>NC_136969.1:29911648-29924148 GCF_032717465.1 Coenobita brevimanus | reverse complement strand
ATTGATGATAAAGATAAAGGTTTTTGATAATCTCTGAGGCTGAAAATAAAAATCATGTGGTTTATCAGAAGTTAGCTCCACAATAATAATAATAATAATAATAATAACAACAACAACAATAATAATAAAATGATAATAACAATAATAAGAAAATAATTAATAATAACAGCAACAACAGTAAAAATAGTAAAATGATAATAATGATAAGAAAATTAATAATAATAATAACAACAATAGCAACACCACCACCACCACCACCAACAATAACAACAACAACAATAATAATAATAATAATAATAAAGAAACAGTCCATAGCAGTCAATCAGTCACTATCACTACTGGCTGCATCATTTACCACCTCACCGTATCTTTATTTACCTCAATAAAATCGTATGGCAAGAAGTGGAATAAATAAGAAAAATCCCAGAATAAAATTACCCTAGCAAGAAATAAACGAGAAAATAAATTAGCCTATGTTGATGTGCACTGGGAAAAAATCACGGCAAATGTAAATCCAATTCTGCAATATGTATGCCGAATTTTTTTATATTCTTGTACTCATTTTCCCCTATATCTGATGTTTCTTTTTTCTGGGAGGGCGGCTGACCCCCCCAAGAATCACTGGGGGAGTGGGGGGTGACGCTCTCCAAATCTCACATGACGAATAAGAGTCCATTGTGCAATATGTGCTTAGATTTCAAAGTCATGTCTACCTTACTTTCACTGTTTCTGAGAATTTTTTATTTGGTGAGGGGAAGTGACCACCGTAAAAATCATATCTGGAAACACACACACACACACACACACACACACACACACACACACACACACACACACACACACACACACACCCTACCAATTCACGGCTCCTATCAGCACGGGTCTCACCAATTCCATCCATCAGCGTATCTGTATTTGCCCTTAACGAGTCAACCATCGTTACCCGTGCAATACATCAGCGCTAACTACCCCTCGTAAATAATATCCACCTGTAATGGCTGATGACAATACACCTGTGGGTTTGTGAATCATTGGCGTGGTGAATGAATGAATGTTTTTTTAAATTTATTTTTATTGCTTTAGTGATTAATTTTATGTGGAACTAGGTGGTCCTTCCTAACACCTCTTCCTTTGCGATTTATTTTTATTGCTTTTATTGCTTCCTTTGCGATTTATTTTTATTGCATTTTATTGATCCTTTGCTATTTATTTTTATTGCTTTAGTGCTTACTTTTAGGTGGGATTGGGGCCTTCCTAACACCTCTTCCTTTGCGATTTATTTTTATTGCTTTTATTGCTCCCTTTGCGATTTATTTTTATTGCTTTAGTGCTTACTTTTAGGTGGGATTGGGACCTTCCTAACACCTCTTCCTTTGCGATTTATTTTTATTGCTTTTATTGCTCCCTTTGCGATTTATTTTTATTGCTTTAGTGCTTACTTTTAGGTGGGATTGGGGCCTTCCTAACACCTCTTCCTTTGCGATTTATTTTTATTGCTTTTATTTCTTCCTTTGCGATTTTTTTTTTTTGCTCTTATTTTTTAATTTCTTTTATTGCTTCCTTTGCGATTTATTTTTATTGCTTTAGTGCTTTTAGATGGGATTGGGGCCTTCCTGACACCTCCTCCTTTGCGATTTATTTCCATTTTATTATGAAGGGTTCCTAACACTTCTTCTTTAGCGATTTATTGTTCGGTATAATATGGTTTTGTTTAGGGTTTTTCTTCTTCTGTAGGTGGCATATGAATGACTGATGTAATGAATTAGTGTTTTTATTTACTTATTTATTTATTTTTATTGCTTTAGGGTTTGTTCAGGTGGCATTGTGGGCTTCGTAGTACCTCTTCCTTAGCGATTTATTATTTATTTAAATGTGAAGGCTTCCTAACGCCAATTCTTTACCAATTTATTTTTTATTTCAATCTGAAGGCTTCCTAACGTCTCTTCTTTACCGATTTATTTTCTTTTTTAATATGAAAGCTTCCAAACACCTCTTCTGTACCGATTTATTTTCTTTTTTAATATGAAGGCTTCCTAACGCCTCTTCTTTACCGATTTATTTTCTGTTTTAATATGGTTTGCTTTACCAAAACTCCTAATCTCGTCGGTTGAGGAAACTCCATAACACCTTTTCCTAAGCGATTTACTTTGTCCGTTACACCCTACTCCCTTGTTCAATGTTACATAAATCCTTCCAGTATCGCCATACTCTGCATAAATAGCGCGCAAAAGGATATTAGCCGACCATAATCAGGAATAAATCGCTAAGGAAGAGGCGTTAGGGAGCTTTTTTAACCAAGGAGAATACGACTCCTACATATTGCCTCTTCCATAGCGATTTATTTATCATATTTATCTATTTATCTATCCATTTATCAGTTTATCCATCTGTCTATCTTATCTATCTATCTTCTCTATTTATATATCTATCTTGGTACTTATATAATTGTAAAAATCGATATATATTTCATCAGTAACCTTCAAGAGGATTTTCAAGTGTAATGTGCTAAATAAATCGCTAAGGAGGAGGTGTTAAGCGAAATATCCTGAGCCGCGAAATATGACTTAGATTTTAATTATTTACATTTGTATTATTCTCACTGAAATGTGTAAATTGATTCATGACCTTTTGATTTACTATTATTATTATTATTATTGTTATTATTATTATTATTATTATTATTAATATTATTATTATTATTATTATTATTATTACTTGGGCCAGTGATAGTTTTAATTTTACTGTTTCTTTTGCTTTTGTTTGAGAGAGAGAGAGAGAGAGAGAGAGAGAGAGAGGAAGAGGGAGAGAGAGGTGGAGGTAGGGGAAGAAAATATACATCTATATATATGTTGGGCAACTTGATTACATGCCCGGCTAATCGGGAGGGGAGGGGGGAGAATGTAGGGAGGGGTGGGGAGAGAAGGGATGGGTAAGGGGAGGGATGAGAGATAGCAGAGGGGAGAAAGAAGAGATGAGGGAGGGGAGAGGGGAGAGATAGCAGAGGGGAGTAAGATGAGATGAGGGAGGGGAGAGGGGAGAGATAGCAGAGGGGAGAAAGAAGAGATGAGGGAGGGGAGATGAGAGATAACAGAGGGGAGAGGGAAGGGAGGAACCAGGGACAGACTGTAGACACGAGAGAGAGAGAGAGAGAGAGAGAGACAGACAGACAGACAGACAGATAGACAGAAACCGGAAAACCAATGAGAACATTAATAAAAAGAAAACAAAAAAAATTCCAGACAAAACTAACATTGAAAAAAAATAATAAAATAAAATAAGGTAAGATCCAATATTCAGTCCACACGACAGTCGAAAGAGAATATGAAAATAGACGAAAAAATATGAAAAAAATAAGATTCTGGAATGAGAGGAACGAAGGACGAAAGGAAGTGACAACAAAAGAGAGACAGAGAAATAGATAGATAGATAGGCAGACACAGATAGATAGAAAGTCCAATATTTAGTCAGCAGAGTAGGTCAGAGGAGGAGGAAATAAAGATGCTTCTAAAAAAAATACCAATTAAGGTACTAAAAGGAAGGACACGAAAGAACCAGTAAATGAAAGAAAGTCTCTCTCTCTCTCTCTCTCTCTCTCTCTCTCTCTCCATAAAATATTACTATGTATACCGGGTACATATTTGTATACACGGTTACCGCGCGCGTGCGTGCGTGTATGTGTGTGTGTGTGTGTGTGTGTGATGACTAGGCTGCTTTCCACTGTCCATTTGGATTCAGTAACTGTGATATCCCCACTCATCTTTTTGTTGGTGATTTGTTCAGTTTTTTTTTTTTTTTTTTTTGTTTTGGGGGGGGGGTGCATTAACAGTTTCAGCACGGCGTAACGGACCAGCTGACAGTAGCTACCCTCATGATCTCTCACATAATTGTTTTGGGTATAACAGATATACCTTAAGTAAAGCTGAGGTATAATGAGATATAAACAATGTGTACCTGAAATTTAGGTGAAGTATAACAGATGTGAGTGAGGTATATTATGCATAGAGCTGTGTGACGTCAGAGATGAAGTTTGCAGTTTTTTTAGCCTAGTTTCCATAATATATAGTACCCAGTGTTATTTCACAGGCCTGGCAGTATGAATGAAAAACGCAGAATGAGAGGCAACTTTTTTTTTTCGTCCAGTCGTGATACATATTAAAATTTGTGACATCAGGTTTAAATATGTCACAATGTTAATATATATATATATATATATATATATATATATATATATATATATATATATATATATATATATATATATATTTAGCGGAGAGGTGGCAAGAGAGAGGAAGTTAGAGGAGAAACTGTTTTAGAAATTGATGAATCGTGAATCAGATATTTTTCAGAATCTCTCTCTCTCTCTCTCTCTCTCTCTCTCTCTCTCTCCAACTTGATCTAAAATTACCTTGCCTCCATCAAGAATGCTGAGTTGTAAAAGAATACATTAGCACTAGAATATGATGGCAATTTTAGGCCAAGTTAAAGTGGAGAGAGTAAGTAAAGTGGATCCTGACTTCTCACTTTCACTAGCTTTCAGTCCGCCTTGGGAGTACTGCCCTGTTCGAATGGTGCAAGAGTTTCCTAGCATCGTTCTTCTAAACTTCACCGCCTCACCGTCTGCGCCTTCTACCGTCCCCTCCTTCCTTCCGATTTTGAGGTAAGACCTACAACTTTTTGGTGCATGCTTTATTATTGTTGATGAGCTTTGGTACACCCCTAAAAAAGAAAAAAAAAAAAAAAAGAAAGAAAAAGAAAAAGAGGTAAGAGAAAAAAAATTCAACTTTAGAGCGGCAAGTGTTCAGTCTCTTTCGTTATCTCGGTGTTTAAAAAGCGCGCCTCACTTCCTGCTGGAAATCCAACATGGCCGCCGTTTGTTTACATCCGCTGTTGACCCCCTCCCGCCTCGCCAACCAACGCGAATGAGCGAGAGAATACGGTGTAGGGAAAAGGAGATAGGGAAAAAACTTGGGAAAATGGGCTAATAAAGAAAGAAGGGGAAATAGGGTAATAAAAGGAGGAAGAGGGGATATTTGGAGGAAAAATAAGATAGGGTTGGAGGAGGTAGGTTACGGAAGTAGGAGTGGAAATAGGTATTGTTGTAAAGGCATTTTCGGGTAATGGCTTGAATGCGAACGGTAGGAGAGAGAGAGAGAGAAGACGTGGGATGGTTGTGAATGGAAGAAGTGAAGGAGGAGGAATAAAAAAAGGAGGGGAAAGGAAGGAAGACGAAGCGAGGAGAACAGTATAGGTAAAGAGGTGTTGACAAGAGAGAGAGAGTGAGAGAGAGGAAAAAGCTAGCAGGTGAGAGAAGGGAGAATGTGAACGAGGCAAAAGAGGACATGCGGACGTGAAAGTACTGGATAAACAGACGCTCTCCTGAGCTCTCCGAATTCTCTCCTAAACCTACCCAGCGAACAAATGAAATACAGAACTCTCTCTCTCTCTCTCTCTCTCTCTCTCTCTCTCTCTCTCTCTCTCAGCGCTTGGCGTACTAAATGATCATATACCTTTAGCAAACTCTGGCGTACTAAATGATCATATACCTTTAGCAAACTCTCCCAGCGAACGTTTTTCCCAAGCAAACGTTCCCATATACAACTGCCAAACCCTCTGCAGGAACAGTTGTCATTGTAAACGTTCTCATAAACAGCTGAGAGAGAGAGAGAGAGAGAGAACTCTTTATTCCATTATTCAGTGGTTTTCCATCACATATAGGCAGTTAAGATAGTTACCAGTTTAGAAATATTTCCAAAAAATTATACCATAGCAATAATAATAATAATAATAATAATAATAACAACAATAATAATAATACTGTAATGATGGTACTAAGTTGTAGTAGGAGTAGTAGTAGTAGTAGAAGCAGTAGTTGTAGTAGTAGTAGTAGTAATAATAATAATAATAATAATAATAAAAATAATAATAATGAGTAAACACTATCCTGCAGTATATAATGATTTTTAAAAACACATTACTCTTAAATCATAATAAACATTTTAATTATCAAGAAAGAAGTAAACATCGTATTTAACATGATAATCTTTAAGTGCGCATTTGAAACTTTATTATTATTATTATTATTATTATTATTATTATTACTACTACTACTACTACTACTACTACTACTACTACTACTAGTACTACTACTACTACTACTACTACTATTATTATTATTATTATTATTATTATTATTATTTATGATGTCGGGGAGATTATGCTAAATTTTAAGCCAAAGTGCAGAAAGTGAGAGAGTACCAAAGTCAGTTATTGTCTTGTTAATAAATAATAAAGATCATATTTTCCCCTTTTATTAACTTCGAATACACTAGGTACACTTGAGAGGTGTAAAAATCATTCAGCAAATAATTGTGTGTCTTGAAAACCCATTAATAGAAATTTTATATATATACTTTTTTTTTGGTTTTTATTCCTAGTCAATCCTGCTCTTTGAAAACAGGAGTTACGTGGTGATATATATATATATATATATATTTTCGTTCCTCCTACACCCACTCTTATACCGCAAAATTCTTTATTACTTCAGCATAGAGTAATGTAATGTGAGTAATATAATGAGGGTAATATAATGTGAGTAATATAATGTGAGTAATATAATGAGGGTAATATATTGTGAGTAATATAATGTGAGTAATATAATGTGAGTAATATAATGTGAGTAATATAATGAGGGTAATATAATGTAAGTAATATAATGTGAGTAATATAATGAGGGTAATATAATGTGATTAATATAATGTGAGTAGTGACCAATATATTAAGCCAGAAGGTGAGTATAATAAGTACTGTATATTTAACGATTATTATTCCTTTAAATTTATAAAATTTGTCGACGTTTTTCAAGATATATTAGAGAACTAGATATTTTTTTTTTATTTGTATATATGGGTACTAAATAGAATAAGAGGATTGAAAGTCACACCGAGACAAATATGATAAACCCCACTCCACCCCACCCAACCCCACCATTACCCCACTCCACCCCACCCAACCCCACCATTACCCCCACTCCACCCCACCCAACCCCACCATTACCCTACTCCACTCCACCCAACCCTGCCATACACCACCGTACCTTCCCTGTCAGTTTTACCACACTTAGATTCACCCAACCCCGCCATTACCCCACTTGAGAGAGAGAGAGAGAGAGAAGAAATGGTATGAAAGATGGAGAAAACAGGAAAGGTTGACTTTATATACTGCTGAGAGGAGGAGGAGGAGGAGGAGAGGAGAGGAGAGGAGAGGAGAGGAGAGGAGAAGAAAAGAGAGGGGAGAGAAGGAAGGGAGGGGAAGAGAAGGGAAGGGAAGGAAAAAGAAAGAAAACGAAGAAGAAGGGAAGGGAAGGGAAGGGAAGGAAGGCAGAGAAGAAGAGATGAGGAGAAGGAGAAAGAAATGAAATGACGAAAAGTACAAAAATTAGGAGCAGTTAAGTAAGAGAAATTAAATAAACCAGAGAGAGGAGGAAGGGAGGAGAAAGGAGAGAAAGATAGATGGAGAGGATGAGGAGAGGAGGAGGAAAGGAGGAGAAGGGAGAGAAGGAAAGATGGGGAGGATGAGGAGAGTAAGAGGAAAGGAGGAGAAGGGAGAGGAAGAAAGATGGGGAGGATGAGAAAAGGAAGAGGAAGGGAGGAGAAAGGAGAGAAAGAAAGATGGGGAGGATGAAGAGAGGAAGAGGAAAAATTGGCGGAAGATAAAAGAAGAAAATGTGGTTGTATATGCTAGTGAGATGACTATTATAAATGGCCCTATCAGCAGGAGGAGGAGGAGGTGGAGGAGGAGGAGGTGAAATAGAGGTATGTGGAAGACGAATAACACATGAAAAATAAGAAGTAGTAGTAGTAGTAGTAGTAGTAGTAGTAGAAGAAGAAGAAAAGGAGGAGGAAGAGGCGAGGGAGAAGGTGGAGGAGGAGAAGGAGGAAGAGGAGGAGGAGAGATAGAGAGAGGAAGAGGAGAATTAGACGCAAACGAAAGACAACTAGAAGAGGAAGAGGAGTAGGGAGGGGTGGATGTGGAAGGAGGAAGAGAGAGGATTGATAAAAGAGGAAATGAAATAAAAGAGGAAGAGAGAGAGAGAGAGAGATGCTCCCTGTAAAAAAATAAATCCTAATTTATAAAAGGTATTACCAGAATGGATTAGAAAATAAAAATAAATCCCCGGTTATTAGAAGGGTCTGTAAGAATTAATCCACATTTATGAAAGTTCTCAGCACAATGTATAGACCCCATTAGGTAAATCCCCTCTGGCACATTAAAGTAAATCCCTCACCAGTAATCCGTCACCATACACACCGTCCTCCCTCATACACCTCCCTCTTCCCCCCCAGCACCATAAGCTAAATCCCCCTACGCAACACAAGCCTGGTATAAAGTTAGTCTGTTAGCTTCAGAATGGATTGGGAAGGTCGTGTGTGTGTGTGTGTGTGTGTGTGTGTGTGTGTGTGTGTGTGTGTGTGTGTGTGTGTGTGTGTGTGTAGTTATGGCAGAGTCGGACATCTTTCATTTGTTTTAAGACAAGAAAAACGCATATCGTCTTTATTTTTTCTTGGTGGCAGATTTTACTAACCTTGTCAGTACTTCCCTACTCTGACAACAAAGCTAGTGCCGGGGAAATAAAGATAGGAAATAAAGATAGGGCGTAAAGAGAGGGCGTAAAGATAGGGAGTGTAGGGGGGAATGGAGCGGAGAGAGAGAGAGAGAGAGAAATGCCTTGGTCACCAGATTGGATCAGATTTCGAAAGGACAAAATTGGTCTTCAGAAACAGTAGCATCTCTCTCTCTCTCTCTCTCTCTCTCTCTCTCTCTTTAACACCGACCATTCTACCTTTAAAGTGAGAAAATTGAGTAGTTTACCTCCCTTGTCTCACCTTTTTCCTCCATTTACTTCTCCCTTATCTCTCTCTTTCCTCCTCCATTATCTCTCTCTCTCCTCCTCCTTTACCCCCTCCTTTCCTCCGTCTTCCTTCGCTCTCTTCTTCCTTCTTACCATACCCCTCTCCCTCCCTCCCTACTCCCTTCCTTCTTCCCTTTCTTGCTTCCGTCTTTCCTTCCTTCCTTCAGCCATTCCTTCCTTCGTTCCGTCTTTCCTTCCTTCCTTCCGTTCTTTCCCTGCTTCCTTATCCCTGCCCTCCTCCCTACCTTCTTTCCTTCCTTCCTTCATTCATTCATTCCATTCTATCCCTGCTTCCCTCTCCTTCCTTCATTCATTCCATTCTATCCCTGCTTCCCTCTCCTTCCTTCCTTCCTCCCTTCCTTCTTTCCTCCCTTCCTTCTTTCCTTCCTTCCTTCCTCCCTTCCTTCTTTCCTTCCTTCCTCCCTTCCTTCTTTCCTTCCTTCCTTCCTCCCTTCCTTCTTTCCTTCCTTCCTTCCTCCCTTCCTTCTTTCCTTCCTTCCTTCCTTCCTTCCTTCCTTTCCTCTTTTTCTCCTACCGTAATAGGAAAATTTAATTCATGAACTCTCTCTCTCTCTCTCTCTCTCTCTCTCTCTCTCTCTCTCTCTCTCTCTCTCTCTCTCTCTCTCTCTTGAACGTGCCGTCTAGCCTGTTTGTTGTGTGTGTGTGTGTGTGTGTGTGTGTGTGTGTGTGTGTGTGTGTGTGTGTGTGTGTGTGTCAGTAAGAGGGAACTGAGGTATTGATATATAAGAGGAAAACTTTGGGAAATAACCTGAATTTCCTCATAGACGTTGCGTTTCCATTACGAGTGAAAAAATAGAAACATATAATAGAGAATAATGGATGAGAGAGAGAGAGAGAGAGAGAGAGAGATTTTTGTGATGAGTGTACTTCCCCATAAACAGGATAACTAAACTCATCACCTTCTTCCTTCTTCCCTCCCTTCTCGACCTTCCATCACCATCTTTCCTTCCTTCTCTCTCCCGTGTCCCTCCTGTCTTCCTCCTTCCTTCCTCCTCTTTATTTTTAGTTTTTCCTTCCTCATTCTTTCCATTCCTCTCCTTCCATTTCCTCTTCCTACTTTCCTCCCCTTCCTTCTCCTTCTCGTCTTTCCTCCCCTTCCCTCTCCTTCTCGTCTTCCTTCTCACCCTTTCCTCATCCCCTCTGCCTCTCTTTCTTCCTTCCTGCAAATCTCCTTCCTTCTCCCTCCTTCCTTTCTTCCTTCTTTCTCTCCTTCCTTCCTTCCCTCCTTCCTTCTTTCTCTCCTTCCATCCTTCCTTCCCTCCTTCCTTTCTTCTTTCTTTCTCTCCCTCCCTCCCTCCCTCCCTCCCTCCCTTCCTCCCTCCCTCCTCTTCCCTTCCCTCTTTCCTTCTTTCTTTTCCTTTCCAGCTTCCTCACTTCTTCCTCGCTCCCTCCTTTCCTTCCTTCCTTCCTCACTTCCTCCTTTCCTTCCTTCCTTCCTCACTCCCTCCTTTCCTTCCTTCCTTCCTTCAATCTTTCCTTCTCTCCATCTTTCCTCCCTCCCTCCCACCCTACAATTTGCTCCCTTCAATTTGAGGAAAAGTTTTTAGTCCCTCCTGCCCCCCTACTCAGCAATGACCTCTCTCTCTCTCTCTCTCTCTCTCTCTCTCTCTCTCTCTCTCTCTCCTCTCTCCTCTCTTTCTTCTCCTGTTCTCTTGCTCTCTTCATTTTCTCCCCCTCCCTCTTCCTTTCCTCCTCCATATCTACCCTCCTCATTTCTTCACTCCTCCCTTTTTCTATCCCTTTCTTCCTCTCGCTCCCTAATTCTCTACTCCCTTCTCCTACCCTCCCTTCCTCTCCCTCGTCCTCTCCCCTCTTTCTCTCCCTCTTCCTTTCCCCTCTTTCTCTCCCTCTTCCTTTTCCCTCTTTCTCTCCCTCTTCCTTCCTTCCTTCTTTCTTCCTCTCTCCCCTCTTCTTTTCGTTCCTACTACCCCTTCTATCCCCTTTTCTTCCCCCTTCCCCTTCCCACTTTTGCTTTTTCACTCCCCCTTCCTTCCCCTTCCCTCCCTCTGCTTCCCCTTTCCTCTCTCCCTTCCTCACTTTTTCCTCCCTTTGCATTCCATCTTTCCCTTCCTTACTCACCCCTCTCTCCTCCTCTTCCCCTTTTTTCTTCCTTCACTCTTCCATACCCTCCCCTTCCCTCCCCTCTCCCCTACCCCTTCCTTCTCATCCCTCCCCATTCCTTCGCCTCTTCCCCATCCCTCTCATCCCTCCTCATTCTTCCTTCATGCTCTCTCTCCTTCCTTCCCTTCCTCCATTCTCTCTTTCCCCATTTCTCATCCACATTCCTCCTCCCTCCCTCTTCCCTCCCTCCATGTACCCTTCCTTCATGTCTCGCATTTCCATCCCTCTCGCCCCTTCCTCCCATCTTTCCTCCTTCCCTCCCTCATTTTCTTGTATTCTCTCCCTTTCCTCCTCTTCTCCCTCCTTCCCTTCCACTTCTTCCTCAGTTTCCCCGCATGTTTTTCCATTTTCTTTCCATTTTACTCCATTTCCTCCCTCTTTTTCCTCCATTCCCTCCCTCTTTTTCCTCCATTCCCTCCCTTATTTTCCTCCATTCCCTCCCTCTTTTTCCACAATTCCCTTTTGTTTTTCCTCCGTTTCTTCCATGTTTTCCTCCATTCCCTCCCTCTTTTCCTCCATTCTCTCCCGCTTTTTCCTCCATTCCCTCCCTCTTTTTCCTCCATTCCCTCCCTCTTTTTCCTCCATTCCCTCCACCCACCAGGGACTCCCTCCCTTCCTGCACACTCAGCGGGTATTTTTCCTCTCTTAAAAAACTTCGTCGAGAGAGAGAGAGAAGATGGTTTGGGGTAGTGGAGAGAGAGAGAGAGAGAGAGAGAGAGAGAGAGAGAGAGAGAGAGAGAGAGAGAGAGAGAGAGAGAGAGAGAGAGAGAGAGAGAGAGCGAGAATTTGTGTGTGTGTGTGTGTGTGTGTGTGTGTGTGTGTGTGTGTGTGTGTGTATATATGTGTGAAAAGAGAGAGAGAGAGAGAGAGCGTAAAAGGAAGGAATACTAAAAAAAGATGAAAAGTTCAGAAATCAACAATGGCCATAAACTCAAGAAACTCATGATTTTTTTTTTTTCTTGTAATATAGAGAAAACCATATATCCTTTTTATATAAGAGGGAGGAGGTCAGTAGAGGAGAGGGAGAAAAATACAAAGAAGAGGAAAAAAGAAAAGAAAAGAAAGGAGAAGTAGGAAATGAAGAAGAAAATGATGATGATGATGATGATGATGATGATGATAAGAAGAAGGAGGAGGAGAAGAAGAGGAAGAGGAAGAAGAAATTGAAGAAAAAGAAAGAACTAGAGGAGACTAGGAAAATAAATAAACAGTAACATAACATACTTAAATTGAACTTGTGGAAGGACAGAGAGAGAGAGAGGAAGGGTAAGGGGGAGACCGAGAATGCGGCGGAAGGAGGGGAGGGGGAGGGGAAGGGTGAGACCGAGGATGAGGTGGAAGAATGGAGTGGAGAGGTATATGAGTGACGGTGGTATGAGTTGTAGGGAGGGCAGATTGATTACGGAGGAGAAGGTGGCATGGAGGCGATTTGTTTTTGGCTACCCCCTCC
>NC_136969.1:29904148-29906648 GCF_032717465.1 Coenobita brevimanus | reverse complement strand
TAATCCTCTTTCACTCTCTACCTAATCCCCTTTCACTCCCTGCCTAATCCCCTTTCACTCCCTACCTAATCCCCTTTCACTCCCTGCCTAATCCCCTTTCACTCCCTACCTAATCCCCTTTCACTCCCTACCTAATCCCCTTTCACTCCCTACCTAATCCCCCTTACACTCCCTACCTAATTCTTTTTCCTTTATTCCCTTGTCTCACTCTTTACTTCGCTCCTCCTGTCTCTCTTCCCCCTCCCCTCCCCCCCTCCCTCTCTCTCTCTCTCTCTCTCTCTCTCTCTCTCTCTCTCTCTCTCCCTCCCTCCCTCTCTCCCTCCTTTTTTCCCCTCCTTCATCCTCTGTCCTTCTCTCCCTGCATCCCTCTCCATTTTTCTTTCTCTCTCTCCATTTTTCTCTCCTTACTTTCATCCTCTTTCCTTCTCTTCCTCCCTCCCTCTTTTTCCCTCTTCCTGTCTCTCTCTTTCCTCTCCGTCCTCACTCTTATCTCGTTTCCTCTCTTTTATCACTCCACCCCCATTTTCCCTCACCCCCTTTTTCTCCTTTCCCGTCTCTCTCTCTCTCTCTCTCTCTCTCTCTCTCTCTCTGTCTCTCTCCTTTCCTCCTAGTCTTTTTCCTCTCTTTCTCTCTCCTTTGCTAATCTTCCTTCAATACCATTCCTTCATTCTCTCCTTCTCTCTCTCATTTCCTTCTCTCCTTCCTTCCTTCCTTCCCTCTTTCTTCCCTCCCCCCCCCCGTTGCCCGTCTTTTACTTTCTACTTCCATCCTTATTTGCTTTTACTTTCTTTCTCTCTTTCCATTCTGTTCCCTCTCCATTTCCATCGCTACTTTTCTCATATTCCCCCTCTTTGTCACCCTCTTCTCTTCTCTGCTTTCCTTCCTCCCTCCTTCTCTCTTTCCTCCCTCCCTCCCTCCTTCTCCTCCCTCCCTCTCGCAGGCGCTGAAGTTACGCAATTTATGCTTATACTTTGACCTCACCGACATTTTTTAAGCGCCTGGAAAAATGCGATGTAAATATGGCCGCGCTCGGTGCTGCCATCTGTCGCCACACCAGACAACTAGCACAGTAAACAAAACTCTGCTGATTCTCCTGTTTTCTTTTATTTTCTGTCCTTTTCTGTTGATGTCCTCTATCTGTCCTTATCTATACACTCTATCTATTGCCAAACGCCGTAATTCTGTAAGGGGTGGCCACAAACAAATCGCCTCCATGTCATCCCTGTCGCTCCATCAAGCTGTCCTATCTCCAGATCGCCTCATTTTTCATACATCTCACCTCATCATCGGTCTCCCTATCCCCATCCCCACACCACGTCTCCCATACACACTCTCCTAGTCAGTCTTTCATTCTCTATCCTCACCACAGGGCCAAATCATGTTAGAAGTATTCAACTAATGCTTTCTTAATGATACTGATTGCATTGATATTCGCCTGTCGTTTACCGAAGCATGCTAGTCACGAAGAAGTGGAAGGGACTCGTACACCAACGGGAATCCGTCCCCGACTGACATAGTTCCTGGTATAATGATGATGAGATATGTAAATGAGGAAGTGGGTGAGAGGAGAGACGGAAGGAGGGAATGGAGGGCAAGGAGAGGAGAGGAAAGGGGAAGGGCGATGTACTTCGTCTTTATTGTCTCTTGATTTCTGTCTGTCTGTTTGCCTGTCTGTCTTCGTCTGTCTGTCTGAATTTTTGTCTGTGTATCTGTCTGTCTGTACCCTTGTCTGCTTTATCTGTCAATCTGTCTGTCTATATCTCTGTCTTTCTCTCTCTGTCTGTCTGTTTGTTTATTTCTGTCTGTCTCTGTCTGTCTTCAAGTGTCTATCTGTCTGTTTTTCTATTTTTTCAGTCAATCAGTCAACCAGTCAGTTAGTGTCAGTTTTCTATCTCCTTAACTGTCTGTCTTTTTCTGTCTGTCAGTCTATCTCATGTCAAGTTGAAGGAGGTAAAGGAAAGAGAGGAAGGAAAAGAAAAGTAAGGAAAGGGGAGGGGAGGAAAAGGAGGAAATACTGCTCTGTCTGTCTGTCTGTCTGTCTGTCTCTCTCTCTCTCTCTCTCTCTCTCTCTCTCTCTCTCTCTCTCTCTCTCTCTCTCTCTCTCTCTCTCTCTCTCTCTCTCTCTCTCTCTCTCATTTGTTCGTCCAATTTCTTCACAGAGTTAATATTGGCTGAATAGTATGCATATTCATGAAATGTGTGTATGTGTGTGTGTGTGTGTGTGTGTGTGTGTGTGTGTGTGTGTGTGTGTGTGTGAGAGAGAGAGAGAGAGAGAGAGAGAGAGAGAGAGAGAGAGTAAATGAAAGGAAACACACACACACACACACACACACACATACAGAGAGAGAGAGAGAGAGAGAGAGAGAGCTTCCTTCCTCCTGATTTACGGGAACAGGGAGGAGGGCCAGATCTTCCTGTTTTTACTCTTTCCTTCCCTCCCTCCTTCTTCCTTCCTCTCCTTCGTTTTTCCTTCCTTATTTCACTCCCTTCTTTCCTTCTT
>NC_136969.1:29894148-29899148 GCF_032717465.1 Coenobita brevimanus | reverse complement strand
CTCCTCCTACTCCCTTTTTCACCCCACTGTCTCAAGTATCTGTCATTTCTCTTCCTAATTCCTGTTCTCCCTCTCTTCCCTCTTTTTCCCCTCATCCACCTCTCTCTCTCTCTCTCTCTCTCTCTCTCCCCCCAGTCTCATTTTCTACTTTATCATCCTAAACTTTTTCCCTTTTCACAACTCTCTTCCCCTCCCCTCCCCTCCCTCTTCCCCTCCCCTCCCCTCCCCTCCCCTCCCCCCCCGTGGCGTATCCAGTATCGGCGTATATATATATCTGGTGTGAATCCCTTGCCGTCGCCCCCAGAAGAAGGGGATTCCCAGTTCACTCTTAAGCGGGGCAGTGTATCGGCCAGCGGTTTAGAGAGAGAGAGAGAGAGAGAGAGAGAAAGGTTCTATGCATCTACTACTACCACTGTTACTATTACTACTACTACTACTACTAATGATAATAATAATCATCATCATCATCAACATCATCATCATCATCATCATCATCATCATCAGATCACCACCACCACCACCACCACCACCACCACCACCACCAAGATTATAACAGCATCTCAAGACAGAGTAAAGGAAAATAGAAGAAATAAGAGGCTTATCCACAGACCGCCATTTAAAAGACGATATATCCATTCACTCATCCTTCAGTCTCTCCAAATTAGTGTCCTCGTTTCGTAGTTAAAATTTATCACTACTATGTCCTGAGTTTCGTTGGAGGAGGAGGAGGGGGAGGCCGAGGACGAGGTAGGAGATCAGAGGAGATAGGCCGTGTTTTGTGTGGGTCGCGGGAGGCTTCGTATTTCATCTTCCTCAGCGATTTGTTTTACCTCCTGTATTGTCTTCAACATTCTCTTCTATGTTTACTTGTTTCGTTTTAATATGAAGAACGTAGAAGAGGATATTGAGAAGCATTGTACAGAATAAATCGCTAAGGAAGAGATGTTACGGAATTCCAAACCACTTAGAATTCGGATCAGTGAGGGAGGGTGTATAGGAGTGGGGTGGATGGGAGAAGAAGAAGAAGAGGTAGGCTGAGAATTCTACTTTTTTTTTTTTTCACTTTAATTTGGCCTAAAATTGCCATCTCTCCACCTTGAATGCAGAGTTGTAACAGTAGATTATCGCGAGAATATGATGCTAGTCACGAAGAAGTGCTGTAAAAAAGATGTAAAGCTGTAGCATTGTCTATTTCTGCCATCTGTATGAAATAATCTGAAAAAGGACGAAAATCTGGGACAAGTGGAGTATGTGAGGGAAAGTGGAGTATGTGAGGGAAAGTGGAGTATGTGAGGGAAAGTGGAGTATGTGAGGGAATGTGGAGTATGTGAGGGAAAGTGGAGTATGTGAGGGAAAGTGGAGTATGTGAGGGAAAGTGGAGTATGTGAGGGAAAGTGGACTATGTGAGAAAGTGGAGTGGTTAGGGAAAGTGGCGTATGTGATGGGAAGTGGAGTTTGTGATGGGAAGTGGAGTATGTGAGGGAAAGTGGAGTATGTGAGAGAAGGTGGAGTATGTGAGGGAAAGTGGAGTATGTGAGGGAAAGTGGAGTATGTGAAAGTGGAGTATATGAGGGAAAGTGGACTATGTGAGGGAAAGTGGACTATGTGAGGGAAAGTGGAATATGTGAAAGTGGAGTATGAAAGAGAAAGTGGAGTAGGCCTATGTGAAGGAAAGTGGAGTATGTGAAGGAAGATGGAGTATGCCTATCTGTATGCATACATACCGTACTTACATACATACGTACATACATACATACATACATACATGCATACACATTGTATATACTGATAAAGACAGATGGCTAATACTGAGATGGATAGACAGATAGATAGATAGGTAGATAGATAGACAGTAGATAGATAGGTAGATAGATAGATAGATAGACATGCTGAGAGGTATGGAAAGCTATTGTATTCGGCTCATAGGCTTGTTAGGTAATGCTTTGAAGGTAGATATTGCCGAGTCGGATTTTATTGTGGAAGAGGAGGAGGAGGAAGAAGCAAGAGAGAGAGAGAAGAAAAAAGAAAGGAGTAGGAAAAAGAAAAAAAAAGGAAGAGCAGGAAAGAAGAAGGAGGAGATGGGCAATGGGAAAGAAGAAGAAGAAGAAGAAAGAGGAGGAGGAAGAGGAGGAGGAAGCAAGCAAGAAAGAGGAAAGAAAGAGGAAAGGAGTATGAAAGAGACAAAAAGGAAGAGGAGGAAAGAGGAAGGAGGAGAAGGACAAAAGGAAAGAAGGTGAAGACAAATAAGGAGGGGAGGAAGAGGAGAGGAGTAAGAAAAAAGAGAATTGGAAGGATGGAGGGGGAAAGAGGAAAAAAAAGGGGGGAGGGAAGGGAGAAGAGAGGGGAGAGAGGGAGAGAGGGAGATATAAAGAGGAAAAGAGTAAGCGGGAAGGGAGGAGCAAGTTGGAAAAGAGGGGAAAATGAGGGGGAAAGAAAGAGGAAAGGGGAAAGGGGGATGAAGAGGCAAAGAAAAGGGAGAAGGAAAAGGAGGAAGGGAAGGGAAAAGAGAGGGGAGAAGAAGAGAGAAGAGAGACAAAAAGAACGAAGAAGGAAGGGAGAAGGAGAGGAAGGGAGAAGGAAGGACGAGAAGACACGAAATAAAGTAACAGAAAGGGAGAAATAAAACAGAAGATATAAGGAAGGTGGAAGTAAAGGAAGGTAAGGAAAAGTAAGGAAGGAATTGAGAGAAAACGAAGGTGAAAAGAAAAGTGAAAAAATACGAGAAAAAAGCAGAATGAAAAGAGAAGATAAAGGAGACGATAATAACAGGAAAACCATTAAATAAAAGTAAATAGTGAATATTAAAGAAAATAAAGCAATAAAGATAATAAAATACACATAGAAAATAAGGAAATCGAAGGAAATATTTAATAAAGCATAAAATAAGAAGGGAATAAAGAAGAAGCCAAAATTAAGTAAAGAGAGAGAGAGAAATGAGAAGAGATGGAGGGAGTCTGGAAGGAAGAAGAAAGGAAGGAAGGAAGTGATGATAGAGAGAGGAAGGGAGGAGAAGGAAAGAAGGAGGGGGAGAAAGTTATTT
The DNA here is from genome assembly GCF_032717465.1 of Coenobita brevimanus. Taxonomy (NCBI): domain Eukaryota; kingdom Metazoa; phylum Arthropoda; class Malacostraca; order Decapoda; family Coenobitidae; genus Coenobita; species Coenobita brevimanus. The sequence goes on along the minus strand of NC_136969.1, from coordinate 29,896,108 downwards.
GTGAGATTGTAAAATATCGAGAGAGAGAGAGAGAGAGAGAGAGAGAGAGAGAGAGAGAGAGAAATAATAAAATAACGAAGATGTAATATGTAAGAGGAAATGAGAACATATGAAAGGAAGGGAAAAGAAGGAAGGAAGGAAGGAAGCGGTGATGGAGAGTGGATGGGAGGAAGAGGAAGGAGAGAAAAACCGAGGTATTGGCGAAATTGAAGAGAGACAGAGAGAGAGAGAGAGAGAGAGAGAGAGAGAGAGAGAGAGAGAGAGAGAGAGAGAGTTATTGGTGAGATTGGAAAATACGAAGAGGGGTGAGGTATATTGTGATACTGTAAAATTGGTGGAGAGAGAGAGAGAGAGAGAGAGAGAGAGAGAGTGCACGTCTGTATTAATCTGCATGTTGGTTTCGTGGATGTGCGTAGAGGTGAAACAGTCATAGATGTGCAGTGTGTGTGTGTACGTGTGTGTGTGTGTGTGTGTGTGTGTGTGTGTGTGTGTGTGTGTGTAGCCCCGGGACTAGGGTGGGACGGGATATAGAGACAAAATTTATAGACAGTACAGTATATCCGAATGTGTGCCTTTAGGTTCATGTACGTTTTGGTCTGTGTGCGTGTGTATGTAAATGTAGCCCAAGTAGCCCGAGTAGACCAGAGGCTAGGAGCAAAGTACTAGCCCCTGTAAACTTAGTAGCCCCGGGACTAGGGAAAGACGGGCTATAAAGATGATATAAAAATGGTGTATCATGTAGAAGCCTGTGTGTGATTACCTCTGTACGTTTTTGTCTGTGTGCGTCTGTGTATGTGTGTGCGTGTATGTAGATGTAGCAGACCGGAAAGTAGGAGCCCTATACTAGCCCCCCGTAAGTTTAATAGCCCCGGGACTAGCTTAGGTGGGGGAGGCTATAGAGAACAACAACGCGTAAAGGTAGCCAGCGTATAGGACCCTAGGGAAAGCGAAGGAAGGAAATGGAGTAGTCTAAATGCATGGTGTGTGGGTGACCGTGTGGATGAGGGAGTGGATGAGGGTGCGAGCGTGGATGGAGAGGCCTGTATTCATGGTGTGTGGGTGACCGTGTGCAGGAGGGTGTGAGTGTGGATGGAGAGGTCTGTATGCATGGTGTGTGGGTGACCGTGTGGATGAGGGAGTGGATGAGGGTGCGAGCGAGGATGGAGAGGTCTGTATGCATGGTGTGTGGGTGACCGTGTGGATGAGGGAGTGGATGAGGGTGCGAGTGTGGATGGAGAGGTCTTTATGCATGGTGTGTGGGTGACCGTGTGGATGGGTTGGATGAGGGAGTGGATGAAGGTGCGAGTGTGGGTGGAGAGGTCTGTATGCTTGGTGTGTGGGTGACCGTGTGGATGGGATGGATGAGGAAGTGGATGAGCGTGAGAGTGTGGGTGGAGAGGTCTGTATGCATGGTGTGTGGATGACCGTGTGGATGTGGTGGATTGGGGTGGATGAAGAAGTGGATGAGAGTGTGAAGGTGGGTGAGAGTGGATGATGAATGGAGTGTGGATCGATGAAAGGGTGGATGGGGGTGTAAAGATGGATGGAGAAGTCTAAATGCGTGGTGTGTGGGTGACCGTGTGGATGAGGTGGATTGGGGTGGATGAGGGGGAGAAAGTATATTGTAAAGGAGTGGTGTGTGGATGTAGTTGATTGAGGCTGGATGAGATGGTGGATGATTGGAAAAGGATGGTGATATGTGAGGAGGGGGTGAAGATGGATGAAAGATGGATGAGGATGAGAGGGTGAAGTGGAGTAAAGCCTATGTGGATGACGGTGAGAGAAGGTGGATTGTGAGTAGAGGGCAAATCCTAGGTGGATGAGGGATGTTTGTGAGGGGATAGGTGACGAGTGGATGAAGATGGTTGAGTGGATTATGGGAGAATGAGTAAGTGGATGAACTGTTTGTGGATGATTAGTAAAAGGATTAATCTCAGTGCATGGTGTGTGGATGACGATG
>NC_136969.1:29884148-29889148 GCF_032717465.1 Coenobita brevimanus | reverse complement strand
CAGTCACCTTTAGATTCCGTTTCTTGCACACTCTCCCAAACTCATCCACCAAGTCTTGCGGCTCCCCTTCGTATAATAATAATAATAATAATAATAATAGTATTATTATTATTATTATTATTATTATTATTATTATTATTACCCGTCCCCGCCCCAGAGGGGCTCGGGGACGGATATTATTTTCACTCGGTTTGACTGTTTGTTTTTCTGCCTGTCTGTCAGTTAACAACTTTACGCGAAAACTACTGGTGCGATTTTGACTAAAATTGCATGGATGATGAGCAATGACGCTCTGGTCACGTGATTAAATTTTGGGCCAAATTGGGCCAACGCCCAGGCTGTAGGACCGAAAAATGTAAGAAAAACATGAAAATATCGTTTTTTCGTCATAACTCCTTTCAAATTCGTCATATCGACATGAGACCAAAACCTAAAGGTGATTCTTTCACACCTGCATACTGTAACATGCCTCATTACATCAGGGGGGTCACCCCTCCAGTTAGCGGTAGGGGGGTCAATGTCAGGTGGGTCGGGCGTAAAATTTCAGATGGGAATGAAATCGTCAGTTTTGAACCGATTTACTGCAAATTTGATGTGACATCTTTGACTAGATATTCTGTTGTGTTTATACGTCAGCACTAAAATGACTCCCGGAGACGGGTTTGCTATTCGTTGGCACCGCTGCTTGTTATTATTATTATTGTTCTTGTTGTTGTTTTTCTAAGCACCTCCTAATTAGTCTTATAATAAGTATCATAACTATCTCATAATTCTCTCTCTCTCTCTCTCTCTCTCTCTCTCTCTCTCTCTCTCTCTCTCTCTCTCTCATTTTCCTTCCTCATCTGTCTTCCTTTCACTTTCACTCATTACTTCCTTCTTACACTTTGCTCTTCGTTGTCCTTTCTCACGTCCTTCCTCATTTTCTTCCCCTTGTTTCTTTCCTCCATCACTTTCCTCCATCACTTTCCTCCATCACTGCCCATCTCATTATCCCTTCCTCATTTTCCTTCCATCTTTTTCCTCCCCTCATTTCTTTCCTCATTCTCATCCCTTGCTTCATTATCCTTCACTTCCTCATTCCCTCACTTTACTCTTCTCCTGTCTCTCCTTATTGCTGTCTTATTGCCTCTCTCTCTCTCTCTCTCTCTCTCTCTCTCTCTCTCTCTCTGATATATATATATATATATATATATATATATATATATATATATATATATATATATATATATATATTGATATATATTGATATATATTGATATATATATATATATATATATATATTGATATATATTGATATATGTATCTGTATAACATAATTATACAGTACCTGTATCTGTCTCTCTATCTGTCTATCTATCTATCTATCTATATATGTATGTATGTATGTATACGGTATACTATTATTATTTAGCTCTATTCCTGTCGGTCAGTATACGTACATACGAATCCGTAGATCTATCTACATTATACATCTGTCACTGTGTCTACTCTATATATATCTTTACTCCAACCCTTTCTCTCCCACCTTCCCTCCATTCCTCCTCCTCCCTCCTCCACCTCCTCTTCCCCTCCTCCACCACTCCATCTTTCTCCATTAACCAATTAACACAGCACTATCCCCCAAATTGTTAACTCCACTCCTTATTGGGTTAGCCACAGGGTGAGAAAAGAAGAGGTGAACAGGGATACCGGGCCCCTCTCTCTCTCTCTCTCTCTCTCTCTCTCTCTGTTCTTTCCACCATCTGTTTTCATTATTTTTCCTTCCTTCACCCTGTCATTATTTTCCAGGGCTTCATTTTTCACACCTACAAGCATAAAATTCTCTCTCTCTCTCTCTCTCTCTCTCTCTCTCTCTCTCGTTGCTGTTGTTGTTGTTGTTGTTGTTGTTGTTGTTGTTGTTGTTCTTCTTCTTCTTCTCTTTAATTATCACACTTCCTTGCGCCACACCTCTCACTAAACCCGCTTTTTCCCGTATTTGTCTGGAAGCTCCCTATCACCTTTTCCTAAGCGATTTATATTTGTTTATCATACCTTACTCCGCATAAATAACGCACAAAAAGGATATGAACCAGCCACATCCAAAAATAAATCGCCAAGGAAGAGGTGTTAGGGTGCTTCCTTACTCGACGACGTTCCATATTTAATCTGTATCAACGGGAGGTATTCGCGTGCGGTTAGGAAGGTTACTAACACCTCTTCCTTACCGATTTATTTCTAATCCTGCTCCGGTACTGTATTCTTGAGTGTTATGCGTGCAAAATATACCCACACTGAAAAGGTACAAGGAGAAAAAATGAGGATGCCAGTGAATAGTTTCGAAAAATAAATCGCTAAGAAAGAAGTGTTTGGGAGTCTCCTTATCCGACGAGCATACGTTTAAATGTGGATAATAACACACTTTAATTCACTCCTGAAATAAATAAATATAAGTAAATATAATAAATAATATCAAGTCCTTCATAGCACCAACCACTCTTCGTCCCTTTATCGTTTATTCATGGATAAGACAAGGATAGTAAGATAAAAAAAAATGAAAATATAAAAATCATGCAAGAAAAGAGGAAAAAATGTAAGAATGAGGAAAATATTAATGTGTGAGGATGCAAAATAATGAATAATGAGTATAGAAGATGGGGATTATATAGTAAGGAAGGTGGAGTATAGTATGAAAATGAGGCAAAGGTATGAGGATAGTGAGGCAAGTGAGTAAAAAAATAAAACTAAAAATAATAGTTGTGAGATTGAGGAAAATGAGGCAAAAGGATGAGGATAGTGAGGCAAGTAAAAAAATAAAACTAAAAATAATAGTTATGAGATTAAGGAAAATGAGGAAAATTTATACTAATATGAAAATGAAGCAGAAATGTGAGGATAGTGAGGAAGGTGAGTAGGAAAATGAAAGTGAAAAATGAATAATAAAAAGGTCGATGATGATAGAGAAGGAAGATGATGTATAGTATGAGAATGAGGCAAGAATCTGAGGATATTGAGGCAAGCATGTGAGAAAAGTGTGAGGATAATGAAGAAAATGAGTCAAATGAATGGAAAATAATGAGGATAATGACGCGAAGGAAAGTTATACTGTATTATGAAAGTGATGCAGAAATATGAGGATAGTGAGGCAAGGGAGTGAGGAAAGTAAACCACATGAAAAACAATGATGCACATGAGGATAATGACATTGAAAATTATGCAAAAAATATGGGGATAGTATGAGAACAGTGAGGCAAGGGAGTGAGGAAAATGATGCAAAAATATGAGGATAGTGAAGGAAGCGAGGAAAATTATGCAAAATATGAGGATAGTGAGGCAAGAGAGTGAGGAAAATGATGCAAAAATATGAGGATAATGAAGCAAGAGAGTGAGGAAAATGATGCAAAAATATGAGGATAGTGAAGCAAGGGAGTGAGGAAAACGATTAAAAAATAGGATAATGAAGCAAGGTCGTAAGGAAAATGATGCAAAAATGTGAGGATAGTGAAACAAGGGAGTGAGGAAAGTGATGCCAAAATATGAGGATAGTGAAGCAAGGAAGTAAGGAAAATGATGCAAAAATGTGAGGATAATGTAGCAAGGGAGTGAGGAAAGTGATGCCAAAATATGAGGATAGTGAAGCAAAGGAGTGAGGAAAATGATGTGCTTTTGTGGGGTTGATCTGTGTGATACGTCCTTCTTCCACGGCCATCAAAACTACATTACACTCAACACTCTCTCTCTCTCTCTCTCTCTCTCTCTCTGAACCCTTCACGAGATATCCTTCCATAGTAAAAAAAATGTTGCAAATATATATAAAATAAAATAAAAGACATAAAGAAAATAAATATAGAAATAATATAGGAAATGATGGCATTTACAGTATTTTTCACCATTTGGCTATAATAAATCTTTAATCTGGAGCGTCTTGACCCACTTGACAACCAGGTGCCCAGTTGGATATCTCATTACCACCTAGCGTAGTAAATAATTTCATGGGTGTCCAGGAAAACATTTGACTTGGCCCTCAGTATAGATTCGCTACATCGAGTGAGTGGAGGGTAAGTTTCCTCGTGCATTTAATAATAATAATAATAATAATAATTAATAATAATAAAATCACCGCATTATTTTACAGCCTTTCATTTCAGAGTTTTTCTTAAGTACTAAAAAAAAGGAAGAAAAACGCTTTCAAACAAGGTGCATTCTGACAAGCTATAGCACTGAGAGAGAGAGAGAGAGAGAGAGAGAGAGAGAGAGAGAGAGAGAGAGAATGACGAACGATTCACAATGATAAATGTGTGTGTGTGTGTGTGTGTGTGTGTGTGTGTGTGTGTGTGTGTGTGTGTGTGTGTAGTGGAGTGATTGACAGATATACATGTAGACAGACAGATAGACAGATAAACCCACTCAAAAATAGCTGAACAGGTTATAATTATCCACACCTCTCCTGTCCACTAAATTCTGATCGCGTCCGAAGCACAATGAAACAAGCAAAGCCTTCCACCCTAACACCTCAACACTCTGGCATACGCGATTACACCGGCGATTCCCGTAACTTTCACTTGTTTGCAGAATTTATCGTAACTTTGGGGCCGGGGGGGGGGGTCTTTACAATCCCGGAGTTTACGCCGTTTTTTCCTCAGTGTTTGGAAGTACCTGGGATGAACTTTTGGGGGGCGGAGGTTAATGAGGTTGTGAAAATACGTTACGGAAAAAAAAGAAAAAAGGAAAGAGGAAAAAAATAGGTATGATGATATGGGAATATGCAATTGTTTATGGTTGCAAAAAAGCCTAGGGTAGATTAAGGTAAGGTAGGGTAGGGTAGGATAAGGTAGGGTAGGGTAGGGAAGGGTAAGGTAGGGAAGGGTAAGGTAGGGAAGGGGTGATGTAGGGTATGGTAGGGTAGGGTAGGGAAGGGGTGGTGCAGGGTAGGGTAGGGTAGTGTAGCGTAGGGTAGGGTAGGGTAGGAAAGGGGTGGTGTAGGGTAGGTAGGGCAGGGTAGGGTTGGGTAGGGTAAGGTAAGG
>NC_136969.1:29866648-29881648 GCF_032717465.1 Coenobita brevimanus | reverse complement strand
TCTCTCTCTCTCTCTCTCTCTCTCTCACTGCCAATAACGTCATTTACTCTCTCTGCCAATAACACATTCTCTCTCTCTCTCTGCCAATAACATCATCTGCATTCACTTAATATTCGTCCTACTGCACCCTGGGCGGTTAGGAAGCTTACAAACACCTTTTCCTTAGTGATTTATCCTGAATCTGCGTTACTATTTTCCTGTGTGTTATTCATGTAGTCTATGTCGATATGAAAAAGATATAAGAAATAAAAGAAGGGATGTTAATGGGTAGTTTGGATAATAAATCGCTAAGGAAAAGGTGCTGGGGAACAAACTCCTTATAAGAGTAGAATATAAGAAATAAATGATGTTAATGTTTAGTTTCGAAAATAAATCGCTAAGGAAAAGGTGCTAGGGAACAACCTCCATATTAGACCAGAATAACAACCCCCTGTTTAAGTCGTACCCCCATATCGCATGTCACCACTTGGGTACACGGTAATAGTCGTAGTCGTAATTCACCTACATGCGTACGATCAGTTTTTCACGTAACAAAGAATATTTTCGGAGGAAGGATGAGGAAGGAGGCGTTCTGTTTTTTAAGATAGTTTTTGTTCCTCCTGTAATACGATAAGAAAATGATAAGATAGTATAAGGGGTAACTAAGGTGATGTGACGCTGCCCTGTCTCACTCTTATCGCTGTCTCTCTAGCTGTCACTATCTATCTATCACTGTCTCTTGCTGTCTCTCAATGTCTCTCTTACTCCTGAGGCATTAAAGCTGTCTCTCTGTCTCTTATTCACACTCACTCCTCTCACATCAAACTATTACTCAGCGTCTGTTTTACTTTCACTCCTCTCACTTAAAAGCTGTCACTCATTTCTCTCTCTCTCTCTCTCTCTCTCTCTCTCTCTCTCTCTCTCTCTCTCTCTCTCTCACACACACACACACACACACACACACACACACACACACACACACACACACACACACACACACACACACACACTATTTATCTTGCATTTCAGTTAATCTTTTCATATTTTACCAGATCCATGAAAGTAAGGCACAGTTTTTTATTCTCTCTCTCATTTAACGTGCAGCTTTTGATATTCGTTTAAATATAATCACCGTTAAAATCCGTTAGAATGTAAGCCGTGAAAATCCGTTGAAATTCAAACCGTACCAAAATCAGATTCAAATTCGAATGCCGAGAGCCGCCGCTACACCCAATAAACAGATACAGGATCTTTACGAGTTTCGCCTCAACTGATGGCCGACCGTTGCTCATTCGAATTCAAATCAAAATTCATAACCCAACGCATTCTCAACGATCTCTGGCGGCGAATCGTTGGAGGCCGGGTCTCTTTTTCCCATTGGATTTGGGGTCTTTCATTTGGGTACTTCGGGGTCTGCTTTTTCTTCTGTTAAATTATATTCTCTCTCTCTCTCTCTCTCTCTCTCTCTCTCTCTCTCTCTCTCTCACGGATTAAGTTTTACCTCCTGTCTGTCTCAAACCATGTGATATACGAAAGGAACATGGAGAGAGAGAGAGAGAGAGAGAGAGAGAGAGAATCAATCACCCACTGACCATCCCCTCACACAATTGACCAATTCTACTGTCTTCCATTTACTTCTTTCTTTGAGTGATTGGTAGATTAGGTAGGATGATGGAGGGATTTGTCTCTCTTAAAGTAGATGGGTAGATAGACTGATAGATAGATTGGTAGATAGATAGATTGGTAGATAGATAGATTGGTAGATAGACTTGTAGATAGATAGATTGGTAGATAGATAGACTGGTAGATAGTTAGATTGGTAGATAGATTGATTTGTAGATAGATGGAGTGGTAGATAGAGTGGTAGATAGATTGGTAGGTAGACAGATAGATTGGTAGATAGATAGATTGGTAGATAGACTGGTAGATAGATAGATTGATTGATTGGTAGATAGACTGGTAGTTAGATAGATTGATAGACTGGTGGATTGATAGACTGGTAGATAGATTGATAGATAGATTGGTAGATTGATAGAATGATAGATAGATTGGTAGGTAGATTGATAGATAGATTGGTAGATAGATAGGTTGGTAGATAGATAGACTGGTAGGTAGATAGATTGGTAGATAGATTGATTGGTAGATAGATAGGTTGGTAGATAGATAGACTGGTAGGTAGATAGATTGGTAGATAGATAGATTGGTAGATAGATAGGTTGGTAGATAGATAGACTGGTAGGTAGATAGATTGGTAGATAGATAGATTGGTCGGTAGATAGACTGATGGATAGGTAGATAGAAAATGAGGCAATAGATAGATGAAGATTTGTAAGGAAAGATAGATAGATGATAGATAGATTAAATGAGATAGACTGATGGATAGATGAAGATGGATTAAGGAGGCAATAGATAGACGAAGATAAATAGAATGAGATAGATTGATAGATAGATAGATAGACAGGCACGCAAACAGGCATGCTCCTTTATTATATATAGATGAACATTTATATTTATATTATGCATACATGAATAGATAGATAAATAGATAGATAGATAGATAGATAGATTGATAGACAGGAGATGAGAAAAGATGGATTAGTTCATAGGTAGGCAGGTAAGTAGGTAGGTAGGTTGATTGAAGGATAGATAGATAGATAGATAGAAGATAGAAAATACACTAGATTGTAATATATATAAATAGGTAGGTTGATAGAAGGTGGATAAGGTGATAGATAGATAGATGGATAGATAGATAGATAGACAGAAAAAAATACTCTAGATATATATAAATAGATGGATTGATAGACTGAAAGGTGTACAGTAGATGACAGGAGAGAGAGAGAGAGAGAGAGAGAGAGAGAGAGAGAGAGAGAGAATAATGATAGGTGTGTAGGTAGATAGATAGATAACCATAAAATAGACAGCGATAAATGTAGAAAGACAGATAGATAATGTGGATAGATAAGAAAATAATAGATAGACTGATAGATAGACAGATGGAGAGATAAAAGATAAATAATATAGGTAGGAAGATAGATAAATAGAAAGATAGATATATAAATAGGAAAGCAGATAGACTGAGGGATCGACGTAGGTGCATTTGGAGAGAGAGAGAGAGAGAGAGAGAGAGACCTCCAATTTCACCTATGTCATGGAGGTAAAAGAGAGTTAGGGTGATGGTAGCCACTTATCCCCTCTTCTCTCTCTCTCTCTCTCTCTCTCTCTCTCTCTCTCTCTCTCTCCTGTGTTTGCCTCTCAGCGCAGTATTTACGAGTGTAGTCATGATTCTCTCTCTCTCTCTCTCTCTCTCTCTCTCTCTCTCTCTCTCTCTCTCTCTCTCTCTCTCTCTCTCATTTCTTTCCTGTTTTATTTTACTTAATTTTTTCCTTTCTTGAAATAATTATCCCGACGTTTTATTTCATTATTATTATTATTATTTTTTGTTACTATTATTATTATTATTATTATTATTACGATATTATCATTTTTATTTCTCTATCACTTTGTTTCCATGTCTGTGATTTCGCTTCCTCTTCCTGTTACAGTTACACGTGTACACAGCTGGCCCCCGTTCACACACACACACACACACACACACACACACACACACACACACACACACACACACACACACACACACACACACACACACACACACACACACACACACACACACACAGTCGTCATGAAAGCACAAGCACACTCCTGCTCCAGTGCACACTGACACATTCTCTCTCTCTCTCTCTCTCGTTGGTATACATACTCGTTCATACAAATTTTTCACACACACACACACACACACACACACACACACACACACACACACACACACACACACACACACACACACACGTCATATAAGCACAGACACACTCCTGCTCCAATGCTCTCTCTCTCTCTCTCTCTCTCTCTCTCTCTCTCTCTCTCTCTCTCTCTCTCTCTCTCTCTCTCTCTCTCGTTGATATACATACTCGTACACACACACACACACACACACACACACACACACACACACACACACACACACACACACACACACACACACACACACACACATATTCGATGTATAGAAAAAAAAAAAACATGGTCACACCATCTTTGACCCGTGTTTTTGTCCCTAGTACCTTTTCTTAAGCGATTTATATTTCCGATTTCTCCTTACTGTCGTTTTCTGTGTTAATGATTCAAACATCGCCCTACTCTGCGTAAGTAACACACAGAAGGATATTAACCAGCCATATTCAAAAATAAATCGCTAAGGAAGAGGTGTTAGGGAGCCTCCTTATCTGACGAGAATACTGGCCTTTGTTTCTTTCTTTTTGTTTACATATTTTGTCAGACACTCAAGCACATTCACACAGGCTATTTATTTTTTTCTTTCTCATGTACATCAAGGGAACAGGTGTATATTTTCTCGTCGCTGCTGAACTCTCTCTCTCTCTCTCTCTCTCTCTCTCTCTCTCTCGTTTATCTACATATCTACAAATGTTCCTACGACTCTCTCTCTCTCTCTCTCTCTCTCTCTCTCTCTCTCTCTCTCTCTCTCTCACAGCCAGGCTAGTAATGCGTGTGTTTATGTGTGTAGTAACAGGGCAGCGTCTCCTGAGAATTATGGTGGGGGGGTAATGTATGTGTCCAGTGGGCTACGTGGGTGACAGGTGTAGGTGGGAAGTGTAAGTGGGTGGAGGGAAGCGTAGGTGGGTGGATGGAAGTGGGGGTGGGGGCTGGATGTGTAGGTGGGTGGATGGAAGTGTAGGTGGGTGGAAAGGTGGGTGGAGGGAAGTGTAGGTGGGTGTAGGGAAGTGTAGGTGGGTGTAGGGAAGTGTACAGTAGGTGGGTGGAGGGAAGTGTAAGTGGTGTAGGGAAGTGTAGATGGGCGATGGGGAGTGTATGTGGGTGTAGGGAATGTAAGTGGGTGGAGGGAAGTGTAGGCGGGTGTAGGGAAGTGTAGGTGGGTGGAAGGAAGTGAAGGTGGGTGGAGGGAAGTGTTGGTGGGTGGAATGAAGTGTAGGTGGGTGGAGGGGAGTGCATGTGGGTGTGGGACTATGAAATATGTTAACCACTTTGCTGTCAGAACATCTTGTATTTTATTATTGCTTAATCTAAAGTAGTATATTTATTATGATGATGATGATGATGATTAATATTATCATCATTATTATTTATTTTCACTTTGCTTCACTGTGAAAAGTTAGCAAAGTTAGCTAGAGTGATAGTGGAAGAAGATGAAGGGTTAGATATGGTGAGGGGAGAGTAATTCACCTAGATCTGTAAACCTTATTGTTGGCTCTTCCGTAGATCGTAAAATTAATGGTGTTTACCTGGATCAAATAGTTACCTACAGCTGATTTTGTGGGGCGTGTGTTTATGCTTGTTCAGGGGCTTTGTTTACATGAGAATATGCTCGATGAGTGGCTGTGTTTACATTTGAGTCTGCCCATGCGGAGATGACGTTAATTTTTCACGCACTTCTCTTCCCTTGTGTAAGTCGTTCTCGTCAGCCTGATTACGTAATTTTTATGTTATTGTTATTTTCCAGCGATTTTGTTTTAATTTTGAAGACTTGTGTTGATGGGCGGGAGTGCAATAGAGGTACGGGAAGACCTAAAAATCTCGAAAATTAGTAGGATTGATATTTCTCATAGTCTGTGTGTGTGTGTGTGTGTGTGTGTGTGTGTGTGTGTGTGTGTGTGTGTGTGTGTGTGGTGGGGCAGCACAAGCAAAGGTGGCCCAGTTTCTGAGATGACGTTCACAAAGTAGGATGCATTATGACAACAAGGGTAACATTAATGAACAACAGTAAAACAACACACCATCCCTTAACCTAACAGGGGTCACACTTACTAAATAGATAAATATAACAAACAGATAAACACATAGATAAATAATGTAGTGCGAATAGAATAGAAAAATATATAAAATTGTTCCCAAGATGATGCTGTTGGCCACGAGTATTTCTGAGGTAGAATTATGCGTTCGTGTGAAGGGTGGTGGCAAAGGGAAGCAAGATGGAGTGTATCAGGAGGCTTACTGAGGCCTTGTGTGTTTATTTATATCTGTGTATATCAGCTTGGAGGGATGGGGAGGCTAGGGGGAGAGGGAGAGGAGGGGGGAGATGAGGGAAGAGAGAGGGGAGGGGGAGAGGAGAGGGAAGGAAGAAGGGGAGAGAGAGAGATCGGTGTTGGAGTGGGAAGGAAACGAAGGAAAAATGAAGTGAGGAAGAAGGGGAGGGTGAGATAGGAGGTAGAATAGAAGGGGGAGGGAAGAGGGAAGGAGAGGAAGAAGAAATGGAGAGGGAGGAAAGGTAAGGAGAGGGGGGGGGAAGAAAAAGAGAAGAGAGTGGTGTGGAAAGAGAGAGGGATGAGGGATCTGAGGGGAAAAAGAGAGGGAAAGAACTGGGAAGGATGAGAGAGAAGGGAAAGGAGGAGGGAAGAAGGAAAGAGGAGGAGGACGAGCACGAAAAAGAGAAGGATTGAAGGACTGGAGGAGAGAGAGAGAGAGAGAGAGAGAGAGAGATTACAATTTCATCTCCATATCACTAAAAAGTTAAAAAAAAAAGAAAAAAGAAAAACAAACCTCATTACACTCATGGGGAAGTAATTGAGGCCATATTTTGTCTTCAATTAAGTCGTAATTACCTGAATATTAAAAAAAAAATATTAGAGAAATAGCGTATCCCAGGTATCATAATAATTAAGGTGATAATGATGATGATGGTGATGATGATGATGATGATGATGATGATGATGATGATGATGGGATGAAATAGGAGCCACTGGTTATGGAAAATGCTGAATTCATTTCGTTTATTATGGTAGGAAGGGTTTGGGTGATGATGATGATAATGATGATGATGATGATGATGATGATGATGATAATGGGCAGAACAGTGAAGATATTGTCTAGTCCATACTTAATTTTTAATAGAGAAAATTAAAATGATGATGATGGTAATGATGATGTTAACGACACAAATGACGATAATGATGATGATGATAATGACAATGATGGAAATGACACAGATGATGATGATGATGATGATGATAATGATGGAAATGACACAGATGATGATGATGATGATGATGATGATGGTAACGACACTGATCACGACGACGATGATGATGATGATGATGATGATGACAGTGGCAACAGTGGTGATGATGATGATGATGGTAACGACACAGATGATGATGATGGTGATGATGGTGATGATGGTGATGCTAACGACACAGATGATGATGATGATGGTGATGATGATGATGATGATGATGATGATGATGATGATGATGAACTCAGGCTCTCGTGTCTCTCCTCCTGACATTTCTCTCCGTCAGACCTCATTCGCGAGCTCCATCACCCAATTTAACTTTTTCCTCTCGAGATCATATCCAAGTGTAAATATATGCATTTTGTTACTTGCCTCTGCTCTGTGCGTGTGTGTGTGTGTGTGTGTGTGTGTGTGTGTGTGTGTGTGTGTGTGTGTGTGTGTGTGTGTGTGTGTGTGTGTGTGTGGTGTAGTGATCTGACTGTGGTGTGGTGGTGTGGTGTGGTGTGCGGCGGTGTGTGGTGAACGATGAAATATGGGTTAGTCTGCCCTGAATAACCCTATATGAGAGGACAGAAAATGACAGGTAGATAGATAGATAGATAGATAGAGATAGGCAGGTAAGTGGATAGGTAAATAGATGGATAAAGTGCCATAAAAAGGAGATATTATTAAAGAAAAAGAAGAAAGGAGATTAGATAAAGGAAGTCAAAATAAAGAAAGAGAGAAAGAAGAAAAAGACAGCATAGATAAGGGAGATCAAGATAAAGAAAGAAAGTAAGAAAGAAAGAAAAAAGAAAAGAAAATTCCTCTCTTTCACCGCCTTCCTTACCTTCGTCTCTCTTATGTTTATGTTAATGTTGTTGTTTTATGCATAGCGACTACACACACACACACACACACACACACACACACACACACACACACACACACACACACACACACACACACACACACACACACACACACACACACAGGAGATCCCACAAATGACCACACATACATTACAAACGCACACAAATCTTAAATGATAATACTGTACTTACACGCACACGCATACATTTCAGATGGACGCACACAAATGCACCTACGTAATTTGCACTCGTACACACACACACACACACACACACACACACACACACACACACACACACACACACACACACACACACACACACACACGCACACACACACACACAAGCATTTAAGACGTACATATACGACTGCATACATGCACATTATACACATACCTAATCACACCCTCTAAGAACAGTTATTTACTCTCTCTCTCTCTCTCTCTCTCTCTCTCTCTCTCTCTCTCATGAACACACCCAGCTCTCTCCCGCAACATAAATCTTTACTTTTTCCCCTCCCTCTCTCCCTCTTTTATCGTCCCCTCTCTCTTTCTCTCCTTCTCTCTTTTGTTACGTAGCCTTTGTTCCTTCCTCCTCTGCCCTATAGATCAGGAACTCCCTTTATGTGGCTATTATTTCTCTCCTTCCCTACTTCCCTCCCTCCTTCCTTCCCTCCTTCCTTCCTTTTCCCTCTTCTTTCATTCATCCTTTTCTAATGTCTTTAAAATTCTTGTTCAGTATTTTTATTCTTATTTTTTCCTTGATTTTCCTTGTTTTCCTTCATTTCCTTCTTTTCTCTTTTAATCCTTCCTTCCTTCCTTCCTCCCTTCTTTTTTTTTCTTTCTTTCATTTTCACTATTCTTGATAATCATAATATTTTCTTTCTTTTTTCTACTTTCCTTTTCACCTTCCTTCCTTTCCCTCTTTTATCTTCCCCCTCCAGTCTTCCTTAATTCTTTCCTTCATCTTACGTTTATCCTTCCTTCGTTTTTTCGTTCCTTCTTTCACCTCTTCCTTCCTTCTTCCTCTTCTTCCTTCTTTTCTTTCTTTCCTCCTTCTCCCTTTCCCTCTCCTTCTCACTCTCTCCTCCTCTCCAATCCTCTCCTTTCTTCTCCTCTCCTCTCCTCTCCTTTTTACCTTTTACTCTCTCCTTTTTTCTCTTTCCTTCCTCCTTTTTTCTCTTTCTTTCCTTCCTCTCTCCTTTTTTCTCCCTCTTTCCTTCCTCTCTCCTTTTTTCTCCTTCTTTCCTTCCTCTCTCCTTTTTTCTCCTTCCTTCCTCTCTCCTTTTTTCTCTTTCCTTTCTTCCTCTCTCCATTTTTCTCTTTCCTTCCTTCCTCTCTCCATTTTTCTCCTTCCTTCCTTCCTCTCTCCATTTTTCTCCTTCCTTCCTTCCTCTCTCCTTTTTTCTCCTTCCTTCCTTCCTCTCTCCTTTTTTCTCCTTCCTTCCTCTCTCCTTTTTTCTCCTTCCTTCCTCTCTCCTTTTTTCTCCTTCCTTCCTCTCTCTTTTTTTTCTCCTTCCTTCCTTCCTCTCTCCTTTTTTCTCCTTCCTTCCTTCCTCTCTCTTTTTTTTCTCCTTCCTTCCTTCCTCTCTCCTTTTTTCTCCTTCCTTCCTTCCTCTCTCCTTTTTTCTCCTTCCTTCCTTCCTCTCTCTTTTTTTTCTCCTTCCTTCCTTCCTCTCTCTCTTTTTCTCCTCCTACCATTCGTCCTTTCAAACGCCTTTATAATTCCCATACAGTAGTTTGATTTATTTTCCCTATTTCCTCTTTCCCTTCCTTCCTTCTTTCATTCATTCACTCAATTTTTCCTTTCTTCCTTCCATTCATTCTTTTTTTCCTTTTTTCTTTCCTTATTCTTTTATCTTATATTTCCTTCCTTCTTTCCTTCCTTCCTTCCGCCCTTCCTTCCTTCGTCCCTCCCTCCCTCCCTCCGTTCTACATTCTTCTTTGGAGTAGTCTCATCAGGACCTATATTTCTCTCTCTCTCTCTCTCTCTCTCTCTCTCTCATAAATTCTGTCTTTCATTACACTCCTCTCAATATTATTTTTGTCTTGCTTTTTCATTTGTTTGTTTGTTTATTTGTTTGTTTGATTCCATTAATCTTTTCAGTCACTCACTCCCGCCACTGCATCATCATCATCATCATCATCATCATCATCCAGACCCCTTTCTCACCTGAAGACTGTTCTTATTATATTATTCATATTCATATTCATATTATTATTATTATTATTATTATTATTATTATTATTATTATTATTATTATTATTGCCATCATTACTCCTAGCTAATATCGTGGTATTATTATTATTATTATTATTATTATTATTATTATTTTCCAAGTAATTATTAAGTAACAGGTCACTTAACTCTCACATAGCCCCTATCACTTGTCATCATTACTACAATATCCTACTTATATTTGCTGCTGTTTCTGTAGTATTGTTTGTGTTTGTTTGTTGCTGTTTTTGTTGCATTAATTTTTAGTATTTGTTGTTGTTATTGTTTAGATTTTCATTTTATTTTTTATTTCATTTATTAATTATTATTTTTTTTTTTTGATAGCTGTAGTGTTTGAGCAAGGCAGAGTGAAAGAAAATCCTCCATGACTCTTTGAGATTCCGAAATAAGGCAAGTGAAGAGAGGAATTTTGTTATTATTATTATTATTATTATTATTATTATTATTATTATTTGGTTATTCTTGCTGTTATTTTCATTATTATTACTTTTTTATCATAATAGTAATAATGATAATGATAATAAATATAATAATAATAATAATAATAATAATAGAAAATGATAATTGTTTCAGTTCTCCTTCTTCTTCTTCTTCATCCTGTCATGATTTTTACCATTATTATTATTATTATTATTATTATTATTATTATTTTATGGACTTTTTGCACCTATCATTCTGCTTCTTTTCTTCTTCGCATTATCCAGTATTATTATTATTATTATTTTTGTCAGCGGTGTATTTTCATGAATTCGCTTTCTTCTTCTTCATTTTTTTTTCTTTTTTTTTCTTCCTGTCATTTTCTTTCTCCTTTTTTTCCTTCTTTCTTCTTCTTCTTCTTCTTCTTCTTCTTCTTTCCGGTATATGTCAGATTCAAGTTGTGCATATCTGTCTGTAGCGAACTGTCTATTAATATTAATCTCTCTCTCTCTCTCTCTCTCTCTCTCTCTCTCACACACACACACACACACACACACACACACACACACACACACACACACACACACACACACACACACAGCTTGTTAGTAAAGAAAGCTTAATCCAGTGTCGAAAGTGAAAAAGTGAATCATTTCGTATTATTGCCTCTCATTTGTTTTTCTTTGTAAGTCGAGAGAGAGAGAGAGAGAGAGAGAGAGAGAGAGAGAGAGAGAGAGAGAGATAAGTGACGTGCATATATAGCGAGGAAATAATTGAGACAGACGAGCGGCACACACACACACACACACACACACACACACACACACACTATAGACATAATGTTTGGAGGACACGCTTGAGAGAGAGAGAGAGAGAGAGAGAGAGAGAGAGAGAGAGAGAGAATAGGCTTTGACTCTCAATCTTTGCTTCTGTATCAATATTTTCCAAAGATCTCTCTCACTTTGTCCCTCCACGTAACAAAGGCATCTCTCTCTCTCTCTCTCTCTCTCTCTCTCTCTCTCTCTCTCTCTCTCTCTCTCTCTCTCTCTCTCTCTCTCTCACACCTTGCTTTTTCAGGTTGACGTCTTTTGAATTTTCTCTCATTCTCTCTGTCTCTTTTATCTCTTGCTCTCAGATTCTGTTTGTTTGTCTGCCTCTGTGTGTGTGTGTGTGTGTGTGTGTGTTATATTCATTGTGTTTGTCGGAAAATCTTTTTGTATATATATATCCGTCCATCTCTCTCTCTCTCTCTCTCTCTCTCTCTCTCTCTCTCTCTCTGTCTATCTATCTCTATCTCTCTCTCTCTCCAGCCTTTTGAGAAGTAACTTTGATACCGTCAGTCAGAGATGAAAAAATCCGTCTTTATTTTTTATTTTTTTGAAGCTTCTATGACTCACTTCAAAAAAAAAAAAAAAAGATGGTTACTCGCAATTTAAATATAGATTCATGGTTGGGTGAAATTTTGTATGGCTTAGTTATGAGGTTGCCGTGAGTCTCCTTGGTTACTAGTCAAATTTATCCGTACACCTGGCCATCACCTGAGCGAAAAATGGGTTAGGGATCTTTGTCAGGTAAATCAGATCTCATGCAATTATTCTTTTGATTAATAGGTAGAATTGGTATTAAATAAACCTGAAATTGGAGAATGAGAGACTGACTAGAAGAGCGCATGTGTGAGGTGGAACGTAATATGGAGAATGAGAGACTGACTAGGAGAGTGCGTGTGAGTGAGGTGGAGTGAGGGAGGGGGAGACCAAGGATGAGATGGAAGGATGAGGTGGAGAGGTATATGAGTGAGGTGCTTGAGTTCGGGAAAGGGCAGCTTGTTGGCGGAGGATATGGTTATAAGGAAGAGATTAGCGTGGCATTAGATAGACAGATAGATAGATAGACATAAATAGATGGAGTGAGTGAGTGATAGGTAGGTAGGTATTCGGGTAGGTAGGTAGGCAGGTAGATAGGTAGACTGATAAATAAATGGTGTGAGTGAGTGGTAGGTAGGTGTATGGGTAGGTAGGTAGATAGATAGATAGATAGGTAGATAGACCCTTCAACTTCACACCGGTATAAACGTTCGCTATAACGCCTCACAAAGTGTCCGAAAAAACAGTAAGAAAAGTCGAAAACAATAGGGAAACGTAAGAGCCGAGCCAATTTAACTCCCGTGTCTCCTTTTTTATCGTTCACACCTTTTTTTTTTCTTTTCTTTTCGCTCGCTCACTTTTCTCTTCGTCTCGACCCCCGTTTTCTTTGTGAGCGTGATACTGATATATTCTCGGGCTAGGTGAGTAGGGGAGCCTTGTACATACGGAATATCGAAGTTTTTATGATGATGATGATTATTATTATTACTGCTACTACTACTACTCACTTAAAGGTCGCCTTCGGATGCCTGCGCTCGATGTCAAAAGGCTAGTAATGAGTCATAACTCGGGAACCGGTGGCCTGATTGGACTGGATATTGTTTTATTATTCAAGTTAGTGCATTTTAACGGTACCTTGTTCCAGCGAAAATTGCGCTACGTTGCTCCGTTTTTGCTGTGTTACGGTGACAAACTAACAAACGTACAGAAATCAAATCATTATAATAATAATAATTTTTATTATTATGATTATTACTATTATTATTATTATTATTATTATTATTATTATTATTATTGTTGTTGTTGTTGTTGTTTAAATACTCAAACGTTTGCATGTACTGTAGAGTGAACTGCAAATAATACTCAAACGTTTGCCTGTAGCGTGAAGTGCAAAGTGACCTACTGTGCGTTACGGGGTACTTCACCGTTTGTGGCCTCGGTATTTAAGACAAGGGTGACCAGCCTCGCACATCCCTGGGTGGCATTAGGTGAGCAGTAAACCCCAGCCACCCCTGAAATGGAGACTTTTGGAGATCCCATCCTGTTGGAGCACCTTAACCCATTGGACTACCAGGCGTCTGTTTGGTTATGGTCACCACCCAGCGTAGTAAATGGTTTCTTGATTTGTAGGAAACCATGTGTCTGATGATGATGATAATAATAATAATAATAATAATAATAATAATAATAATAATAACAATAAGAAGTAGCAGTGATAGTGGAAGTACTACTATTAATAATAGTAATAATAATAAATGATGATAATGATAATAATAATAATAACAATAATAATAATAATAATAATAATAATACGGTAATAGTAATAATATCAATAAGAGCATTTATAACTAATGTCTATGGTTATCTCTTATCATTATCATACCACCAACACTAATTTAAAGAAACTATACTCCTTTCACTCTAACTTGGCCTAAAATCACTATCTTTCCTCCTTGAGTTATAAGCTGTAATAATAAGAGTAACACTAGAATGTGGTGCTAGTCACGAAGAAGTGCTGTGGAAGGGATGTAGAGCAGTAGTATTGTCTTCACCTGCCACTGAGCTACGTGAAATAAGCTGCAAAAGGACGAAAATCTGGGCCAAGTTACTGTGAGAGAATTAAAGTCACCAGCCCTCCAATAAATAAATAAATAAATGATGAAATAAATGGATAAACAGACAAATAAATAAATAAATAGATAAATAAAATAAAGTTAGGCAGATTCTTCGTTTGTAACCGGAAAAGTGAAATTTGCAAGACTATAAAACTGTGATTGTTTTTCCTGGTAGCGAACTGAGGAATGGAAAAATTGCTCTCTCTCTCTCTCTCTCTCTCTCTCTGCCAATAACACAGTATCAGGATACATTTAATATTCCTCCGACAGCACCCTGGGCGGTTAGAAAGGTTACAAAGTCCTTTACCTTAGTGGTTTATTTCTGGATTTCCAGTTATATTCCGATGTGAAAAAAAAAAGTGAACAGAAAATGGAACTTGGTAGCAGAGAGAAACGGACAGAAAAATGACATGAGAGGAAACATGATAAACTAGAAAGCACTCAGAGAGCGCATACCTCCGACAATGCTAGTGCAGGATCCAGATCCGGATCCGCCCCAAAATTTAATCAAGCCTTTCTTGGCCCATGGCCCACCCATCCACAAAATTTCGTAGAAATTCATTGGTAACTTTTGGAGATATCATGTGGACAAATAAACAAACAATTCCCGGATCCGGATGATGATCCGGATCACCACCGTAATCTAATGGATTACTCCTTTGGCCATACCCTCCCCTCCCCCCCCCCAAATTTCAGCAAATCCGTTCATAACTTTTTGAGTAATCATGCTGACAGACAAACAGACCAACGCCGGCAAAAACATAACCTTGGGGAAGGTAAAAAATATGTACATAATGGATGTACTGTACAAAGAAAGAGGACATCATAGTACATGAAAGGGGGCAGAAAGGAGGACCACAAAGGGGGAGAGTTTAGAGAGAAGCGGACACAAGACGAGGCATGATAAAAAAGACAAAGGAACAGAAAAAGAGAGAAAACTAGGCATATTACATAAAAGGGACCGAGTCCGGAAGGACTCTATGTAACAC
>NC_136969.1:29846648-29859148 GCF_032717465.1 Coenobita brevimanus | reverse complement strand
GGTTGAGCAGGGGAGAGAGAGAGAGAGAGAGAGAGAGAGAGTTTATCCTTATCTCGTCATTTATGATTGTACGGTATGATGATGACTATGATGATGATGGTAATAACGATGCCAATTGTGATGGTAATTATAATGGTGATGATGATGAAACGTATGGTAATGATGCCCACCGTTAGCACCATAAATGAAATAACGAAGCAGTTGTTCTGAATGGGTGTGTTTTACGCAAGCAGGCTCTTATTTATCTATATTTATTTATGTATTTATCTGAATCTGTCAATTTGTCTGTCTCTTAATCTGTCCACCTGTCAATCTATCTGTCTGTTTATCTGTGTATGTTTTATTTATTTATTTATTTATTTTTATGATTTTGTTTAATTTGAAGGACGAAAATGATAATAAACACATTAACAGTATTCTCAAGTCGGATGTAAGGCGGGCCATCTTCGTTTGTTGATCTTTTCCAGTTTATTCGTTTTTTATATGCCTGTCTGGTTGTCTGTCTGTCTGTCTGTCTGTCTCTCTTTTTTCTTTCATTTCCCTCCTTTCTCTATTTTTCCTTACGTCTTCCTCACCCCTGTCTTCCTCTCTTCCCCTTACTTTTTTTCTTTCTTTCGTCCTCTCTCTCTCTCTCTCTCTCTCTCACACACACACACACACACACACACACACACACACACACACACACACACACACACACACACACACACACACACACACACACACACACACACACACACACACACACACACACACACACACACACACACACTTTCCTTCCCCATTCTACCTGTCTTCTTTCTCCCTCCATTTTTCCTCCCTCTTCCCTCCTTCCTGCCTTTACCTGTATTCCAATCCTTCCCTCATTCCTCCTCTACTGTTTCTTCTCTTCCTTTTCTCTCCATCCTCCTTCCCTCCTCCCTTTGTTTCCTCCTCCTCCTGACTATTTTCTTCTCTCTCTCACTTTCCTTCGTCATCTTCCCTCTCTTCCATCTCTCTTCATCCTTTCTTCATTTCCTCCCGTTTCTCCTTTTCGTTTTTAATTTTCCTTTCCTCCTCCTCCTCCTCCTCCTCCTCCTCCTCCTCTTCCTCCTCCTCTTCCTCCTCCTCCTTCTTCTTCTTCTTCTTCTTTTTCTTCTTCTTCTTCTTCTTCTTCTTCTTGTGTAGGCTGACCGCGCCCCTCTTAAGAAAGTAGTTTTTCTCTCGTCTTGGGAGTCTTAGTGCTCTCTCTCTCTCTCTCTCTCTCTCTCTCTCTCTTATATTCTTCCTTTGTTCTTCTCTTTCTCTCATGTTTTGCTTTCTCTTTTCTGATTCTCTTTAATTCTCTCTTTCTCTCTTTTATTCTAGATTCTGTCTTTCTATCTTACATTCTTCTTTATTTCCTCTCTTTCTCTCATATTCTCACTTTCTCTCTTCTTTTCTCTTACTCGCCTTTCTCTCTTCTCTTTCTTACTCTTCTTTCTCTCTTCTCTTTCTTACTCTTCTTTCTCTCTTCTCTTTCTTACTCTTCTTTCTCTCTTCTCTTTCTTACTCTTCTTTCTCTCTTCTCTTTCTTACTCTTCTTTCTCTCTTCTCTTTCTCTCTTAATCTCCTTTCTCTCTTCTCTTTCTCTCCCCTCTTTCACTTTATATTCTTTCTCTCTTCCCTGTCTGTCTTCCCTCTTTGTTATCTTTCTCTCTTACTCTTCTTTCTCCTTTTTCTGTTACATTCTCCTCGCTTTTCTCTCTCATTTTTATTTTTCTCTCTCAACTCTTACATTATCTTTTCTCTTCTTTTTTCTTTCTCCTTTCTCTTTTCTCTCTCCTCTCTTTTCTTCCGTCTCTCGTCATTCATCTCTCTTTCTCTTTTTTCCTTCCTAATGTCTACTTACCTTCTTTTACTGCCACTTCTCCCTCGTTGTATTAACCATTACTCTCTCTCTCTCTCTCTCTCTCTCTCTCTCTCTCTCTCTCTCTCTCTCTCTCTCTCTCTCTCTCTCTCCAGTCAGGCTCTTTCACTCCATTTACCCGATTCCTTCCTTCCCTTCCATCCCTCCCTCTCTTCCTTTCCTCCTCCATCCCTCATTCCTTCTCTCCCTTCTTCCCTCCCTCCCTAACATCCGTCTCCTCCCAGTTTCTTCCTCCTTTTTCACTTCCTTAAACCACTACCTCCTCCTCCTCCTCCTCTCCATTTTCTCCATCCTTCTTAGCCCTTCCTTCGCCCCCCCTCCTCCTTCCTCATCCATTTCCAGCCCTCTTTATCCTCTCTCCGTCTTCTTCTATCCCTCCTTCACCTCCACTCCCATCCTCTCCCTCCTTCACTTCCACTCCCATCCTCTCCCTCCTTCACTTCCACTCCCATCCTCTCCCTCCTTCACTTCCACTCCCATCCTCTCCCTCTCTCCACCCTCTCCCACATTATCAATACGTCACCTGCTGCATGCTTTCCTCTATACATTCCTTCCCTCCGTCCTTCTTTCCTTCCATCCTTCACTTCCGTCCAAACTTCCTTCCTTCACTTCCATCCAAACTTCCTTCCTTCACTTCCATCCATACTCCCTTCACTTCCATCCATACTCCCTTCCTTCACTTCCATCCATACTTCCTTCCTTCACTTCCATCCATACATCCTTCCTTCACTTCCATCCATACTTCCTTCCTTCACTTCCATCCATACTTCCTTCCTTCACTTCCATCCATACTTCCTTCCTTCACTTCCATCCATACTTCCTTCCTTCACTTCCATCCATACTTCCTTCCTTCACTTCCATCCATACTTCCTTCCTTCACCTCCATCGATACTTCTTCCTTCACTTCCATCCATACTTCCTTCCTTCACTTCCATCCATACTTCTTCCTTCACTTCCATCCATACTTCCTTCCTTCACTTCCATCCATACTTCCATCCTTCACTTCCATCCATACTTCCTTCCTTCACTTCCATCCATACTTCCTTCCTTCACTTTCATCACCCTTTTCTTCTTCCCCTCTTCCATTTTTTTTTTTTACCTCTCCTTCCCTCTCCCTCTTCCTGCCATCTTTCTTTTCCCTTCCTCCTTCCTCCTACATTCCTTTCTTTTCCTGCATTCTTTTCTCATTCCATCCCTTTCCACTTCCCCTTCCACACCCCCTACTCTCTCTTCTCTCCCTCCTTCCCTTTCTCCTTCTCCCTCTCATTCCTCTCCAGCTTTCCTCCCTTTCCCCTTTCCCTCACCCTCCACTCCATCTTTCCTCCTTCCATGTCTTCATCCTCCATTCCTTCACTCTTGTGCCTTTCTCCCCTCCTTCCTTTCTCTCCGCTCCCCTCTCCTTCCCTCCCTTTCTTTACTCCCTCACCTAACTCCAGCTTTCCTTCCCCCCCTCCCCGTCTTTTCACTCTGCCCTCCTCGCCCATCCCTCTCCAACTTTCCTTCCTTCCTTCCCTTTCGTTCTACAGTCTTCCTCTGTTCTCTTTCCTCCTCCTCCTCCTCCTCCTCCTCCTCCTCCTCCTCCTTCTCCTCCTCCTCCTTGATTCTCTCCCCTCCCTTCCCCTCCCCTCTCCCCTCCCTGCTCTCCCCCACAGTGCTATCAGGAACATAATCACCGGCTGAGCATCTCACCACACCCCACCACACTCACCACACCCCACCACACTCACCACACACACTGTCACCGTCTTAGAGGGTGCGGGGGAGGGAGAACAAAGGAGGGGAGAGAGAGAGGCAAGGAGGACAGTGTACCAACAAAGGAAGGAAGGAGAGAGGGAGGGAACAAAGGAGAATGGAAGAGGGAGAGGGAGAAACACACACACACACACACACACACACACACACACACACACACACACACACACACACACACACACACACACACACACACACACACACACACACAAACACATATTTATTTATTTATTTATTTACGGTGCCCCAAGACCATACGTATTAACTTCAGGAGGTGCTTCGTGGGCTGACTATGGGTACAAAATACTATATGGAAATTGGTCCAGTTCTCAGCCGTGACGGAGCTGCAGTTACTGGTGACCTAATGGGCCAAATTGGTCTGCCTTATCATTCACTCACAAGGTCAGCAGTAATTGTAGCTACATGACCATTCAGAATTGGACTTGTTTTGAGAGAGAGAGAGAGAGAGAGAGAGAGAGAGAGAGGTAAGGGTAAGCAGACAGGATGGAGAGAATAGTACGGAGGAAGACAAGATAAGAGGGAGGAGGAAGAGGAGAGGAAAGAAGAGAGGAAGATAGCATCACGGAACGAGAGAGAGAGAGAGAGAGAGAGCAAGGGAATCCATCACGTTAATCTGACAACCATACTGCCTATATCGAAGTGACGGAGAGAGGGAGGGGGGGGGAGTGAGAGGGAGGGAGGGAGGTAAATGGGAAGGGAGAGGACGAGAGATTGGGGAAGGAAGGGAAGGAGAGAGGCGAAAGGACGAGGGAGGAAGGGAGGAAGGGAGGGAGGAAGGTAAAGGAGAAGAGAGCGTAAGAGAGACTGAGGAAAAGAGAGTAAGAGAGAGGGTTAAAAGGCGATGAGTCAGTGAGTGAGAGGGAAGAGAGGGGAAGTAGGTAGGTAGGTAGGTTAGTAGACAAGTAAGTAGATAGGTAGGTAGGTAAGTAGGTAGGTAGGTAGATAGGGAGGTGAAGTATTATATGTTTATTGGTATGGATCTAGGTAGGTGGGTAGGTAGATAGATAGGTATGAAGGTAGACAGATTGTTGGAGAGAGAGAGAGAGAGAGAGAGAGAGAGAGAGAGAGAGGAGGGAAAGGGGGAAGGGAAGGTGAGAGTGAATTGTTAATGCAGTCACAAGAAAGGAGAGAGATAGGGAAGGAAGGGGAGGGAAAGGGGGATGGAGGGAAGGAAGGAGGAGGAGAAGGAAGGAAAGGGGAAGGAGGGGAGAGGCAGGAGGCAAAGATGGTCGTAGGAATAAGGGAGAGTAGGTGAGGGGGAGGGGGGAAGGAAGGAAGGGTGGAGTAATGAAGGAAGGAATGATGGGAAGGGAATGAGAGAGAGAGAGAGAGAGAGAGAGAGAGAGAGAGAGAGAGAGAGAGAGAGAATAGGGCTTGCTGTGATCGAACAATAGGCGTGGATGGGCAGAGCAGCAGAGTGTGGTATAGATAAATTGACTAGTAGTGGTGGAGTAACCCCGGTCTGTCCCGCCGAGCAGACCCATCAATCGCAGGCAAGCAGTAAACCGATCTTCCCTTGCAAAGGACAGCACCTCACCACAGCGAGACGCGGGGAAGAGTGTGGAAGTTTGGTTCCCGGATGTACGCCGCATTTGCTTCTCTTCATCCATTTAACAAGGGTACTATAGTAGCATCCACATCCCCCCATTATTTGATTACATGGTTACCACCCAGCGTTGTAAATGGTTTCCCAGATTACAGAAAACCACTAGGCTTGTCATTCAGTGTAGAGTCACCTAAGGAAGAAGTAGGCAGCGCTGCATCAAGTGAGTGGATGATGGTTAGTAGAATAGACAAACAGATAAATAAATAGACGATAGATAGATAGAACAATAGTTAGGCTGGTGGTGGAATATAAGTGTGATAGACTGACAGAGATAGCCAGAGAGAGGGTGGAAAAGACAGGGTGATAGATAGAAAAATAGATAGATAGAACGGTAGACAGCTTGGTAGTGAAATAGACAAGGTGATATAACAAGAGAAATAGATAAAGATAGATAATAGATATAAACAGTAATAAATCAAGACAGACAGACAGACAGGTGACGGTAATAGACAGGGTGATAAGAGCAATGGACAGAGATAGATAGAACGATAGATATGTTGATAGTGGAAGAGAGAGAGAGTGATAGATAGAGTGATAGAGCCTACTTGCACATTACATAGCACATTGGCACAAGTGTAATGAGGTGATTTGCTCTGTAATTACCCTCATCACACTGTCTTACTCTTGCTCACTATCTCACTATCTTGCTCACTATCTCACTATCTCACTCACTATCTCGCTCACCATCTCACCTTCTCTCTCTATCTCACTATCTTACTCGCTTATAATCTCACTGTCACTTTCGCTCTATCTCACTATCTCACTTTCGCTCTATCTCACTATCTCACTTTCGCTCTATCTCACTATCTCACTGTCTCACTTTCTCTCACTATCTCACTCACTCGTTCATTGTCTCACTATCTCACTCACTCGTTCATTGTCTCACTATCTCACTCACTCGTTCATTGTCTCACTATCTCACTCACTCGTTCATTGTCTCACTATCTCACTCATTCATTGTCTCACTATCTCACTCACTCGCTCATTGTCTCACTATCTCACTTTCGCTCATTATCTCACTGTCTTACTCTCGCTCACTCTCTTACTATCTCACTCGCTCAGTGTCCCAGTATCTCACTATTTTACTGTCATTCACTGTTTCACTTTTACTCATTATCTTAATATCTCACTTTCGCTCACGAATCACACACTTTCACTCGCTGTCTCACTCACTCTCTCTCTCTCTCTCTCTCTCTCTCTCTCTCTCAAAAATATTGCACTTTGAGAAGATGAGGAAGGGGAGAAGTGAAGTGAAGCACACAGAGAGAGAGAGAGAGAGAGAGAGAGAGAGTGCAAAAGTGGGGGAGGAAAAGAGAATAACATAAGCCATGAAAAAGCACGAAAGATTGAAGGATGAGAGAGAAAGAGAGAGAGAGAGAGAGAGAGAGAGAGAGAAGGAGGGGAAGGAGAGTGATAGAGTGATGGATAAAGTTAGTGGAAGTATTGGAGATATGAAATTCTTGGCCTGTGAGAGCGAGGACAGAAAAAAAAGAGAGAGAGAGGAGGGTGGATGAAAAAGAGAGAGAGAGAGAGAGAGAGAGAGAGAGAGAGAGAGAGAGCAGGAACTTAGTTAAATATGCAAGGATGAATGATTGTAAAAAGCAGACAAGCAGATTACAGACACTGCCCTTTTAGTATGCATAAAGATGTTACACCCTCACCCCCTCACACATAATCTCTCTCTCTCTCTCACACACACACACACACACACACACACACACACACACACACACACACACACACACACACACACTCATTATCATGCATTCTTTGAGGTTAAACTGCACACATGCGAAATCAGTATGCATTAGCACTTACTAAACTAAGGGAAACACAGGCATACCCGCGCTGAGAGAGAGAGAGAGAGTAGGAGAAAAGCTGAAAAAATGCAAAGTAGAAGAGGAAAAGAGATGAGTAAAAGAAGAGAGAGAGAGAGAGAGAGAGACAGACAGACAGACAGAGACAGAGACAGAGAAGGAGAAAAGCTGAAAGAATGCAAAGTAGAGGATGAAAAGAGATGAGTAAAAAAAGAGAGAGAGAGAGAGAGAGAGAGAGAGAGAGAGAGAGAGAGAGAGTAGGAGAAAAGCTGAAAGAATGCAAAGTAGAGGAGGAAAAGAGTAAAAGAAGAGAGAGAGAGAGAGAGAGAGAGAGAGAGAGAGAGAGAGAGAGAGAGAGTAGGAGAAAAGCTGAAAGAATGCAATGTAGAGGAGGAAAAGAGTAAAAGAAGAGAGAGAGAGAGAGAGAGAGAGAGAGAGAGAGAGAGAGAGAGAGCAAAGTTCCCCTCTCCATGTTTTGTAGCCTCATGGATTGCAAATGGACCCAGACGCAATAACAGCTCAATCCCTTCATATCAAAGTACTAGAAACACTTACGAGGAAATGAGTGTCCGTCTCACGAAACATGCTTCTGTCCCCTTCACATCAAAACTGCGAATTATCTTTGTGTGATGAACGAAACAGTGCCTAATTTTCACGAAACATAGTCCATGTTTTCTTTTTTTCACTTTTAAACCCTACGAATTCTCCTTGTGTGATGAACGAAGCAGTGCCCAATGTTCACGAAGCATGGTTCAGTTGTCTTCACTTTTGAACCATGTGAATTATCCTTGTGTGATGAATGAGACTTTGCTCAAATTTCACGAAGCATGGTTCAGTAATCTTCACTTTTAAACCCTACGAATTCTCTGCGTGTGATAAACGAAACGGAGCTTCATGTATCACGAACTGTGCTTCATATCCCAAAGCTCAATGAAGCACTAGGGATTTTTTTTTTTTTTTTTTTTTAATAATGACGGCACGAGGTTTTATAATTCGTGAGGCCTGATTTAGTTTCGTGAGATTTTGTGCTCGTAATTTTATATAAACTTTTTAAAAATTTCGTTCATGATCTTCGTAGAGTTGAAAATTCATGCCCAGTTATATTTTTTGATAGAGAAAAATAATATTACAGTTCCAGAGGTTTAATTCTTATATGTAGGTACTGTGTATGTATTTGCTTTTATTTGTACGTAATATAAAAGGACTCGCAAAACCAACAGACTAAAAGGCACGTTCGAATCCAAATGGTCACACTAAAGGGCACTTTCGAATCCAAAATTGTCAGGTTAAAGGGCACGTTCGAATCCAAATTGTCAGACTAAAGGGCACGTTCGAATCCAAATTGTCAGGCTAAAGGGCACGTTCGAATCCAAATTGTCAGACTAAAGGGCACGTTCGAATCCAAATTGTCAGGCTAAAGGGCACGTTCGAATCCAAATTGTCAGACTAAAGGGCACGTTCGAATCCAAATTGTCAGACTAAAGGGCACGTTTGAATTCAAATTGTCAGGCTAAAGGGCACGTTCGAATTCAAATTGTCAGGCTAAAGGGCACGTTCGAATCCAAACTGTCAGGCTAAAGGGCACGTTCGAATCCAACTTGTCAGGCTAAAGGGTACGTTCGAATCCAACTTGTCAGGCTAAAGGGCAATTTCGAATCCAACTTGCCTCTTGCCTATGACAGATATACAGCAGAATTGAATCACTTATTTTTTCAGACTTCTACGTAATCGATGTGCCATTTAATTTTCTAATCGCAGTCTGATTTTCACGAGAAATTTTAATAGCATACTTACATAGATACGTACATAGCTACATAGGTGCCTACATAGATACCTACATAGATGCCTACGTAGATACATACACAGATACATACATGCCTACATAGATACACAGATGACTACATAGATACCTACATAGATACATATATACCTACATAGATACATATATACCTACATAGATACATACATACCTTCATAGATACCTACATAGATACAGATACCTACATAGATACAGATACCTACATAGATACACAGATACCTACATAAATACATATATACCTACATAGATACATACATACCTACATAGACACCGACATACCTACATATGTACATACCTAAAGAGATACATAGATGCCTACATAGACACATACATACCAACAGAAATACATAAATACCTACATAGAAGCGAACTCGATCAAAATGTACATCCTTTGAGGGTCACTAAAGTAATGAGTTAAGGTGAGAAATATTTACGTGGATGATTAGTCAGCGAAATTGTTAAGTATATTAATAAATAGATAGACAGACAGATAGATAGACTGATAAGTAGACGGACAGACGGACAGGTAGATAGACAGATAGATAGAAAATATATATAAATAGACTACCATCTCCCGGCCAATTTCCCACTCATTCGGCATTATACTTGGGGGTATGAGTCTCAAGAGTTACATTTTGCAATTATGTTTAAGTTGGGGCAAGATGGTACGAACTCTCTCTCTCTCTCTCTCTCTCTCTCTCTCTCTCTCTCTCTCTCTCTCACACACACACACACACACACACACACACACACACACACACACACACACACAGGACAAAGTCTCACAAAATAAAAGCACACACACTCATCCACATTCATTGCCATACGCACATGTATTCTTGATGGACCCTGTTTACACACACACACACACACACACACAATCTCAAGGGTGTAAACTCGGAGCACGTTGAGTTCGAATACTACTTCGGGGATGAAAAATTAAGAGAAGCATACCCACCCCACCTGTGTGTGTGTGTGTGTGTGTGTGTGTGTGTGTGTGTGTGTGTGTGTGTGTGTGTGTGTTCTATGCTTGTTTTTAAGTCCGTTGTCACACATTATTTTATTTATTTATTTTTTGGTTACCCCTAGACGATTTTTACTTGAAGAAAACCTTGCACATGAAGTAACTATAATCAATCTCTATTATTTATTTATTTATTTATTTATTTTATTTGAGCGCTAGATGTAGTGGTGTCAGATGGTGTCAAATTTGTTCATTCTGTGTGGAAAATGTGGTAGGAGAGTTTCCACCTTTTTCTTCAGTTTTCTCGTTCTCTTGCCTTTTCCAGACGATTTTTCTTTCTGTTTTGGATGGATTTACGAACTGGATGGATTAGCTACACCATTAATAAATCCCAGTTGTTCGAGAGGCCTTTCTGAAGATGAATGAAATCGTCTTGTAGAGGCACGAATGAACTAAAAAGGGTGTTACCTGGATTGAAAGTGTCATTAAGGATACCTGAGAATTTTACCTGTATATTGGAATTGCGTTTTTTGTTGATACTGTCCCTTCGTCCACCTTGCACCCTTTTAGGAAATTTTTACAAGGGTTTCATATTGTTTAGCACATCCTTATCGCTCGGTAGACAGAGGCAGGTATTCTCTTCCCTAACACCTTTTCATAAGCGATTTATTTTGCCTACTAGAACTAACTGCCCTATTGTGTATTATAGAAATCCTTCCAATATCGCCATACTGTGCATACATAACGTACAGAATTATATTAACCAGACGTATCCAGAAATGAATCGGTAAGGAAAAGGTGTTAGGGAGCTTAGGCACCTTGGCACTGATGCGCTTAACAGGCCTCATATTAATCACGAGAGAGAGAGAGAGAGAGAGAGAGAGAGAGAGAGAGAGAGAGAGAAATCCCATCCACAGTTTGAACTCAAGAATGTAAATATATAAATCCACAGAATGCAAAGCCCAAAGACACAGCCCAGATAACCCAGCAATACTCCTCCACAAAGCTCTCTCACATAATACCTCGCAGGGATGGATTATTTTTTTTTATCTGCATTGCATTGTGTGTTATCTCTCTTATCTCTTAGGTCACTTACACCGGCCTCCCTTACTCAGGTGCGAGGTTTCACTAAATTACCTGGAAAATCAATTATCAGTATTTCTCTTTTCACCTGAGCCGTAAATGGAAGGTTTATAATTGCATATGTTTTTTTTTTAATGGAGAACACTTTGAAGAATATTTTGAAGAACACTGAAGAACACCTCGATCGTTTTGAAGAACACTGAAGAACACCTCGATCGTTTTGAAGAACACCGAAGAACACCTCGAAGATCATTTTGAAGAACACCTTGAAGAACACCTCGAAGATCATTTTGAAGAACACTTTGAACACCTCGAAGATCATTTTGAAGAACATTTTGAAGAACATTGAAGAACACCTCGAAGATCATTTTAAAGAACACTTTGAAGAACACCTCGAAGATAATTTTGAAGAACACTTTGAAGAACATTTTGAAGAACACTTTGAAGAACACCTCGAAGAACACTCTGAAGATCACTTTGAATCAGTACTCAGACCATTAATCCAACACCCAAAATTATCGTAGTGTATTTTCTCACGACACTTTCCCACCGAACACCTTAAGTCCAGATCACCCCACCCATTTCTTTGTCCTCCACGCCCATTTCTTTGTCCTCCACGCCCATTTCTTTGTCCTCCACGCCCATTTCTTTGTCCTCCACACCCATTTCTTAGTCCTCCACACCCATTTCTTTGTCCTCCACACCCATTTCTTAGTCCTCCACGCCCATTTCTTTGTCCTCCACGCCCATTTCTTTGTCCTCCACACCAATTTCTTTGTCCTCCACGCCCATTTCTTTGTCCACTCCTATTTATTTGTCCTCCTCCCCGTTTCTTAGTCCTCCACGCCCATTTCTTTGTCCTCCACGCCCATTTCTTTGTCCACGCCCATTTCTTTGTCCTCCACGCCCATTTCCTTACCCTCCTCCCTGCCCTCTTCACCTAAAATATTAATCCTATAACACCCTTTTTCATGGGATATACAGTTCTTTCCTATCCCCACCCACACCGCCCACCGACACCCCACCCCATCCCACCCATTTCTTGGCACACTACGCTCATTGATTTAGTCTCCTTTTTGACGATTTCATAATACTGTCCACGAATGAACTCCTTTACAGATACATATTTATTTCAGAAGCCATTTTTTTTTCTTTTTTTAATCAGTGACAGATGGAAATTGCAGAGTAGTTTTTAAGGGCGCAGTCGAAACGTGTGAAAAATATATAGACTGATTTTTGTTGTTGATGATTCGTCCAAAAACATGAAAAATACATAGTTAGATTGTCTACTTTCTATGACTTCCAGATGCGCGAAAAATGCGTAACTATTTTGATTTTTATTCATTTCTTCATGACTCCTCCAGAAGCGTAAAAAAAATGCTTAGTTAAATTGCTTTTTATTTATTTATTTATTTTTCATTACCGGTATGACTCGAGACGCGTGAAAAATAAATGGTTAGATTGTTTTTTTGTTTTTTTTCTTATGGGTCGTCCAGAAGCGTGAAAAATATATAGTTAGATTTGGTTTTATTTTTCTTTACGGTTCGCCC
>NC_136969.1:29829148-29841648 GCF_032717465.1 Coenobita brevimanus | reverse complement strand
TCATCACCTAAGTCTATAACCCACTAATAAATGTTATGGGCTATAAATGTCAGTCGGAACAAAAGAAGTGGCCCCCAATTCCAAGAAGATTCACTCAAGCGGCAGAGATGGTGAGCCTCTTCAACACGAGGCCCTGGTGCTGGAGGGGCGCGCCTTCACGTAGTGGCACTGATATGACTCAGAGTTGGAGCTGCCTTCTTTTGCTATCCTTCAGTCCTCTTTCTATCCCGCGAAAGTAAGATCTGACAGAACCGGTCCACTCTCAGAGCTTATATACTGAATCGTGGCTGCTTGAAATTCGATGGCACTTACGAGTCTCCTTGGTTACTATTCAAAACTGTCCTTGAACATGAATACTAAGCTGAAAAGGGGTTACGGATCTTCGACACCTGAGAACAAGTCACCTGGCAGGTTCTTGTAACGGGGATGGCCCAGTCTGCAGGTGTGGGCTTGCATGTGGGGCTTAGAGGAAATGAATAACAGGGCAGATTCTGATAACACTGACCTAGCCGTCCCCAGAATACACGAAAAAAAGCCCCCAGCGGATTGGAAGTACAGCGCTATGCATGGACTACCCTGTGATTTTCAGAGGATTTTTCTCAGCTTCCAGTGACCTCTCGTGGGGAAAAAATTAACCCCTTCTATTCCATGACGATTTTTTTTTCCATTTCTACTACACAGACGATTTTATTTGGTTTTGAGAGAGAGAGAGAGATATGTGTACGATTAAAAACTTAGAATGCAGAATACGAACTTACTGAAATCCGTCCGAATAAAAATATAAGAAGTGAAAGAGATTTAAAAGAAAAGAATTGAAATAAATGGTGGAGATAAAAAAATGAAACTGAGATAAAGAAGATAGAGAAAAAAGAAAGGAGCAAAAAATGAGAAAAAATATATTAAGTTTGGAAAGAAAAAATCGTGTTAAAGAAATTGGAACACTGTGAATGGAAGGGAATTAAAGGGACTGGATATTAGAGAGAGAGAGAGAGAGAGAGAGAGAGAGAGAGAGAGAGAGAGAGAGAGAGAGAGAGAGAGAGAGAGAGAGAGAGAGAGAGAGAGAGAGAGAGAGAGAGAGAGAGAGAGAGAGAGAGAGAGAGAGAGAGAGATCTGTACTCTTATGTATTTTTATTGCTTCCGTGGCCTGTAATCAGCACCTATTAATATCACCTTTATAATTACCTGTTTGTAACCTTTGTATCATTCTTCTGTATTATTTTTGCAACTGTGGCATATAATCTGTCTATCTATCTATATATCTATCTATCTATTGCCAGACGCCCTAATCCCGTAAGAGGTGGCCACAGACAAATCACCTCCATTTTACCCTGTCCCTTGCCAGTACTCTACCCTACCCCCCAACTCACACGCCCCTCATATACCTCTCCACTCCATCCCTCCATCTCATCTTCAGTCTCCCCCTCCCTCTCCTCCTTCCACCTCACTCACGTACACTCTCCTCGTTAGTCTCACCCTCTCCACATGGCCAAACCACCTCACCGTATTTCCCCTAACACTTTCTATCACATCCACATCCACACCACAAAGCTCCTTCACTATCTATTTTTATCTATTATTATCAATTTCTTATCACCTTTCTGGGATTATTAAAGTCATTCTGGTCTGCATTTATAACTTTGGTCAGACATGGGAAGCGAGCATAAGTAGGTTGTTTGACGGTCACAGTTTCGATTCCGGGTAAAACACTGCAGCCAAGAGACATTATATTAAGCGGTGTTCTCGTAGGCGCTAGAGACACCTTAACACTTTTTCCTTAGCGATTTATTTTGCATGTTACGCCTTGATATTTATTTACAGCTTTCTGATATCGACGTGGTGTGCATCAGTAACATAGTAAAATAAAATGGATAGTACCCCCCTCTCCACTACATTCATCCATCCGTGTAAATCTATGGCCAAGTTAGGGATATAGAATCAAAGGGTAGCGCTTTACTAGGAACTGGTAATTTTAGTGTTACGGGAACGGCTCAGTCTGCTGGCGTGGGAGAGGGGAAGGTAGTGGGAATAGAGAATAAGTGATGCAAGATGGAGAATGATATGGTATGGCAGTGAGAGTAGGAAATGAATGAATGATGCAGGATAGACGATTATAGATAAGAATAACAGTAGGTAAGAGAGAGAGAGAGAGAGAGAGAGAGAGAGAGAGAGAGAGGGAGAGAGTGAGAGAGAGAGAGAGTTGAGCCTCCTTTTTTCGTCTTCCTTGTTCCTGGGCCAACACAATACCCGAGAACTGTGTCTTTTATTTTCTTTTAATTAAGGCCCTACCGCCTCCCTCCCAAGAAACTCACTACTAGGAATACTTATATCACTTTTCTTAGTATTTTCTTGAGACTCTTGCGACTTTCTTGATATTTTCTTGAGACTTTTGCGACTTTCTTGATATTTTCTTGAGACTTTTGCGACTTTCTTGATATTTTCTTGAGACTTTTGCGACTTTCTTGATATTTTCTTGAGACTTTTGCGACTTTCTTGATATTTTCTTGAGACTTTTGCGACTTTCTTGATATTTTCTTGAGACTTTTTCGACTTTCTTGATATTTTCTTGAGGCTTTTGCGACTTTCTTGATATTTTCTTGAGACTGTTGCGACTTTCTTGATATTTTCTTGAGACTTTTGCGACTTGCTTCATGTTTTCTTGAGATTTTTGCGACTTTCTTGATATTTTCTTGAGACTTTTGCGACTTTCCTAATATTTTCTTGAGACTTTTGCGACTTTATTGATATTTTCTTGAGACTTTTGCGACTTCCTTCATATTTTCTTGAGACTTGCGACTTTCTTGATATTTTCTTGAGACTTTTGCGACTTTCTTGATATTTTCTTGAGACTTTTGCGAATTTATTGATATTTTCTTGAGACTTGCGACTTCCTTCATATTTTCTTGAGACTTGCGGCTTTCTTGATATTTTCTTGAGACTTGCGGCTTTCTTGATATTTTCTTGAGACTTTTGCGACTTTCTTGATGTTTTCTTGAGACTTTTGCGACTTTCTTGATGTTTTCTTGAGACTTGCGACTTCCTTCATATTTTCTTGAGACTTGCGACTTTCTTGATATTTTCTTGAGACTTTTGCGACTTTCTTGATGTTTTCTTGAGATTTTTGTGACTTTTTTATATTTTCTTGAGACTTTTGCGACTTTCTTGATATTTTCTTGAGACTTTTGCGACTTTCCTAATATTTTCTTGAGACTTTTGCGACTTTCTTGATATTGTCTTGGGACTTTTCTTACTTTCTTGATAGTTTTCTTGGTTTCTTGTTTTTCTGGATGGTAGGAAGAGAGAGAGAGAGAGAGAGAGAGAGAGAGAGAGAGAGAGAGAGAGAGAGAGAGAAAGGGAGGGAGAGAGAGAAAGAGAGAGAGAGAGAGAGAGAGAGAGAGAGAGAGAGAGAGAGAGATCAGTATGAAGTGGAAAGAACGATAATAAAAGAAATGAAAGACAATAGGAATAAATGAGATAAAGGACAACAGAGAGAGAGAGAGAGAGAGAGAGAGAGAGAGAGAGAGAGAGAGCCTGAGGAGAATCCCAAGCCACTTCATTAATTGGAGGAAACTCGAGGGTGTGATAATTTAGCAACTGGCAACCCCCCGCCCTACGTGTGTGTGTGTGTGTGTGTGTGTGTGTGTGTGTGTGTGTGTGTGTGTGTGTGGAGAGGGTCGATATGTATCTGCTGTATGTTTGTTTGTATGTATATACTTGTATGTATTTATGTATGTATGTTATGTGTGTGTGTGTGTGTGTGTGTGTGTGTGTGTGTGTGTGAATATGTGTGTACGTGAAATCACTTGTTTTTCAGTCGAATAGTGAATGTGTAAATGTGTTTATATGTGTAGGAGTGGTCTAGTGGTCGAGTAGCAGACTTCTGACCAAAAGGACGCGAGTTCGATCCTAGCATGAATCAAGGAACATTATATGGATCCGAATTTCCTTACAACATTTTCTACTATACTCCTTGTACCCTAACTTGGCTCAGATTTTCGTCCCTCTGCAGTATATTTCACGTAGCTCAGTTGCAGACAACAGCTCTACATCCTCTACATGGCACTTCTTCGTGACTAGGATCATATTCTAGTGTTTATCTGGTGTTACAACTCAGCATTCAACGTGGGGAGATGACAATTTTAGGCCAAGTTACATTGAAAATGGTATAATCTTCCTCATAACCCACGGATGTCATAAAAATACCATCGCTAATACCACCACACCAGTCCTGAATGAGACAGCCCTAGCAAGTATTCAGTATAGACGGTGGGTATTGGTGCCCGAGAGGTGATATGTGAAGGTGTGTGGCGCCATCTGTTGCGACGAGAAGGACTGTTGGTCGTTAGGGATCGGACTGACTCGCTTTACACAAATACTGATAAAAAATACACTATCAACGCCTATTATTACACCTGTCTCAAGGAAGATGATTTACATTAACACCTCTTGACTACACGTGGGTCATTTAGATTTACGAATTAATTTTTCTCTAATTCCCAGTCTAAGTCCAAACGCAAAATTATGTCATCTCCAAATAAGTAATAACATGTATTTTTATGGGTGTCAGCTGGGGGGAGGGTAGCGAATTGGCGGGGGACAGGGCGACGTGGAGATGATTTGTTTTTGGTCACCCTTTACGGGATTAAGGCGTCTGGCAATAGATGGATACTGTAGATAGATAGATAGTTGTAGATTTATTCAGATTCGCATATCTATTCATCTATCTATCTATAGCATGAGAACCGCTGTCCTAGTATGTCCCCAGAGTAGGAGAGTAAAAAAAATCTACGTGTGTGTGTGTGTGTGTGTGTGTGTGTGTGTGTGTGTGTGTGTGTGTTAGCATGCATGAGCGTGTGTGCTTGCACAGCAGTGTGGAATGGACCTCGGTCTTTTTGTGTTTGTAACTTGAAACGTGCTGGGGATGTGTGTGTGTGTGTGTGTGTGTGTGTGTGTGTGTGTGTGTGTGTGTGTGTGTGTGTGTGTGTGGAGAGAGAGAGAGAGAGAGAGAGAGAGAGAGAGAGAGAGAGAGAGAAGCATAAGGCTGAATAAAATCAAGATAAACCAAGTGAGGAGAAAGAGGTAAAAGAAAGAAGGGAAGTAAAGTAGAAATATATAAGAGAAAGACAGGGAGTTAATGTTCATTCCCTCCAGACACTGCTCTCTCTCTCTCTCTCTCTCTCTCTCTCTCTCTCTCTCTCTCTCTCTCTCTCTCTCTGTTCCTATGCCGTCTCAACAATTATACCTTCACTCCCTCCTCTTCCCTCTCACGCACCTCTTCTGGCCTCCCTCCTTCGCCTCCTCCCTCTCCCCCTCCTTACCTCTCTCCTCCCACTTCCTTCTCACTATTCTCCCCTCTCCTCCCTCCTTCTCTCCCTGTATTGTCTGTATAGCCTGTTTCCTCACTGTCTTACGCCCACCTTCCTTCCCTCTCCTCTCCTCCCTTTTGAGTATTCTCCCTTCCCTTCTTCCCTCCCTCCCTCCTTCCTTTCCTCTCATCCCTCCCTCTGTTCGTATATTGTGTGTCCAGTTTGTTTCTATGCCATTTTAATATCACCATCCTCTCTCTCTCTCTTTCTCTCTCTCTCTCTCAGAATTGTATATCCTCTCCGCTTCTACATCGTCTTTGTACTCCAATCTTCTCTCCCTTCTCTCCCTCCTTCTCCTCTCCTCCTCTCCCTTCTTCCTACCTTCTTGCCTGCCTTCCCTTCCCTTCCCTTCCCTTCCCTTCCCTTCCAGTCTACCCTCTCTTCCCTTTCCCCCTACCTCATCTCTGCCCCATTATTCCTTTCTCTTCTCTTCCCTTCTCTTTTCTCCTTCCCTACCTTGTATTTTTTCCCTCTCTTCCCCTCCCCTTTCCTTCCTTTCCCTTCCCATTCTTTCCTTTTC
This sequence comes from Coenobita brevimanus, assembly GCF_032717465.1. Classification (NCBI taxonomy): domain Eukaryota; kingdom Metazoa; phylum Arthropoda; class Malacostraca; order Decapoda; family Coenobitidae; genus Coenobita; species Coenobita brevimanus. The sequence continues at coordinate 29,835,765 of NC_136969.1, read as the reverse complement.
TTTCCCTTCCCTCCCCTTCCCTTCCCTCTTTCACTACCTTGTATTTTTTCCCTCCCTTCCCCTCCCCTTTCCTTCCCTTCCCTTCCCATTCCTTCCCTTCCCTTCCCTTCCCTTCCCTTCCCTCCCCTCCCCTCCCCTCCCCTCCCCTCCCCTCCCCTCCCCAATATGACCCTCGTAATGACTTCAATTCTTACCCAAAATTCTCCCCATCACGCCCCTCTCCCCATCACGACCCTCTCCCCATCCATAGTGTCTCTCTCTACTCTTTATTTTTCTCTTTACTGTGATTTTCTTTCTACCCTATTTTCTCACTGCTCTCTGTTTTCTCTCCTACTCTCTTTATTTTTCTCTCCGCTCTCTCTATTTTTCTCTCTACTCTCTTTATTTTTCTCTCTACTCTCTTTATTTTTCTCTCTACTCTCTTTATTTTCTCTCTACTCTCTTTATTTTCTCTCTACTCTCTTTATTTTTCTCTCTACTCTATTTTTCTCTCTACTCTCTTTATTTTCTCTCTACTCTCTTTATTTTTCTCTCTACTCTCTTTATTTTTCTCTCTACTCTCTTTATTTTTCTCTCTACTTTCTTTATATTCTCTCTACTCTCTTCATTTTTCTCTTTACTCTCTCTCTATTTTCTCTCTACTCTGATTTTCTTTCGACTCTATTTTCTCTCTATTCTGTTCTCTCTCTTTTTTCTCTGCTTTCTCTGTTCTTGCTCTTTTTCTCTCTACTCACTTTATTTTCTCTCTACTCACTTTATTTTCTCTCTGCTCTCTCTGTTTTCCCACTACACTCTCTATTCGTACACTCATTATTTTCTCTCTCTCTCTCTCTCTCTCTCATTTTCTCTCCATTTGCCCCTCATTTTTTCTCCATTCCTCCCTGGTTTTCCTCCATTCCATCCTCATTTTCTCTCCATTCCTTCCTCATTTTCTCTCCATTTCTTCTACATTTTCCCTCCATTCCTCCCTCATTTTCCCTCCATTCCTCCCTCATTTTCCCTCCATTCCTCCCTCATTTTCCCTCCATTCCTCCCTCATTTTCCCTCCATTCCTCCGTCATTTTTTCTTCATTCCTTCTTCATTTTCTTTCCTTCTTTTATCTTCGTCTTCTTTCTTAAATATGACTGGATAGGAAGTTGGATAGAAAAATAAATAAACTGATAAATATGTTGGTAAATGAATAAGGAGAGAGAGAGAGAGAGAGAGAGAGAGAGAGAGAGAGAGAGAGAGAGAGAGAGAGAGTGGGGGTGACGAAATAAGAGGGGAGTACAAAGAAAATTACTCAATACAGAAAAAAAATATATAGAGAGAGAGAGAGAGAGAGAGTGTAAGGGGGACGAAATAAGAGTGGAATACAAAAAAAAAAAAAATAGAAGAAGAGGCGTTAGAAAGAGAGAGAGAGAGAGAGAGAGAGAGAGAGAGAGAGAGAGAGGTAGCCACACTCCCTAATCATTCCCTGCAGGTCTTTGCGTAGTCAGGCTGCGTTTCTCAATTCCACAAAGGACTTCCTGCAGACTCCAAAATGCCTCCTTATCCCTTGAGTACAAGATCTTTTTCTTCTCTTCTTCCTTCTTCTTTTTTCCTCCTCCTCCTCCTCCTCCTCCTCCGAATAATTTGTTTTTATAGCTACGTGTAAGTTCATTCCCCTTTTGTCTGCAAGATACCCTGTAAACAACGTACCCGGATATAGTGTCGCGTCACGTCATTATACATTTTTCAATTTATTCAATGCAAATAAAGTAATATAAGCACAGATTAGGATCTGCACAGATAGCCCTGAGTTTACGGTCACTATTACTTTCGATCTGTGATGGGCTGTGGATCACTGAGGGTCCCTGTTAGTCAAGTGACCACCATCGGGATTTTTTAAATGTACCAGGGATCACTGCTTCAGGAGGAAACTTATGTACTTGTCCCACATGGGAGAGTTCCTTGTCTCAGTGGAGTGAATGGAGCTATTGCCTGATTGACTGCTGCCTACCTAGAAAGCGCCAGGGAAGGTTGCCGCACCACCCCAAAACATCCACTCTGTGCATTACACATCCACACTGTGCACTGTGCAGTCCCCTTTTATCTAAGACATCCGTCTTATATATGTTTCAATCTCCCCAATGCAAAGAAAGCAATATAAGCACAGTTTTGGATCTGCACAGATAGCCCTGAGTTAACGGTCACTACTGTTACTTTCGACCTGTGATGGGCTGTGGATCACTGAGGGTCCCTGTTAGTTAAGTGACCACCATCGGGATTTTTTTAATGTACCAGGGATCACTGCTTCAGGAGGAAACTTGTGTACTTGTCCCACATGGGAGAGTTCCTTGTCTCAGTGCAGTGAACGAAGCTAGGGCCTGATTGACTGCTGCCTACCTAAAAAGCTCCAGGCAAGGCTGCCGCACCACCCCTAAACATCCACATTGTGCAGTGTGTAGTTTCCACGTTATGTCCACAGACGCCCCATAAACTCAATGTACCGGTTTATAATGTCATGCCGTAACTATTAGTTGATTTGATTACTTTCTCTTTCAGGTTACTCAATCGGATAGCTTATAGACAAAGTATTATGGAATGTGACTTTTCCTTTCCAATATTTCCTATGAAATTTCCATGTCAGTTTTTCCATGGTGCATGGTGGTTTTTCTCACTTTTTTCCTGGAAGGTTTGGGGGTGGGGGGAGCCTTCTTGCTTTACTATCCTTATCCTTTAGCTTGTAGAGTTAGATCTTGTAGTCGTACTTTTCTCTGTAACAAGCAGCCTCGAAAGGACCATAAGGTCTGTTGCTATTTGCTTTCCTATGTAATCCTATGTAATCCTCCTCCTCCTCCTCCTTTTTGTTCTTCTTCTTCTTCTTATCCTCCTCCTCCTCCTCCTCCTGGGTATTTCAATACCATCGCGGAAAGGCTTTCTAGCACAAAAAAAAAAAAAAAAATGAAAAAATGAAAAAGCATGTCATTACAGTGAATACGTTAACCCTTTCAGCTCGAGGATGTCTCATATCTCTCTCTCTCTCTCTCTCTCTCTCTCTCTGACAGGAAAAGATGGTACGACGGCTCTCCATCCTTCTATTGCACTTCTTCGTGACTAGCTTCGTACTCTAGCGTTAATCTATTGCTACAACGCAGCAGTGAAGATGGGGAGGTGGCGATTTTAGGCCAAGTTAGCGCGGCTTTACATCAGTCCATAGCACTTCTTCGTGACTAGCATCATAATATTACCACAGCTCAGCACTGAAGGAAGAGACGGCAATTTTGGGCCAAGTTAGAATAATAAGAGTATTTTAGAGACTTTTCAAAATTCTCTTCATTACGCTGTCTCTCCTGTTAGCTAAATATTATCGTGTAGCGGTAACGGGAATAGAAAAGAAAGGATATTGTACTGAAAGGGTTAAAAGTAATTCATCTACATTATAAGTTAGGCTGTGAGAGTTGTGTGTTTGGTGATGGAGGAGAAGAAGAAGAAGAAGAAGAATTAGAAGAAAACGCATACCAAAAACATGATTTTATGTTTGGAAGAAGAAAAAGAAGGAAAACAACAACAACAACAACAAGAAAGAAAGAAAGGAAAGGAAAGGAAAAAAGACCAAACAAAAGACACAACCCAAAGACCATAATCTTAAAATTTCTAACTCTGCTTGTAAGACGAAGGAGAGTTAGCCCAAGGAAGATGGCGCGTCCTCTGCTTCCACCTCCTTCCTTCTGCTCAGTTATCGTTCATGCAGACAAACTCTCCGCCCCTCACCCCCACACCCCTCACCCTGCCCCTCACCCCCACACCTTCACCCCGACACCCCTCACCCCTACACCCTCACCCCCACACCCCTCACCCCCACACCCCTCACCCTGCCCCTCACCCCCACACCATTCACCCTGCCCTTCACCCCCACACCCTTCACCCTGCCCCTCATCCCCACACCCTCACCCCGACACCCCTCACCCCCACACCCCTCACTCTGCCCTTCACCCTGCCCCTTACCCTTCACCCTACCCTTCACCCCTCTTCCCCTCCTCCTCATCCCTCCATCCCTCAACCCTCCACACACACACACACACACACACACACACACACACACACACACAAAATTATCATCACAAACGGCACTTCTACAACTTTTTTTTTTTTTTCCCCCAAGTTTTGTTTTTTGGACCCCCCCCCCTCCACCCCACAGTCACGTTGTTTGAGGTCGCGGGACGGAATTTACATAGGAATGTTTATAGTGTGTGTGTGTGTGTGTGTGTGTGTGTGTGTGTGTGTGTGTGTGTGTGATTGTTTATAGTAAGTCTGTGTGGGGGTGTGGGGGGATGTATAGTAAGTGTGTGTGTGTGTGTGTGTGTGTGTGTGTGTGTGTGTGTGTGTGTGTGTGTGTGTGTGTGTGTGTGATTGTTTAGAGTAAGTCTGTGTGGGGGTGTGGGGGGATGTATAGTAAGTGTGTGTGTGTGTGTGTGTGTGTGTGTGTGTGTGTGTGTGTGTGTGTGATTGTTTAGAGTAAGTCTGTGTGGGAGAATGTGGGGATGTATAGTAAGTGTGTGTGTGTGTGTGTGTGTGTGTGTGTGTGTGTGTGTGTGTGTGTGTGTGTGTGTGTGTGCCTATTCCGGGTATACTAAACATCTTCAGATCGAGGACGTCTTATATTTTTTTCTCCCTAATAATAGACGATTTTATTCTCAGCTTCCTATAGGCGCCTCGGGATGAAAGGGCTAATTCTTTCACAAGGAGAACGTCTTTTGTCTTTTATTCTGATCGGTGTCCTGTGGTTTTATTTTGCGTAGAAGAAAGTCATTGGAGTAAAGTGTTGATCTGAACTTTTCTTTTTCTTCTATCTGCTGTTACTACTACTACTGCTACTGCTACTACCACTACTACTACTACTACTGCGTCAACTGCTACTACTACAATCATCTGTCTAATTATCCATCTGTTCTTTCTGTCTATGGTTGTATTTCTAGAAGTTAGATATAGTCTTTGTTATTACCTTCACTGCTACTACTACTACTACTACTGCTACTCTACTACTACTACTACTGCAACTACTACTACTACTATCTACGGTTATATTCAGAGGAGTTGGGTGGTCTTCGTTCATAGCTTCACTACTACTACCACTACTACTACTACTACTACTACTACTACTAAAAGAGTCGTGGAAATGATTCTTAATATAAATGTAAATGCTGGGAGCTTTTGTTTTGCAGGGGCGCCTTTGTTGACTTATATATACTCCTCTCTCTGCACCACTCATCTCCAACTTCTCAAAACAACAGACATAAAACGCGTATGATTACTTTTTACGACTGGCTTTTAACATACACCATCTTAAAGGAAAATGTGCCCGTTCTTGAGAAATTAGAAAAAGAGAGAGAGCCAGAATTGTGCTTAGTTCAGTCGAGGTGCCTGAGAATATTGTAAAAAAAGAAAAAGAAGAGAAAAAGAAAACGGAGGTCATACTATAGGCAGAGGAGAAACTTAAGAAAATTGTCAGCTCTAATTAATATTCCTCAGTTTGTGTTTTCCTTTGGTTTAGGATTCCGGGATAAGTCCAGGGTAGTCCATATATAAATACCACGAACTAAATCGCATAGGGAGAGGTGTTACGAGGCCCAGAACACGGCTTTCTGTGCAGATGGGTGTTGTATGACGGTGGGTATTGGCGCAGTGAAGTTGTTAATTAAAAGTTTTCTCCTAGAAGATATCAGGGGTAGAGGGTGAGTAGAAGGTGGGAGCAGGGGTGGGGAGGAGTGGGCAGGTTGGGCTGGGTAGGTGGTGGAAGAGAAGAGGGGGAATATGCCCTGTGAAGATGAATATTATCTGTTATATCCTGGACAATGGCTTAACCTCTTCAGTCCGATGTTGTCTTTCGTTCATTTATCCCGCCTACTTCCAGACGATTTTCTTCATCTTAAGAAGGGCCTATCGTAGTGAAGGGGTTGATGATGGGCGTATTAAACCCCTTCAGTTCGATAAGTGCCTCTAAGCTGAATAAAATTGTCCGGAATTAGAAGGATTGTAAGGAAGGATGTTATGGGGTGGAAGTAGTTGAATTAAGGTGTCTTCAGTTGTCTGTCAATTTTTCTGTCTATTCACCCAGTTCCCAGGCTTCTATCTATAGTATCTGTCTGCCTGTCTGTCTGTCTGTCTGTCTGTGTATATGTCTGTCTATCTGTCTGTCTATCTGTCTATCTATCTATCTATCTGTCTATGTGTAGCTTTCTTTATATGTCTGTGAACCCTGTCTGCGTCTACTTATTAATCCATCTATCTGTCTGTCCACCCAGCCCATTCATCTATCAGTCTGTCTATCTATCTTTCTATCTCTATCTGTCTATCTACTCATCTATCTGTACATCTCTGTCAGCCAACATACCAGTCTGTCTTATCTTTCTATCTCTATCTGTCTATCTACTCATCTATCTGTACATCTCTGTCAGCCAACATACCAGTCTGTCTATTTGTCCAAGAATCCGTTACTCTGTCTATACACCCTATCTACATCCACTTATCTGTCCATCCATCCCTCTATCCACCCCATCTATCCACACCCTTGGCGAGGAAGGTCAGGCAATTATTTAGGGAGGCAGACCACTTACAGAATAATAGTACTAGAATTCCTGACTCCGCCAAACGC
>NC_136969.1:29811648-29824148 GCF_032717465.1 Coenobita brevimanus | reverse complement strand
GCATCATAGAAAACGGTTCTCCTCACCTGGGCAGGAGGTAGTTTGGTAGGTGTTAAGCGAGCTCCCAAATTTTATTCTTTCTTTATTAAACAAATGAATTTTAAATATTTTGCTGTGATGATAGTGAATTTCCTCTAGATTTATGCACTTGCCTGGAAAAATTACTCTGAAAAATTATTATATGTTGAAAATGATTACGGAAACAGTTTCGAGACTCGTTTGACCACCTATAGGTCGCTGGGGACAACTGAGGGATGCGGAAACTAGCTAACGTGCGAGCTTCCAAAATTTGATTTCTCAGTATTAAATGAGATATTGTTTAATAATTTGCAATACCAGACTCTTATATAATAATATGTAATGCACTTGTCGTTCAGAATTAATTGGTTATATATTCAATTGAGGATTTTTGTTACGGGAAGAGTGTTGGAACTCACTTGATGGTTCACAGGGTACAAGGTGTATAAGTGGAAGACAAACGAACATCCAAAATTTAATAATATGTTACAGAATAAATAATTTTTGCATTACCAATAATAAGAATATGCTGTGTCTGAAAAGTTAATGGATATATAATTTAGAAACGCTTCATATTTAATTTAAAGGGCTTATATACTGAAGCAGTTCGGAGGCTCGCTTGTCACACGAGAGCGGAAGGGACGCCCAGGTGAAAGGTGTAACGTCTCGCTGTCGTCGTTAGTGATAATTTTGTTGTGTTTAAGACGACCTAGTGCCTTGGCGCGAAATACGGTGAACTTTGAATTACTGCTGAACATTTTAACGGAGGATGGAGAGGCGGCGGCGAAATAATAAGGTAGGAAATTGTATAATCGTTGTCCATTACGAATTCTGATGCAATACGTACGCAGTTGTATTTTGGAGATGGATAATTATTTAATCCTGTGTATCCTTGGGAGGTGTATATATAAAAGGTGAATTATTGGGTGTACTTATTGTTTGTTAATGGGTTTTATAAGGATAGGTATTTGGATGAGAGCTATATGGTGTGATATTAGAAGCCTTGTCACCACCACCACAGCCACCGCCGCCACATCACGTCTGACCATCATCATCCCATACCACCACACAGCGGCGTACCACCAGCATCACCACCACCCCGTCATACCATACCACCACCACCACACCACGCCATGCCATACAAACACCACCATCACACCACGCCATACCACCACCACTACACCACTCCATACCACCACCACCACCCCACGCTGCACCACCACCACACCACGCCACGCCGCACCACCACATCACCCACACTACCACCACCACACCACGCCGCACCACCACCACCACACCACGCCGCACCACTACCATTACACCATACCACGCCACCACCACCACGCCGCACCACCACCACCACCACCACCACGCCGCACCACCACCACCACCACCACCACGCCGCACCACCACCACCACCACCACGCCGCACCATCACCACCACATCACACCGCACCACCACCACACCACGCCGCGCCACCACCACCACGCCGCACCACCACCACCACCACCACGCCGCACCATCACCACCACATCACACCGCACAACCACCACCACCACACCACGCCGCGCCACCACCACCACCACCACGCCGCACCACCACCACCACCACCACCACGCCGCACCATCACCACCACATCACACCGCACCACCACCACCACCACACCACGCCGCGCCACCACCACCACCACCACGCCGCACCACCACCACCACCACCACGCCGCACCATCACCACCACATCACACCGCACCACCACCACCACCACATCACGCCGCGCCACCACCACTACCACCACGCCGCACCACCACCACCACCACCACGCCGCACCATCACCACCAAATCACACTGCACCACGCCGCGCCACCACCACCACACCACGCCGCGCCACCACCACCACACCACGCCGCGCCACCACCACCACACCACGCCGCGCCACCACCACTACACCACCACCATACCACGCCATACCACCATCGCCGCACCACACCGCACCATGCCATACCTCAACCATCACACCACGCCATAACACCGTCATCACGCCATCCTACCACTCATACTACCACCACACAACGCCATATAACCACCACACCACGCCACTCCATAACACCACCACCATATCACGCCATACCACCGTCACCACACCACGCCATACCACCATCACCACGCCATACCACCACCACCACACCACGCCATACCACCACCACCACACAATGCCATACCACCACCACCAACCACAACATACCACCACACCACACCATACCACCACACCACACCATACCACCACTACCACACCACACCATACCACCACCACCACCACGCCACGCCATGCCACCACCACCACGCCACGCCATGCCACCACCACCACGCCACGCCATACCACCTCCACCACTACACCACGGCACACCATCTCCACCACCACACCACGCCATACCACCACCACCACCACACCACGCCATACCACCACCTCCACCACACCACGCCATACCGCCACCTCCACCACACCACGCCATGCCACCACCACATTACGTCATACCACCATCACCACACCACGCCATACCACCACACCACGCCATACCACCTCCACCACCACATCACGCCATTACCACCTCCACCACCACACCACGCCATACCACCACCACCACACCATGCCATACCACCACCACCACACCACGCCATACCACCACCACCACACCACGCCATACCACCACCACACCACGCCATACCACCACCACCACACCACGCCATACCTCCACCACCACACCACGCCATACCACCACCACCACACCATGCCATACCACCACCACACCATGCCATACCACCACCACCACAGCACGCCATACCACCACCACACCACGCCATTCCACCACCACACCACACCAACATCACATCACCACGACATACCACGCCATACCCTCACCACCATATCACCATCACACCACGCCATACCACCACCACCACACAATGCCATACCACCACTACCAACCACACCATACCACCACACCACACCATACCACCACCACCACGCCGCGCCATGCCACCACCACCACGCCGCGCCATGCCACCACCACCACGCCACGCCATACCACCTTCACCACCACACCACGGCACACCACCTCCACCACCACACCACGCCATCCCACCACCACCACACCACGCCATACCACCACCACCACCACCACCACCACACCACGCCATACCACCACCACCACCACACCACGCCATACCACCACCACCACCACACCACGCCATACCACCACCACACCACGCCATACCACCACACCACGCCATATCACCTCCACCACATCACACCAACATCACATCACCACGACATACCACGCCATACCCTCACCACCATATCACCATCACACCACGCCATACCACTCCATGCCATACCACCAAACCTCACCACACCACTCATCGCCATACCACCACACCACACCATGTCACACCACTACCACCACCACACCTCATATCCCCACCACTACCACACACCATACCACACCACACCACACCACACCACACCACACACTACACCACACCACAGCCCACCACTCCACACCACACCACACCACACACCACCACACCACACCACACCACATGCCATACGGTACCATACAACCATCACCACCACATCACACCATACCATATAATACCATACAATAGGGTACCATACCATAACATACCATATCACGCCATGCCACCACCACCACGACACCACGCCAAACCACCACCACCACCAGTTCCACACCACGCCATACCACCACCACCACCACCACCACACCACGCCATTCCACCACCACCAGCACGCCATACCACCACCACCACCACCGCTAACATCACCAGAACACTCCATACCATGACTGCCACTACTCCACGCCACACCACCACTCCCACACCACGCCATGCTGCCACCACCACCACACCACGGCATACCACCAGTACCATACACCACACCACACCATGTCACGCACGACCACCACCACCACACTACACCACACCATACCACCACCACCACACTACTTCACGTCATACCACCACACCACACCATGTCACACCACTACCACCACACCACACTATGTCCCCAGCACCACCACACTCCATACCTTACCATGCCACACCACCACACCACACCACACCACACCACGTCCCTACCCTCATCACTCTCCATACCACACCACACCACCCCACACCACCCCACACCACCACACAATGCCATACCACCACCACCAGCGACAACGTGTCACCACCACACCACACCACGTCACGCCACACCACCTCAACATCATGCCATACCACCATCGCCAGTATAACCATCACCACCGGCACTACTCTTACCACCACAACCACTGTTACCACCACCACCACCATTTAAAATACCGTAATAATCATTGCTATCTATCTATATCTATTTGTTTGTCATCTTTATACAGGGTTATAATAATAAATAATAATAATAATAGTAATAATAATAATGATAATATTGAGACATTATTCTCATATTGATTATGGTGGTGATGATGCGGATGATAATGATAATAAATAACTATGATAATAACAGGAGCCTCAGCATCATCAGCAATAACGGCATAATAGGAACAGCTGTAATAACCGCAATAACAGCCATAATTCCGCCTCGTCTTCCGTATCAGCACACCATTAAAACCAGGTTGTGTTCCGGATATCTCTCTCTCCGCTCCTCATCTGCCTCATAACCCGGACTTAGGGATGCTTTACGGGCCGCGACTGGATGTGTGGGGATGTGGGTGTGGGTATGGGTGTGGGTGTGGGTACTGGTGTGGGTGTAGGTGTGGGTGGGGTTCTGTGTGGGTGGGGGTGTGGGGTATGGGTGTTGTGGGTGTGGGTGTGCATGGGGGATGTGGCTGTGGGTGTGGGTATGGGGAAGTGAGCAAGAGTGTGGGTTTAAGTCGTGGTCTTTGGCTCCTGTGCCTGTAAACCCAGTAGACTGCAGGCTGAAACTACCAATCTCCTGCAGTCTACCCTTCTCCCTTGGTAGATAGGGAGGGGGTTGAGGGACGCGCAAATATATGACCAGAGCCACCGCCTGGTTCTGTTGGTGCCACCACGTGAAGGCGACCATGAACAGCACAAGGAGAGTGGGTCAGAGGGGAGTTGTGGGTGTGGATGTGGGTGAGAGTGTAGGTGAGGGTGGGTGTGGGTGTGGGTAAAGGTGTGGGTGTGGGTGAATGTGGGTGTGGGTGAGAGTGTGAGTGTGGGTGTAGGTGAGATGCTTGTGATTGTTGCTAAGAGTGTGAGTAATGGTGATTTTGGGAAAAGGTGAGGGTGTGGGTGAATGTGGATATGGATGGGGGGAAATTTACAGTGAATGTGGGTAAGGTTGTGGATGTGGGTTGGGTGAGGGTATGGTTATGGCTGTGGATGCAGGTGAGGATGTGGGTGTGTATGGGTGAGATCGGTGTGTGGATATGAGTTTGGGTGTCAGTGTAGATATGATTATGAGTGTAGGTGAAGGTGTGGATGAATGTGGGTGAGGGTGAGGGAGGGTGTAGGTATGGATGTGGGTGGTGTTGAGGGTGGATGTGGGTGTGGATGATGGGTGGGTAAGAGGGTAAGAAGTGTGGGTGAGTGTAAATGTGGGTGGAAGTTGTGAATGTGTTAATGTAGGCTTTGTGTGTTTTATAATGTAAACTGAATAGAATTTATGTTAATTTGTTCTCCGTGATGCATGAATTATATTGAAGGAAAAAATATATTGTGTTTTTGATACGTCAGGGACTCTCTCTCTCTCTCTCTCTCTCTCTCTCTCATGTGAATAAATAAGAATGAATGTTAAGTTAGAGCAGATGTATAATGATTGAAGAAATTAGAAAACTTGAATGTTGAGTGAATGTTTGTGTGACCTATATTTACTTCTCCGTTGATAGTTCTCCCTTGAGTGTGTGTGTGTGTGTGTGTGTGTGTGTGTGTGTGTGTGTTCGTTTTTGGCTGCTTCCCACTGCATTTATTTAGATGGGAAATATGGGTAAGGCACAAATGATGATGATGATAATAATGATAACGTTAATAATAATAATAATAATAATAATGACAATGGTAATGAACAAGATCTACTGCTACTGCTACTACTACTACAACTACTGCTACTACTAATGTCTCTTGATGACTGCAGTAATGATGATGTTACTTGATGATTATAAGTAAAAACAAGACACCTTATTACGAGTAAGATAATAATAATAAACACAAATAACCATAATACAGCTCTCTTACCTTCATAATTAATCTTTTTTTTAATAATGATCTTTCTTGCAGGTACGTTAATTAAAAAATGCTGATTACCTGTCGAGTCAATCAGGGACTATGCAAGGTAAGAATATTTGAAGCTAATTTACTATGTTAATTATTGTGTGATGTGGATGGGATGAGGTTACACACACACACACACACACACACACACACACACACACACACACACACATCATTCTCTGTCTGTCTGTCTGTCTGTCTGTCTGTCTGTCTCTCTCTCTCTCTCTCTCTCTCTGCTCCTGTGCACTATATTAGGATTAAGGCCGGACCACCCCGTAGGGACCGTAAGGTCTGTGTGGTCCGTGTATCTATGTAACTCTTTTTTCCGTCTGTTTGTCCGTATTTTCTGTTGATCTGTTTATCTCTGTTTTTCTCTATCTTTGTAACCATCCGTCATTATATCTACCTGTTTATCGTCCTACCTGTCTATCTATCTATCTGTCTATCTATCTATCTATCTGTCTATCTATCTATCCATCCACCGTCACCGATAAACACTCTTCAAGATCAAAGAAACTCTATCCAAAGGGTGGTAAAGAATGGGGAAGGAATTTATATAAGTTTTTATTCTCTCTTTTTTTTTTTCCCTCCCTTTGCCCCTGTCTGCCTACACTCACACCAAAGGGAAGAATGTGGAGTATTTTGCTGGGTAGGGAGAGTTTGTTCCCTTTGTTCCCGGGGAGAGGGAACTTGTAGAGAGTATTGGTTTAAGCTCTAGTAGCCGGAAGAGTGAGGGGGGGAAGGAAAAGTTGTGAAAGTAAGTGATATGTCGTGAGATGATTATGGATTTTTTGTGTGTATGATTCTGCGTTTGAAATTAAATAAATCATAAAAATAATTAATAAAGGAAGAATTATGGGTGCTGAAATAGCTTTAGAAAATGAAGTGTGAGCGAGAAAAATATAATAATCCAGTTTTTTATTATTCCTGTGTAATAAATTGTTTAATAGTAAACAGAATTAAATAACAGAATAATACAGAGCTCTGTCTTCATCCTCTTAGCTACACACACACACACACACACACACACACACACACACACACACACACACACACACACACACACACACACACACACACACATTTAATAGTAAAGAGAGTTAAATAATAGAATAATATATACCTCGGTCGTCATCCTCATAGCCACACACACACACACACACACACACACACACCGAGCATAACGAAATAAACCATGCAACTAGATCAACACCATTATTATTTCTCTCTCTCTCTCTCTCTCTCTCTCTCTCTCTCTCTCTCTCTCTCTCTCTCAGGCTTAACCATTACGTTGTGGATAATCGAATTGGGTTTATCAGGTTAATATAGAGAGAGAAGGGGCAATGGGGTAATATTTATAATGGTAGGGAAGGGATGGGTCATGTGTGTAATGGGCAATTTTATGATCTGCTGTATGGACTGGGTAGGAAGGCTGAGTTTTATTATTCTATCTATCTATCTATTGCCAGACGCCTCAATCCCGTTTGGGGTGGCCACAAACAAATCGCCTCCAAGTCGCCCTGTCCCCCGCCATTTCACTCCCCTGCTCCCAACTCACACCCCCCTCTCTCATATACCTCTCCACCCCATCTCTCCACCTCATCCTCGGCCTCCCCCTCCCTTTTATTATTATTAATTATTATTATTATTATTATTATTATTATTATTATTATTATTATTATTATTATTGCTACTACTACTACTACTACTACTACTACTACTACTTCTACTACCACCACTACTGCTACTTCTTCCGTACTACTACTACTGCAACTACTACTAAAACTGCTATTATTATTATTATCATTATTATTATTATTATTATAATTACTGGGTGATTTTATGGGCTCTGCCGAATGGACGCACTGAACGCATTTTTTTCGTTTATTATTATTATTATTATTATTATTGCCAATGTAAATATTTCTGTGAATTATACGAGTACAGTGGTGCTTAGATGGTTTGATGCTCTCTCTCTCTCTCTCTCTCTCTCTCTCTCTCTCTCATTTTTATAGCCTTTCATTTTCTCTCTTTTTTTTCATGGCCATTGAAATAGTTTGCTTTCTTCCTTTTTTCTTAAGTTTTTCTTCAGTGTTCTCTCCACTTTCTCTCCTCCTTCGCGCTCTTCTGTTTATTCGTCATTTTTCACTTTTTCTTTCATGTGTCGCCTTCCCTTCTTCATCTCCTTTCATTTCCTCTTCCTTCATTTTTTCAATCCTCCTTCCTTCTCTCCTCCTTCTGTTACCTGCCATGTCTCTTTCCTTCAGTTTTCTCCTTCATTTTCCTTTCCATCTTTGTCATATCCTCTCTCATTTCCCACTCTTCTTCCTCCCCTCCCCCTTTTTAGTTTTTCCTTTCCTATTTTTTTCTTTCCATACTTCCTTCCTTTTTCATTTCCCTTTTCATGTATTTTCCTGTCTTGTGTATCTTCTGTCTTCCTCTTCTTTCTTTATTTTCCTCCTTCATTCGTTCTTCCTTCTTTTGCCTTTTCCCTCTTCCTTGTATTAATCACATTTTTTCCCTTCCTTATTTTTGATCATTTCTTTTCTTTCTCTTCTTTCCCTCAAAATTTTCATGATCCTTTTCTTCATCTTTTCATTTCTCTTTTCATCATTGTATCTGTCCTCTTCCCTCACTTTTTTTTTCATTAAATCTTTTTCCTGTTTTTTTTTTTTTAGTCTTCATATTTTTCTTCCCTTTCGTAATTTAGTCTTTTTTTCTTTCTCATCTTTTTCATCTTTTCTCCTTTTTTCTCATATCTTTTTTTTTTTATTTTGTCTTTTTCTTCTTTCTCTTCTTTTTCATTTTCCATTTTCCCTCTGTCCCTCTTTTTCATCGTCCATTTTCCTTGTTTCCCTCTTTTCCATCGTCCATTTTCCTTGTTTCCCTCTTTTTCATCGCCCATTTTCCTTGTTTCCCTCTTTTTCATCGTCCATTTTCCTTCTTTCCTTCTTTTCCATCGTCCATTTTCCTTGTTTCCCTCTTTTCCATCGTCCATTTTCCTTGTTTCCCTCTTTTCCATCGTCCATTTTCCTTGTTTCCCTCTTTTCCATCGTCCATTTTCCTTGTTTCCCTCTTTTCCATCGTCCATTTTCCTTGTTTCCCTCTTTTCCATCGTCCATTTTCCTTGTTTCCCTCTTTTCCATCGTCCATTTTCCTTGTTTCCCTCTTTTTCATCGTCCATTTTCCTTGTTTCCCTCTTTTCCATCGTCCATTTTCCTTGTTTCCCTCTTTTCCATCGTCCATTTTCCTTGTTTCCCTCTTATTTCATCGTCCATTTTCCTTGTTTCCCTCTTTTTCATGATTTATTTTCCTTCTTTCCCTCTTTTTCATAATTTGTTTTCCTTCTTTCCTTCTTTTTCATGATTTGTTTTCTTTCTTTCCCTCTTTTTCATGATTTGTTTTCCTTCTTTCCCTCTTTTTCATGATTTGTTTTCCTTCTTTCCCTCTTTTTCATGATTTGTTTTCCTTCTTTCCCTCTTTTTCATGATTTTCCTTCTTTCCCTCTTTTTCATAATTTGTTTTCCTTCTTTCCCTTTTTCATGATTTGTTTTCCTTCTTTCCCTCTTTTTCATGATTTGTTTTCCTTCTTTCCCTCTCTTTCATGATTTGTTTTCCTTCTTTCCCTCTCTTTCATGATTTGTTTTCCTTCTTTCCCTCTTTTTCATGATTTGTTTTCCTTCTTTCCCTCTTTTTCATTGTCCATTTTCCTTCTTTCCCTCTTTTTCATGATTTGTTTTCCTTCTTTCCCTTTTTCATTTGTTTTCCTTCTTTCCCTCTTTTTCATCGCCCATTTTCCTTCATTTCCTCAGAATTTCATCATTTCGTCCATTTTCCATCTGTTCCTGAGATTATTCATCATTTCTTCCATTTCCCACGTCTCCCACTCTTTCATTATTTCGCATTTTTTTCATGCCTTTTCTCCTCTTTTTCACCGTTCCGTCGATTTTTTCAGTCCGTATTTTTTTTTTGTGTCCGACTTACATCATTTCGTCTGTTTTTCTCGTTTCCCCCTCATTTTTTTTTTCATTATTTTTCCCTTTTTCCATCTTTTTTAATCATATTTTCATTTTTTTATTTTTTGCATCGTCTTTTTTTTTTGTTTTCCCCTCATATTTTTCATTATTTCGCCTTTCTTTTCCTCTTCCTTTTCATATTTTTCTTTTTCTTTTTCCCTCCTCTCGTCCATCTCTTCTGATTTCTTCTTTACCTCATCTTTTTATCATTTCGTCTGTTTTTCTATTTTCTGTCTCCGGTTTTCTATATATTTTTTTTCATCATTTCGTCTTTATCTCCTTTCATTTTTCCTCATTTCGTCTTTTTCTCCTTTCATTTTTCCCAGTTTCCCCTTTTTCTTCTTATATTTTCCTCCTTTTGTCCTTTTCTCCTGTCATTTTTCCTTATTTCGTCTTTTTCTTTTTTCATTTTTCCTCATTTTGTCTTTTTCTTTTCATTTTTCATTTCGTCTTTTTCTTTCATTTTTCCCAATTTCGCCTTTTTCTTCTTACATTTTCCTCATTTCGTCTTTTTCTTCATACATTTTTCCTCATTTTGTCTTTTTCCTCTTTCATGTTTCCTCATTTCGTCTTTTTCTTATTTCATTTTTCCTCATTTCGTCATTTTCTCCTTTCATTTTTCCTCATTTTGTCTTTTTCTTCTTTTATTTTTCCTCATTTTGTCTTTTTCTTCTTTTATTTTTCCTCATTTTGTCTTTTTCTTCTTTTATTTTTCCTCATTTTGTCTTGTTCTTTTTTCATTTTTCCTCATTTCGTCATTTTCTCCTTTCATTTTTCCTCATTTTTTCTTTAATTTTTCTTCATTTTGTCTTTTTTTCATTTTTCTCAATTTCGTCTTTTTCTTCTTACATTTTCCTCATTTCGTCTTTTTCTTCTTTCATTTTTCATCATTTCGTCCATTTTCATGTCATCCTTTTTTTTTTTTTTTTTAATAATTTCCCTTCCATTTTCTTTTTCATTTTTTTTCCATATTTTATCGTCCCCTTTTCCTATTTTTCATCTCTGGTCCTTTAACTCTCTCTCTCTCTCTCTCTCTCTCTCTCTCTCTCTCGTCTCCATTCCTCATTTTCATCTCTAGTCCTTTAACTTTTCCATTCTCTCTCTCTCTCTCTCTCTCTCTCTCTCTCTCTCTCTCTCTCTCTCTCAGACAATCTGGGGAGGGTGAAAACTTCTTTATTGGCAATTTTATGAAGACTTGACGGTGGCGTTAGAATGGCAAGTGAATCTCTCTTTTTCTCACTTTTATCTCACTTTCTCTCTCTCTCTCTCTCTCTCATAGATTCTTCCTTGCGCTTTTCTCCCTCCTTCCCCTCTCCCTCTCTCTCTTTCTCAATTTCCTTCTTCTTTCTCCACTTTTCTTCTCTGCCTTGTTTCCTTCTTTGATGAGTTTTCTTATTTCATCTTCTTTTTCCTTTTTCCTTCCTGTACCTAAGTTTCCCTTCCTTTCCTTTCTCTTTCATTCTTTCCTTTCCTTTTTGTTGCTCTTTCTCTTCTTTTCCTTGCTGTTTGTTTTGTCTTTCATTGACCCTTTTCCTAATTTTTTCGTTGTCTTTATTTTTTTTCCTTTATTTTCATTCTCCTCGGGTGGTATGTGGGAGTGCTGTCCATCCATTCATTCGATGTAGTGCAGCCTTAAGGCGGCTTTACTCTGGCAGGCCAAATAGTTTCTTGTAATCCATTTAACCATTTTCATCGTTGGGTGGTAACCATAGAATCAAATGATGCCTAACCCAATTAACCTTTTACTACGTTGGGTGGTAACCATAGAGCCAAATGACGCCTGGTGGTTTCGTGGGTTAAGGCGCCTCAGTTGAATGGGATCCGTAAATATTCTCGTCCGGCGGGAAACAGGGTTGTATTGCAAAATGCTGCTCGGGTGAGGGGGGGGGGAAGCTGGTCGACCTTGCCTTAAATATCGGAACTAAATTACCTATCCCCGGGCCCTTACGCTCCTCATAAGGCAGAGAGAGAGAGAGAGAGAGAGAGAGAGAGAGAGAGAGAGAGAGAGAGAGAGAGAGAGAGAGAGAGAATGACGGATGGATGAACTTAACTTTCCTTCCTTCCTTACCTCCTTCCTTCCCTCCTCCTATCTTTTCTTTCTTCATTACTTAACTACTTTTTTTTCCTTTATACAGTGTCCTCCACCTCCCCTATTATTATTATTATTAATATTATTATTAT
>NC_136969.1:29801648-29806648 GCF_032717465.1 Coenobita brevimanus | reverse complement strand
TATTTGTGTGTATGTGAGTTGATATTTGTGTGGGACCTTGATAGTTCATAGAATGTCTTACTTACCATGCATTACACACACACACACACACACACACACAGATAGATAGATAGAGAGAGAGAGAGAGAGAGAGAGAGAGAGAGAGAGAGAGAGAGAGAGAGAGAGAGAGAGACTTTTGGACTGGAAGGGGATAAGAATAAACCTAGATAAACACCATTACTAATAAAGACTCCTCCGTAATTGAATAAAGTCGCCAGGTAAGAGCAAGAATAAATGAAAAAAGGAAGTTACCTGGATTTTTAGGAGTTCTAATAAAAATAATAGAGTCAACTTCAGACTTTGGGGAAAAAAAAAATTGAGTGAAGAGTATGTAACCTGTTTTGTGATTTTTTTTCATTTTTTTTTTTTTTTTTTTTTTTTTTTTTAACCACTAACGGGAGAATTTTTTTGGGGGGATGACAGAATTGATAATGGAAGTGAGATGAAAATTAAAAGTGTACAGTATGCGTGTTGTTTTTGATGATTTAGAAGTATAATAATTCTCTCTCTCTCTCTCTCTCTCTCTCCCTCTCTCCTTCCAGTAATTTAATAGTTTTCTTTCTGGTGTCTCCTCTTTTCTCTCTCCTTCCTCTCCCTATTGTCTCCCTGCCTCACCAACTTCGATATTTTTTCCTCTTATTTTTCTGTCCTCCTCCTCCTCCTCCAGTATCGTTTTCCCCTCTATTTTTTCTGTTCCCCTTCCCTCGTCCTTCCTCTTTATTTAATCTCTGCTCCCCTCTTTCTTCCCCTCCTTTCCCCCCCCTTTCCCTGTCTCTTCCCATGTCTTCTTCTTCCCTTCCTTCACCCCTCTCCCCTTATTCTCCCTCTCTTTCCCCTTCCTTCTATCTCCCTCACCTCTTTCCATCTCTAGTCTTCTCCACCGTTGCTTTCCAGTTGTCCCCCCCCCCTCTCTCTCTCTCTCTCTCTAACCCGACCCCCGACTTGCATTCCGGAATCTATGACCTCTTCAGTTTCAAGAAAAAAAAAAGAGAGCTAAGGATGAAGAGAGAGAGAGAGAGAGAGAGAGAGAGAGAGAGAGAGAGAGAGAGAGAGGGGCTATGAGGTGTTATTTCCATACTTTTCTCTTGCTTATTAAACTTTTCTACTTTTTTTGGGTGATAATGAAGCTCGTATGATTGGAGGAGGGAGAGGAGAAGAATGATGATGATGGTGATAAAGGTGGTGATGGTGATGATGATGATGGTGGTGGTACGGATTATGGTGATGGTGATGATGATAGAGATGCATTGTGGTGATTCACGATGATGATGATGATGATGATGATGATGATGATGATGATGATTCAGGTGTCATTCTTTTATTTAATTATTTTTTTTCCATCTGTTTATCCACTGCTTTACCTTCAGTTATCCATTAAGTTAAATACTATTATTATTATTTTTTATTTATCTGTCTACTTCTGATTCATTTCATCCATCCATCCATCCCTCCTTCCTTCCCTCCATCCTTCCTTCCTTCCTTCCTTCCATCCATCTGACGCTCCCTTCCTCCCTCCAGCCATAAACCCGTCCATCCATCCATCCTTTTATCTGCCCTTCCAGCGTCCCCTTCCAATCCATCCTTCTATCCTTTCGTATATACATCTCTCCATCCATCAGTCATTCCACCATCCGACCATCCAATCATCCCCTCATCCATCCCTCCACCTCACCTACCTATAAAACCAACCCAGTCCATTATCACCCCTCCCTCGTCCTTCCTTCCTCATACCTTCACCTTTACACTCTCATTTTCCTTTCCCTTTTTTCCTCGCATTTTTCCTCCCTGTTTTTTTCTCATTTTTCCCTGTGCATCTCTTCTCTCTCTCACCCCTCCCCTCCTAGTTTCCCTCCTCCATTCTTCTATTTTCCTTCCCCTTCCCTCGCTCTCCTCTATTTCTTACTTCCTCTCGTCTTTCACCACCCTTTTCCCTTTCCATCTCCCTTCCTCTACCATTTTTCCTGCCCTCCTCCTACCTATTTATGTTTCCTTCCGTCCCTCCTATTTTCCTTCCCCCCTACCTCTCAAGTTACTCTCCCTTCCCTCCCTCCTTTTCTCACTCTCCCTCCTCCTACTCCTTTTTCAACATCTCCCTTTCTCCCTTTTTACTGTTCCCCTTCGTTCCTTTCTAATAAATTCCCTTCCTTCTCTCACTTCTTCCCTCCCATTTCTTCCTCCCCCCTTCTTTTCCGTCCTTCCTCTCCCTCCTGCTACATCCCTCCATCCACCTCTCACCAGTACTCTTTCCCTTCCTCTCTCCAGTTTTCCTTTCCTCCCTTTCCTCATATTTCCTTTCCCTTCCTTCCCATCTCCCCCTCCTTCTCATTGTACACTCTCCTTCCTTTCATTTTTCCCTCTCCCACCATCTCATTTCCTCTATTTCCATCTTCCAGTTTCCTTTCCCCCTCTCCTCCTCCTCTCTCTCCTTCCAGTTTTCCCTCCCCCTCCTTCCCATTTCTCTCCCCCTCCTTCCCATTTCCCTCCCCTTTCATTCCCCTCCCTCTTTTATCTAATTTTCTCTCTCATCTTTTGCTCCCCTTCCTCCTTACAACCTTCTCTCACTTTTCATTCCGTACTTTAGTTTATATATTTTTTTCTTTTTTCCTCATTTCCTCTTTCCATCTTCGCCTCTTCATTTTTTCTTTGTCCCATCTTATTCATGCTCATATATTTTTCCTTACACTTATATTCTCTTCCTTATATCTATCTATCTATCTTTCTGTCTATCTATCTCTCTATCTATACTTTCTCCAGTCTGTTTTATTTCCACATTGCCTCACATTTCTTGTCTTTTATCATGCCTTCTTCTC
Source organism: Coenobita brevimanus (assembly GCF_032717465.1). Taxonomy (NCBI): domain Eukaryota; kingdom Metazoa; phylum Arthropoda; class Malacostraca; order Decapoda; family Coenobitidae; genus Coenobita; species Coenobita brevimanus. The sequence goes on along the minus strand of NC_136969.1, from coordinate 29,803,799 downwards.
TTTCCTCGCAACGTTCTTCCTTTTGTCATTGTCTTCTTCCGTCTCACATCTTCCGTCCCTTCTTCCTATTACTCTCATATGTCGTAGCTTTCTTCCGTCTTTCCTTCCTCTCCGTAACTTTCCTCCCTCCTCTCATTTGTCTCGTTTCCCTGCTCCTTCCTTCTTTCATTCTTCCTCTTCCTCAATACTCTCCTCCTCCTCCTCCTCCTCCTCCCACGTCTTCTTTCATTTCATAATTTTTATTTTTCCTATACTCTCATATCTTACCTCTCTCTCTCTCTCTCTCTCTCTCTCTCTCTCTCTCTCTCTCTCTCTCTCTCTCTCTCTCTCTCTCTCTCTCTCTCTCTCTCTCTCCTTCATCCTCTTCCTCTCTTTCCCTTTTTTTTTTCATTCACCTTTTCTTCTCTCATTGCTGTCTCCACGTCCCTCCTTACACTTCCTTCCTTCCTCCCTGTCTTCTCTCCCTCTCCCTTCCTCCCTCCCTCGCTCCCTCCCTCCCTCCCTCTCTTCCTCCCTCCCTCCCTCCCTGTGGCGGGGTCGGTGGTAACATATCCAGCATATTCATCTATCCTTTCACTCCCCCCCTCTCTCTCTCTCTCTCTCTCTCTCTCTCTCTCTCTCTTTTACCTCTTCTTCCTTCCTTCTTTACTCTCCTCCTTTCCTCCCTCCCTCCCCTCTCTCTCTCCTTCGCTCCTCCGCAACATTAAGGATTTGGTCTTGCCTGCACTTATTCTTCCTGTCAAGCTCAGGGTCTGTGTGCTCTGTGTATCTGTGTAACTCTTTCCCTCCCTCTCAGTTCCTTCTTTCCTCCCCCTCTCCGTTTTTTCCTCCCCTCCACCCATTTCCCCCTCCTTGTGCCTCTTCCACCTCTTTCCTATATTATGTTTACCTATCTTCTCCTCCCTCCCTCCCTCCCTCCCTTCCTTCCTTCCTTCCTTCCTTCCTCCCTCTTCTTCTTATCTCTCCCTTTTCCCCACTGTCTTTCCTCACCTCTTCCTTTCTTCCTTCCTCCCTATCTAACCTCCCTTTTCTCCCTCCGTCCTTTTCTCTGCATTCTTCCTGAGGGTCCTTGCTCTCCTCTTCCCTCCCTACCTCTCTCCTTCCCCGTTGCTGCCTCCCCCCTCCCACATCCCTCCTCTTCCCTTACCTCGTCTCCTGTTCCTTTCTTCCTCCTGAACTCCCTTCCCTCCCTCCCCTCCATTCCTCCATCTCCTTTCTTCCCTCTGCTCTCTCCTCCCTCTTCCATTCTTACTCCCGCCCTAACAAGTCTCCCTCTCCTTCTCTCCCTCCTTTCCTCCCCCCTCTCTTTCTCTCCATTCTTCCCTACTTCCATGCCTCCTCCCTCACTCCTCCTTCCCTCTTGTCTCTCCTTTTTTTCCCCCACTCTTCATTCATCTTCCCTTTCTCCTCTTCCCTCCTTACCTCCTCATCTCGTCCTTTCTTCCCTCCACCCTGTCGTCCCTCCCTCCCCTTCCTTCCCTCTCTTTCTCTTCCCTTCTTTCCTCCCTCCCCTTCCTTCCCTCTCTCTCTTCCCTAATTCCCTCCCTCCCCTTCCTTCCTTCCATCCCTCCCTCCCCTCCCTCTCCTGTCTTTCCTTCCTTCCTACCCTCTCCCATTCCTCTTTTCTATCCTCATCCTCCACGCTTCCCACCCATCCCTTCCTCCCCCTCCCTCTCTCTCTCTCTCTCTCTCTCTCTCTCTCTCTCTCTCTCTCCCCCTCCTTCCCTTCATGCCTCATCCTCTCTCTCCTTCTCCCCATGCCTCTCTCCCCGGCAACAATGAGGGTTTTGACTCAACTGCAGTTACGGTGTCGCAAATTTGGTCGCAACTCACGTCATCTGTGTCGTTTGTGTCGCACGGCGCGCCCTTGGAGGCAGGCGGCGGGGGGGGGGGATGGGAGAGGCAGGAAGAAGCAAGCAGGGACTGTAAGAGAAAGAATGAAGAATAAAGAAAAGAGGATGGGTGAGAGAGACGGAGAGGACGAGGGAGGGAGGGATGGAGAGGGCGAGTGAGGGAGGGAGGGAGGGATGGAGAGGGGGAGTGAGGGAGGGAGGGAGGAAAGGGAGAGGCAGGAAGAAGCAGGGAATGTAAGAGAAAGAATGAAAAATAAGAAGAGGATGAGTGAGAAGGATGGAGGGGGGGAGGGAAGGA
>NC_136969.1:29769148-29794148 GCF_032717465.1 Coenobita brevimanus | reverse complement strand
CCAGACTAATAGGCGCCTTGTTAGAGGGGGTCAAAAAAGACAACACAGCTTGGCTTTATTTATATCGCTAGTTTGATTGTGTACACAGATGCGAGGACAAAGAGATAAGAGACGAGGACACGCTTTTCACTCGCTCCCTGCACATATTTATACACTTATACAGATAGATAGATAGATAGATAGATACGTATATACATACATACATCTACACATAACACCTGTACACATAATCGCAGGTGTAGATACAGGTAGACAACTACCTAAGTACACACACACACACACACACACACACACACACACACACACACACACACACACACACACACACACACACACACACACACACACACACACACACACACACACACACTGACTACAGAGACACAAAGCAATAAAACTACAAGGGAGAGGCCTTCCTAATTGTGCACTGGGGCGCTTGCACACACACACACACACACACACACACACACACACACACACACACACACACACACACACACACACACACACACACACACTCGCTGGTGCAGTGGTAACGCTCTCGCTTGCCAACTGGTGGAAGGGAGTTCGCGCCTCGCTCAGGATGCGAAAAGTTTCACTGACGAAGTGGGTGGTTACTGTCCCCCTTGAGCAAGGGGACGGGTGTGTGCGTGTGTGAAGGTCACAGCCTTGCCCTTAGATCGGACTAGATGAGCTCTCAGCTCCCTTCCGGGAGGGTAAAAGCTGACGATCACGACCATCAAGTGATCCTGACCGACCCGGTGAATTACACACACACACACACACACACACACACACACACACACACACACACACACACACACACACACACACTATAGCTTCTCACAATGTACCAGGCGTGTAAGTTGGTGCAATAAGGCTCAATGTGGCGAGGTGTTGAGGCGGTATTCACCCTTATGGCATCCAGTTTGGTAGGAATTTGGTGGGAAGTCACTTGGTTGTACTTGGTAGGAATGTATTTATTATTGGTTCGAACTTACTGGCATGGAAGACTCGTTGCATATGTCCTTGAGCGATTTATTCTGCAATTATAACTCAATATTGTCTGGTATTTTCCTTTATTTTGGCCCAGATTTTCGTCCTTTTGTATTTTTATCTCACGTGCCTCAGTGTCAGAAAAAGCACTACGATTCTATATAATTTCCATAGCTCTTCTTCGTGACTAGCATCATTTTCTTTTGTTAATCTATTGCCAGAACTCAGTATTTAAGATGGAGAGATGGCAATTTTAGGCCAAATTAGGGTAAAACGAGTATAATACGTGAGGATGTCCAGGTGTAATGTCCAGGTGTAATGTCCAGATGCAATGTCCAGGTGTAATGTCCAGGTGTAATGTCCACGTTTAATGGCCAGGTGTAATATGCAAAATAAATCGCTAAGGAAGAGGTGTTAGGAGGTATTCGGTGGCACCTAGAATGCGGCTGTTTGTCCCTTCAGCCTGTCTTCCCAACCCCTTCAGTACGGTTACCTGTTAATTTCGCTAACCAGACGATTTTATTCAGGTAGGGGTGAAGGTTAGTAGTGCGGTGATTAATGACAACTATTCTCCTCCTCCTCCTCCTCCTCCTCCTCCTTCCTCCTCCTCCTCCCTCCTTCCTCCTCCTGCATGTCCTTGTCGTTTCCTCGTCCTTCTTGTCCTCCTCTGCACATCATAACTTTCTCTCTCTCTCTCTCACAGTCGTAGGGGAAAGCGTCTAAAAGTTGTCCAGTGCTCATATTAATCGCAACATTATTCTGATTTAAGAGCCAACTCCTCCCCGCTTTCAAATTACCCTCGCATATATACCTTTTTTTATTGTTTTCCTTCGTTTCAATAACCATCATAATTTTCGGAATCAGAAGGGGGAGTTTTCCTTGTTGGCTGGGAAGAGTTGGTTTGGAGGATGGCATGCAGTTTTGGTTTTTGAGATTGATTTTTTTCTTTTTATTTGTTCTGTAGTTTTTACCAGCTGCGATGGCGAAGCTGGTTTGTTTTCAGTTTGTCTGTGTGTGCGTGTGTCGGTGTTTTTGTTAGCAGGATGACTTCGCAGCGGCTCAATATATTATCACAAAATTTTACAGGTGTGCAGTAGGGAAAGTAATCGATCACGAGTTCGAAATTGGTGAAAGTAGGTCAAGGTCACGGTCATATTCCGAGCCTCGCTGGATACGTATCGGCTTGCGACTGGTGTGATTTCCCCTTTGGAGGGCGCTAGTATTTATTGATTTGTTTATTCATGTAATATATTATTATTTTAAATATTTTTATTATTAATACCATTATTATTATTACCTTTCTTCTTCTTCTTCTTCTTTATTAATATTATTATTATTATTATTTTTATTGTTATTATTACCACCGCCACTACCACCACCACTACTACTATACCGTACTACTACTACTGTTATTATTATTATTATTATTATTTTAGCTGTGACGATTAGTTCTGGATTTCTTGTCTATTTTTTCTTCAATTTTTTTTCTTTCGAGGGATGGGCGAGGGTGCATTTTTTTTTTTTTTTTTTTCACAATTGACCTCTCTCTGGAAAAATAGCAAGATCAAAGAGTCAGTCTGGTTATACATTTTTTTTAATTGATTTTTTTTACGGATTTTTTTTTTTTTTTTGAGGGGGGGTAAGAGGGAGAGATTTTTTTCCATACAAACTTGTCGCCTGAAAATTCCAAGGTCAAAGAGTTAATCCGATTATATATATATATTTTTTTTTGTGCGATTTTTTTATGTTTTTGCTGTATATGTGGATTTTTATATATTCAGTTTTTTGTTGGGTTGAAGAGAGATTTTTTTTTTTTTAGTACTAGTTTCGCACCTGAAAAAAATAGTCATCGAATTTTTGAGACTTTTTGTTATGTGCTTGTTTCATATCTATCCATCTATCTGTCTATCTATCTGTCTGTCAATATATCATCCATCCATCCCATCCAGCCATCTATCTATATCTATCTCCCTATCTGTTTGTCGTTTGTGTTTTGTTTTTGCGTTTAGTTTGTTTTTGCGTTTAGTTTGTTTTTGCGTTTAGTTTGTTTTTGTTTTGTTTTTGCGTTTAGTTTGTTTTTGTTTTGTTTTTGCGTTTAGTTTGTTTTTGCGTTTAGTTTGTTTTTGTTTTGTTTTTGCGTTTAGTTTGTTTTTGTTTTGTTTTTGCGTTTAGTTTGTTTTTGTTTTGTTTTTGCGTTTAGTTTGTTTTTGTTTTGGTTTTTGCGTTTAGTTTGTTTTTGTTTTGTTTTTGCGTTTAGTTTGTTTTTGTTTTGTTTTTGCGTTTAGTTTGTTTTTGTTTTGTTTTTGCGTTTAGTTTGTTTTTGTTTTGTTTTTGCGTTTAGTTTGTTTTTGTTTTGTTTTTGCGTTTAGTTTGTTTTTGTTTTGTTTTTGCGTTTAGTTTGTTTTTGTTTTCTTTTTGCGTTTAGTTTGTTTTTGTTTTCTTTTTGCGTTTAGTTTGTTTTTTTGTTTTCTTTTTGCGTTTAGTTTGTTTTTGTTTTCTTTTTTTGTTTGTTTTCCATCCCATCCTGCCATCTGTCCATATCTCCCTATCTAATTGTGTTTTTATTTTTGTTTTTTTGCGTTTTATTGTTTTTTCTTGTTTTTGTTTTTTTATCAAGCGTATCAAGTTTATGTCGCCCACGTATTGAAACTCTCGGCCAAAGGGGAATTCCCGATGAGGCCAACTTGAGCGCCCTTTTGTGAATGCGAGATGAGGGCCTGGTTACGCCTCTCGCTACGCGATACGCACAGAGAGCAGTCGGCGTATATCCTCACACAGTCCGCGTAATTTGCGTAAATAGAGGATTTATAGTACTGAAAAATGTGATAATTGAGCAGGAAAATGTGAGGATATAGAGGAAAAATACAGGAAAATGTGAGGATATAGAGGAAAAATACAGGAAAATGTGAGGATAGTGCAGGAAATGGTACAGGAAAATGTGAGGATATAAAGGAAAAATACAGGAAAATATGAGGATATGGAGGAAAAATACAGGAAAATGTGAGGATATAGAGGAAAAATACAGGAAAATGTGAGGATAGTACTGGAAATGGTACAGGAAAATGTGAGGATATAAAGGAAAAATACAGGAAAATGTGAGGATATAGAGGAAAAATACAGGAAAATGTGAGGATATAGAGGAAAAATACAGGAAAATGTGAGGATAGTGCAGGAAATGGTACAGGAAAATGTGAGGATATAGGGGAAAATACGGTAAAAAAATTGAGGATACAGAGGAAGTTAATACAGGAAAATGTGAGGATACAAAGTAAGTTAGTACAGGAAAATGTGAGGATACAGAGGAAAATACGGGAAAAAATTGAGGATACAGAGGTAGTTGATTTAGGAAAATGTGAGGATACAAAGGAAGTTAGTTCAGGAAAATGTGAGGATATAGAGGAAAATACGGGAAAAAAAATTGAGGATACAGAGGAAGTTGATACAGGAAAATGTGAGGATACAAAGGAAGTTAGTACAGGAAAATGTGAGGATACAGAGGAAAACAGAGAAAAAAATTGAGGATGCAGGATGTTAGAGGAAAATGTGAGGATATTGACGAAGTTGCAGGAAAATGTGAGGATACAGTAGGAAATGGTACAGGAAAATGTGAGGATACAGAGGAAGTTAATACAGGAAAATGTGAGAATACAAAAGAAGATAATACAGGAAAATGTGAGGATACAAAGGAAGTTAATGCAGGAAAATGTGAGGATACAGAGGAAATTAATGCAGGAAAATGTGAGGATACAAAGGAAATTAATGCAGGAAAATGTGAGGATACAAAGGAAATTAATGCAGGAAAATGTGAGGATACAAAGGAAATTAATGCAGGAAGATGTGAGGATACAAAGGAAGATAATACAGGAAAATGTGAGGATACAGAAAAAGTTAATACAGGAATATGTGAGGATGTAGATGAAGTTAGGAGGAAAATGTGAGGATAGAGCAGGATATGGTACAGGAAAATGTGAGGCTAGAGATGAAGTTAAAGGAACATGTCAGGTTACAGAGGAATTGATGCAGGGAAGCGTGAGGATTCAGCAGGTAAATGTGAAGAAATGATACAGGAAAACGAGGAAGTAATGCAGGAAAAGATGAAAATACAGCAGAAAGTATTACCGAGAAGGTTATGGATACAGCGTTAGTTGCTACAAGAAATCGTACCCAAATTACGAAATGAAATATAGGCCTCACAACAAATTATTTCTTTGACCGCGTACCTGTGTCGTTGGGGTGAAATAAAAGAGAGGGGTGGTTGGAGAGGAGTGGGCGGGATTGGTTTTAACGGGGAGGGGTAGTGCAGCAGGGCAGGGACAATACACCCTGTGAAGACTTAGATAGGTCAGTGTGGGTGTAGCGATGTTTATATTCAAAGCTTATCCTGGCACATCAAGAAGAAAGTATATATGTGTCGCAGTTCTGTGTATGATGTCTAATGGTGTATTAAAACTAGAAAGGGTTTTGCAGTATACAGGAAACCATCGAAATTCTCTGAGTAGTTATACAAAAGACAGCAAAACATATACCCGTAGATACAGCCTGGAAATATAATACAGTATACCAGAAACCAGTGAAAACCTACAATAATTTATATTTAAAAAACATAAAAAAATCACACATACGAAACTCAGTAATATATGAAGTTATGATATATGTAATGACACACACACACACACACACACACACACACACACACACACACACACACACACACACACACACACACACACACACACACACACACACACACACACACACACACACACACACACACACAGAATTCCGACTGAAAAGAACAAACCAGCCCAAATCTCCACTCGCCCAAAATGACCCGCATTAACCCAACAACAAAAACTTCCCGCAGCGTCTTGTCAGAATTATCACCATCGCCTCAAGCAAGCCAGAACCAGCCCCCTTACCCCCTCCCCTCCCCTCCCCTTCCCTCCCATCCCATCCCCTCCCCTCCTTTTCCCTCCCTATCCTCTCCCCTCCCCTCCCCTCAAGAGCGTGTCAGCATATCATCAGCATTAAGAACAGTAAACGCAGCGCTTATCTGGCATTCCTTAAGGCGTCTCTCTCTCTCTCTCTCTCTCTCTCTCTCTCTCTCTCTCTCTCTCTCTCTCTCACCCAACATTTCCAATTTATAGGATGATCTGTAAAACGAGTCAGGAAAAAAAAATAAATAAATAACAATACATTAGTTGGTTGTCTCGTTGGCAGTGGTTAGAGAAATTGAAAGGACGCGAGATCAATTCTATGTGGGGACAATAAACAGTTTTTGTATTTAAATTTCGTAAAAAAAACTAATCTTCCAAATTATCCCCCCCCCCGCCTTGTAAAAAAAAAAAAAGAAAAATCTTATACTGTTACACCGGTCCTGAGTGAGACAGATTTTAGTATGTATTCAGTATGGACGGTTAGGATTTGTGCCGAAGTGGTGACATGTAAAGGTGAGTGACATGGAGGAGACTGCTGGGGCTTAAGGAACGTTGTGTGTCGTCTATACAGAGAGAGAGAGAGAGAGAGAGAGAGAGAGAGAGAGAGAGAGAGAGCGTGTGTTTGGATGTATGGTTTTTAGAGTAACGTTATGTGTTTGTTTTAAGTTTGTTTTAACGAGAAAGAGAGAGAGAGAGAGAGGAGAGACTGTATGTTTGTGTTTGGATGCATGTTTTTCAGGGTAATGTTTGTGTTTGTTTTACCAGTATTTGCATGTGTTATTGGGTAAAGGTTGCATGTGTGGATGATGTTTGGCCCAAAATGGATGTACCAAGTGGATAAAGGAGGATGCTGGTGACTTTTGTGGATATTTTTGTGGTTGTGGATGTGGTGGTTGTGGTTGTGGTGGTAGAAGTGGTTGGAACAGGTGTGGTCATGTTTGGATCAGGTGTTGTGTTTTGTGATTTAGATGGTTGTTGTGGTAGAAGTGGTTGGAACAGGTGTGGTGATGTTTGGACCAGGTGTTGTATTGTGATTTAGATGGTTGTGGTGATGGTTGTGATGGTTTTTGTTGTGGTGGTGGTGGTTGTAATGTTCGTTGTGGTGGTGGTGGTTGTAATGTTAGTTGTGGTTGTGGTGGTGGTGGTTGTAATGTTAGTTGTGGTTATGGTGGTGGTTGTGATGGTTGTGGTTGTGGCCCGACCCGACCGTCACGCTAAGCAGAATTCAATAACTTGACTCCTATGTGAAGTAGAGTTGAAGTTTCTCCTACTTGAGATATATTCATTCAATAAATTTTGTTATCAACTAAAAAAACACCCATAAAGGCGTAGGAACCCCTTGGAATCTTGAGTTTTCCAAGGGTGTGTTCGGCTCTAATCGGTGAACGCCTCAGTAACGAAATCCTATGTCTGTGATTCCGCCTGTAGTTTATATCAGAGGGTAATTGTGATACCTTGGCACTCGCTCGCTCGTCACGTGATCACAAAGCGTACTTTACTGGCGTTAGTCTTTCGTTATAGCTCAGCATGCTAGATAGAAGAGTTTTAGGCCAAATTAAAGTAGACAGTGTATAGGTAAAGCAGTGGAAGTGACCTGAATTGAAGAGGGTTTGTGTGGAATTGAAAGGAGTTGAAGATTAAGGTAGATGGAAGTGAGAAAACAGCAGGGCAGTCCATCTACTTAACACGATGCACTGCCCTCTGTTTAAGACACCCCTGGCCATTCTTTAAAACAAACATCCAATTTTCTAATCAATCCCTCACTTTCCTCTGTCCAAAGTCGCGTGCTTGGGAGGTTTTTATAATAATCTTTGACACTGCAGGAGCATTTTTTTTTTCGTCTTTCTTTCAGTGTACATGCAGACGGGTTGACACGCACGCGCGCACGCACGCACACACACACACACACACACACACACACACACACACACACACACACACACACACACACACACACACACACACACACACACACACACACACACACACACACACACACACACACATAGACGACTGATTGTGTTCATCTTCGACAATAATTTTTCGTGTTTCGTCTGTCGCAAAAAACGTAAATGGTGTATATTTACTTCCATCGCCCTTTCCCTCGACATAAAATTATATATATATATATATATATATATATAAGAATCAGATCGGGTTAATGAATCTCAGTTGTTGTTTTCATTTATTTGTCATTAATTTAAAAAGAAAATTAAAATAAAGCAAACGAGTAGAATAGTAGTTTTATGTTGTATATCATTAAAAAGGAGTAAAAATTTTCTCACGCAAGAACTGGAGAGAGAGAGAGAGAGAGAGAGAGAGAGAGAGAGAGAGGAAAAACCCTAATTATCTTCTCCGGCAGTACAAGCGTAAAAATTTTTCCTCAACTACAAAAACCTGAGAGAGAGAGAGAGAGAGAGAGAGAGAAGCGTAATCATCTCCTCCTGCATTGAGCTCAAAAAACTTTCCTTGACATCAAAAAACTCAAAAAAGAAAGGAAAATTAAAAAGAGAAATTCCTGTCCATCAAATTCCAGCCATCTTTCGTTGCTTGTAATAAAACACGATAAACTTAACTTACAACACAAGCCCTGTATTTTAACATGGCGGGGAAATGATGACCTCAAGACACAAAAGCATAAAAAAAGAGAGAAAAAGAGAAAAAAAGTCATGTTCAGTTCCCACGACAGTACAGACTATTTTTCTATTTATGTAAAAAAAAAAAAAAAACTGAAAAATGGTCATTGTTTTTAAGTTACAGTAGAGATTATGAAAATATTAAAAAAAAAAAAAAAAACGCTGCTTCAAACTTGTTCTCAGTTTTAGTAGGAATTTCTCTCTCTCTCTCTCTCTCTCTCTTTCTCTCTCTCTCTTTCTCTCTCTCTCTCTCTCTCCCTCTCTCTCTCTCTCTCTTATTCCATCCATCTCCCTGAGCACTAAAACTCCTTATTAGGTTAACTGCTCGACTGAACCCTGTCCGTGGAGGGAGAGTGGTAATCGGAATTAACTCTTCCTAATGCTGGCGAAGTACGAATGGGAAAAAAAACTCTTTAAACCGAACAAGCGCAAAAATTTCTGCTGAACCACAAACCCTAAAAAAATAAAAAATAGAAATAAAGAAAAAAATATTAATTCTCGTTTCTTGACTACATATACACCTGCGTCTTGTCGGTATGTTGCTGTTGTCTTGGGTTCACATTCCCGTGGACTGTGGAGGCTCCCTAGCACCTCTTCCTTAGCGATTTATTGTGGATACGAGTAGTTAATATCTTTTTGTGAGTTATATATATGCCGAGTATGGCACTATTGGAAGGATTTATATAACACAAAATGGGAGAGCAGGGTGTAATAATGAAAATAAATCGCTTAGGAAAAGACGTTTGGGAGCTGGCAATATTGGAAGGATTTATATAACATAGGATGGGAAAAGAGGGTGTATTAATCAAAATAAATCGCTTAGGAAAATGAGTACGGCAATATTGGAAGGATTTACTAGTATATATCACAGAATGGGAGAGTAGGGTGTAATAATCAAAATAAATCGCATGAGAAAAGAAGTATGGCAATATTAGAAGGATTTATATAACACGGAATGGGAGAGTAAGGTGTAATAAAAATAAATCGCCTAGGAAAAGATGTTAGGGAGCTTCTTTAACCGACGAGAATACGGGTCCTAGTCTAATCTGAGCATAAAATCGGTGAAGTGAAGGCTGGAGTTTCGCCTAGTTTACTTTAGTTTACCTTAGTTTACATCAGTTTACCTTAGTTTACATTAGTATACCTTAGTTTACATTGGTATACCTTAGTTTACATTAGTAAACCTTAATTTACGTTAATAAACCTTAGTTTACCTAAGTTTCCTTTAGTTTACCTTAGTTTCCTTCTTTTTGCAGTCGGTCATCCTCCTCTTGTGGGTTAGGGAGGGAATTGAGGGATGTTTCTATAACCTGGCTAATATCAGTGCCACCACGCGAAGGCACCTCCCTCCTGCACCTCCCATTAGCTGGAATAATCGTGAAGACCGATTGCCAATAGAAAAAGCTATATTTTCTATTCTGTTTTATTGCCTATAATCCCGAAAGGGGTGACCACAAACAAAGCGCCTCCATGTAGCCCTATCCTCTGCTTTTTCACTGCCTTTCCCCTAGCTCACATCCCCCTCTCTCATATACCTCTCCACTCCATCCCTCCATCTCATCCTCGGCCTCCCCCCTCCCCTTCCACCTCACTCACATACACTTTCCACGTTAGTCTCTCGCTCTCCATCCTCTCCACATGGCCAAACCACCTCAGTATATTTCTCCCAACACTTTCCACTACATCCACATCACGACACTCCTTCAGTTCCTCATTTGCCAGTCTGTCTCTCCGTAAAAAATAGTAAAAGTAAATATTGCGAATTCCTTTTGACTGCGAACAAATCTCATGTGATGAAATTTTAGGTCACTTAAGGCACTGCAATTTTTTTTTTTTTTTTTTTTTAGGTTAGTAGAAATTTTAGGTCACTTAAGGCACTGCATTTTTTTTTTTTTTTTTTTTTTTTTTTTTAGGTTAGTAGCGTTGTTCAGACACAGTGCCAGCAATTTAGGTTCATTTTTGTTCGTTCAGGTACAGTTGCAGTCGGGAATATCACTTCAGTTTTAAGACGAAACATTAGGACAAACTGACACATTATCCTGAAAACAGCGCTGGGTTCCAAAGAGCGCATCGCAAGGTTCCAAAAGTTATCGTTCACCCTCCCGTTATGTATCGTCATGAAGTGGGTCGGTAATAATGTTCTCAGTAGTACACTTGGGTCCATTTCTGTCCGTATAGTTTCGTTCAGGTCTGCTTAGGTCTCGGTATATTCATTTATATTTTAGTTCATCCGTATATGCTTATTTCTGTCTCTGGATATAACGCTGGAATTTCGGACTCATTCATTTCATTAGTCTTTTTTTCAGAGAGAGAGAGAGAGAGAGAGAGAGGATAATATCAAAAATAAAGAAAATGTAGACAGATAGATAGATATACAGATAGAGATAGAGATAGATAGATAGAGAGAGAGAGAGAGAGAGAGAAAACAAACAAAACTATTCATCTCAAGCCACAAACGCAAAAAATTTTCCTAGGCACACGCAAGAAAAAGAATAATATAACAAATAAGAATAAAAAATAAAGAAAATCCGTTCCCTTCAAAGCGAATCCTTATTTTTAACGTCCTAATAAAGACCATAAATAAAACTTAAAGATAAAGACCCCCATTTTCCCTAAGACCCGTGTTTTATTAAGAAATGGGACAAGGTAGGTAGTCTTTGCCTGAAATTAATGGCCAGAAGTACGATAATAGAGAGAGAGAGAGAGAGAGAGAGAGAGAGAGAGAGAGAGAGAGAGAGAGAGAGAGAGAGGGAGAATTACAGCTAAAATGAGATGAGATGTAGACAGAAAGATAGAGAGCAGAATAACGAAAGAACTGATAGACAGCTAGATAGAGGTAGAAAGATAGATAGATAGATAGATAGATAGGTAAGTAGAGAGAGAGAGAGAGAGGGAGGCTATGCTCATCACACAGAATCTAAAAAAAAAGTTACGTCCGACTCCTAGATTAATGGAAGCTTAAGCATTTATTTATTTTTTTATTTATTTATACCTGGAGGAAAAAAAAAATAAAAACAAAGATCTTAAATCATAATCACGGACATCCCAAAACCAAAAATTTCAGCTATTAAAAAATAAGCCATCATAGGATCCATCTTCCCTTATATTTTTTTTTTAAGCGCCCCCCTATCTCCCCCCCTCAAAAAATATAAATAAAAATAAAACTTGCTTGTAGTAATAACCCTAAGCAAGACGGGAATCACGAGAGCCAGCGATACTTGCCCGAATTAAGACGAAAATTGGCGTAAAATTGCGAGACAGGGCCGGGCAATAGCAGCCGTAATCCCGAAATTGGGCTACGGGGGAGGGAAGGGTTTGTGATGTACTGCTATTTAATGCGACGGTAAGTGCTACGAATTATGGGCTGGATTGTTAACTCTAGAGGCTCCTTTGACTCACGCCTGGCTCACTCTTGGCTCACTCGACTCACGCTCCTATGACTCATGCTTGTCTCGCCCTCCTGTGACTCATGCTTGTCTCGCGCTCCTATGACTCACGCTTGGCTCACCGTTCTATGACTCATGCTTGTCTCACGCTTTTATGACTCACGCTTGGCTCACTCTTGGCTCACGCTTGGCTTACTCTTGGCTTAGGCTTGGTGCTGGAGAGGGACGCCTTCATGTGGTGGCACTGAAATATCAAAGCTACTTCACTGCCCGGTTATACGAGCGTCCCTCATCTCTCCCTATCCACTGAAAGGAAGTTGGTGCTCTACAGAAGGAGGGCAAATTCAGTCTGTAGTCCACTGGGTTTACGTTTCAGATGAACAACTCCACCAACATAGACCTCCCCCTACGCTAAAAAATTGTAGCTAGGATAATATAGGAAGCTCGACGTTGTACTAATTCGTTCAACTATAGTCCTTTTACCTTAACTTGGCCCAGAGTTTCGTCCTTTCGCTGCTCATATCACGTAGCTCAGTGACAAAAAATACTCTGGCCCTACATCCTATCCGTAGCACTTCATCGTGACTAGCATCATGTTCTAGTGTCTGTCTCTTGCCATAACTCAGCATTCAGGATGGAGAGATGACAATTTTAGGCCAGGTTAGCGTGAAAGGGGTATAGAAAAGCCTGGGAACCTCACAGAATAGAACACAATAGATAGGATAAAAAGAGGAAGGGAATAAAAACACGTGCCTAGAGTAAGGGGGAGGGGTTAATAAGATAGGGTTACTGGTGAATTGGGTGTTGGTTGTGTGTGTGTGTGTGTGTGTGTGTGTGTGTGTGTGAGAGAGAGAGAGAGAGAGAGACTCGAAGAACTGTGAAAAAGAGGTCCTCGAATTGAAGGGATTAGATACAATTATGGTTCTGTGTGTGTGTGTGTGTGTGTGTTATGGGGGTTCATTACCGTATATGAGATAGGTACAACCACATGTATACCTCGTTCATACGGGCTTGTAAACTGCTTAAACGTACATACAGTATAATACATACATAGGCATTTATACAACACACACACACACACACACACACACACACACACACACACACACACACACACACACACACACACACACACACACACACACACACACACCAGCCCTTATAAACGCACACAAAACAATACGTACACAGAAACCCACTCACACAAGGCCGAAGTAAATTGCAGATGACACAAACTTACACATGCAATTACTGGCAATCTTGTGTGCGTTTGGCGGGTTTATTTTCACACACACACACACACACATTTATTTTGGCTTTAAGTGCACCCGTACACGCACACGATACACACACACACACACACACACACACACACACACACACATTTATTTTGGCTTTAAGTGCACCCGTACACGCACACGATAATAGATACTCATAGCGCACACAACACACACACACACACACACACACACACACACACACACACACACACACACACACACACACACACACACACATTTTATCAGTATCTACCTACCTGTCTATATATATATATACATACATACATACGCAGGGATACATAAACAGAGAGAGAGAGAGAGAGAGAGAGAGAGAGAGAGAGAGAGAGAGAGAGACGCCCCAAACACAGACAAACACTTACAAAAAATGGTATTGTCGTCCAAAGCAGTCCTCCTCTTCTCTAATTAAGTCTATTATATTGCCTAATTGACTGCTTTTGGGGGCCCCTGTGTGTGTGTGTGTGTGTGTGTGTGTGTGTGTGTGTATTGTCTAGGATTCTCTCTCTCTCTCTCTCTCTCTCTCTCTCTCTCTCATTTTTCTGCTGATGTTTTATTTTCCAGTTTTTGTTATATTTTTCTCAAATTTTTTTCTCGCCTCCTCAATATTTTCTTTATATCTCCCTATTCATTATTATCTTTTTTTGATTATCATTTTTTTTTCTTCAGTAATTTGATTTTATATTTGTTTTTTAATCCATGATACGTAGTTACATATTTATTCTTTGGTCTTTATTTATTTATTTTTATTGGTTTCGTTTCGTGATTGTTTTATATATACGGTAGTGTTTTTTATTTTTTGTTTTTCCTTTTGTGATTTGTCTTTTTTCATTTTTTTTTTCGGTTCCTTGTCCCCTTTCTCTCAGCCTGAATCGTTCTCTCCATCTTTTTTCTTCTCCCCATTCCTCCGTCCCTACTTCATTTCCTCCCTTCTCCTTCCCATCCCCCTCCCTCCCCCATCCTTGTTTCCTTTCCTCCCCCTTCCCTGTCTTACCCCTCTGCTTTTAGTCTCCCCTTTTCCCTCTTATATCCTTCCTTCCCCTCTTTCCTTCCTTCCCTCCTTCCTTTTTTTCCTTCCCTCTTCCTTCTCTTCTTACGTCATTCTCTCCTTCCTGTTCCCCCCTCCCGAATTCCTTCTTCCTTTCACTCCTTCCATCCCATTTCTTCCCTCCTCCTCTTCTTCCTCCCTTTTCTCCCATTCATTATCCTTCCTTTCCTCTTTTCCTACGTTCCCCCATCTTGTTTCCTGTACCTTCCCTCCTTCCTTCTTTTTTTCCCTTCCTCCTCTTCTCTTCGGCCTCCCCCTCTCCTTCCTTCCCACTCGATACATTCTTCTCTTTTTGCCTCCAATTTTTTCTCCTCCTTCATATCTCACTTCGTTTTACATGCCTCTTTACTCCTCCTCCTACTTTCCTCTTTATCTCCCACTGTCTTTCTTCATTTGATCTCTCCCTCCCTTTCTCCTTCCCTCCCTCCCTCATCCGTACTTCTACCTTATTTTCTTCTCTCCATCCTACCTTTCTTCCCGTCCCCTCCTATGTCTTGCATCCATTCCTTTTCAGTCTTTCCTTTGAAATTTCCATGTCAGTTTTTCCATGCCGCATGGTGGTTTTTCTCATTTTTTCTTGCCAGTTTTAACTGGAAGGTTTGGAGGCGGGGGGAGCCTTCTTGCTTTACTGTCCTTATCCTTCAGCATGTAGAGTTAGATCTCGTAGTCTTAGTCTACTCTGTAACAAACAGCCTCGAAAGGACCATAATGTCTGTTGCTGTTTGCTTTCCTTTGTAGTTTGTACTCATTTATCCTCCCATTATCATATCCCCTTCACTCCCTCTCTTCCAGCCTTCTGCCCCTCTTCCCTCCTGCCCTCTTTTCTCCATTCCTCTCTCCTTCCCTCTCCATTCCTCTTGCTTTTTCCTCCCTCCATCCCTCTCTCCTTCCCTCCCCCACCCTTCCCTCCCTCCCTAATTACCCACGTTCATCATTTTTATAGACCCGGCCTCTCTCTCTCTCTCTCTCTCTCTCTCTTTCCACTCAGTTGTACCACCAGCTGTGTCTGTCTTCCTCCCCTGTCCTTTTCTACGCCTATCATACTTATCTTTCTCCTATAATTTTCATCTCCATTTTCCCATCATCTGTTTCACCATTTAGTTCCCCCTTCCTTTTTCCTTCACTTCCTTCTTCCTTCTCCACGAATCTTGACTCAAACTTCAGCTCCTCTTCCATCCTTTCTTCCCTCGCCTCTCCTTCTTCCTCCTTCCTTTCTCCCCTCTCCCTCTATTTCCTCCTTCCTTTCTTCCCTCTTCCTCTCTTTCCTCCTTCCTATCTCCCCTTTCCCTCTCTTTCCTCCTTCCTTTCTCCCCTCTTCCTGTCTTTCCTCCTTCCTTTCTTCCCTCTTCCTCTCTTTCCTCCTTCCTTTCTCCCCTCTCCCTCGCCCGCTCCTTCTTCCTCCTTCATTTCCTCCCTCTTCCTCTCCCTCATTCCTTTCCCCTTTCTTCCCTGTTCTGTTGTTTGTCGTGACCTCCCGTTTTTCTGCGATACCCCTTACTGTTTTCTTCGCTTCTGGTGTAAGGAATGATGTAATAGTGGCCATCCTTATCTTTTTATCTGTGTGTGTAGTAATGGTTGATAGTGTATTGATAAGGAGAGAGCTGCATAGTGAGATATCTAGTATAACGATATCTAAATACATCTTCCTTCTCCAATTACTTAATCTAGCTAATAAGTCATCACAGTCTCCATGCTCATATCATCATCATCATCATCATCATTATCATCGTATCTCCTCTACTATCCTCCTATACTTTCTCCTCCTTCTGTCCCTCCTTCACATTCTCCTTCATTCTCCTTCTGTCCCTCCTTCACATTCTCCTTCATTCTCCTTCTGTCCATCCTTCATACTCTCCCTCCTCCTCTCTCCATCAGTGCTGGTTGGCCCCTCCCTCTCTGTATAAATAACCTGTTACCTGTTAAACTCTACGGGGGATCGCATCAAAGTCCACTCCACTAGCACCCCCCCGCCTCTTCATCATCTGTCTCTCTCTCTCTCTCTCTCTCTCTCTCTCTCTCTCTCTCTCTCTCTCTCTTCCTTCCTTTCTATCTCCCTCGCTCTTTTTATACTCTCCTTACTCTCTTCCTTCCTCCCCTTCTTCTTGTCAGTCTCTCTCCATTGTCTGCTCTCCTTGCCCTCTCTCCTTTCCTCCCTTCCATCCTATACCTATCCTTCATCTTCTATTCTCCTTTCTCTCTTCCTCCCTCCCTTCTTTCCTTCATGTTTGTCTCCTTCTGTTGCAATTTCCTTCAGTGTCTTCCTTCATCCTTTCCGCCTTTTCTGTTTTCTTTCCTGTCATTCACCTCTCCCTCTCTTCTTTCCTTCCTTCCTCATTCTCTTCTGTGTCTTTGGTTATCATTCTACCCTCCTTATTTCCCTTTCCTCTCTCTCTCCTTCCTTTCCTGCCGTTCCCTCCTTATTTCCCTTTCCTCTCTCTCCTTTCTTTCCTGCCTTTCCCTCATTTCCCTTTCCTCTCTCTCCTTTCTTTCCTGCCTTTCGTACACCTTCCTGTCTCCCTGCTTATCATGTTTCCACCGTCTCTCATATTCCTTTCCCTTTCCTTCCATCATTCCTTCCTATCGTCTTTGTTTCTTTCTCTTCCTGTTAAAAAGATATAAACTAACACGTATTTTCATGTAAATTTAGTATATGGCTCTGTTATCTTGTTTTTGCTTTTTCCTGGAACAGTTTGCGGGCTCCTGGCCTTTGGTTCCTTCTTCCTTGCATTAAAAAGATTGTGTATGTATGTCTGTATGTCTGTGTAATTGTGCACATATGTACGTTTATATAATGTGTCAGTCTTCTGTAGTTCAAGTCCAACTGTTACTGATTCTTTTAAATGAATGGAAGACACTTGTAATTCTCTCTCTCTCTCTCTCTCTCTCTCTCTCTCTCTCTGTTGATTGAGGACCTGTTGATTGTGGACACGAATATTCAGTGTGTTTCCTGACCAGATCCGATAAATGCACACACACACACACACACACACACACACACACACACACACACACACACACACACACACACACACACACACACACACACACACACACACACACACACACACACACACACAGGCAGGGGTAGTAAGAGAAGAAAAAAGGCTGAAAAACAACACACACACACACACACACACACACACACACACACACACACACACACACACACACACACACACACACACACTGTAAACCCCTTCCTAAATGACCAAGAAAAAAAAACAAAAAAAATCCCTCCACCATACAAGCCCACACCAAAAAAAAAAAAAAAAAAAAAAAGCAGAAAAAAGAGACCAAATATCGGAAGAAAAATCCATCAATCCAATTACCACCAATATCCCCTTTGAAAAAAAATCTCGTAACCGTAGTCTGAATGGGAGAGAGAGAGAGAGAGAGAGAGAGAGAGAGAGAGAGAGAGAGGATGAAAAAGATGAACCAGGATAAGAATTTAAGTGTGATAGGAAATGGAGCATAGATAGATAAGCAGGTAGGTTGATAGATACCATGAGAGAGAGAGAGAGGGAGAGAGAGAGAGAGAGAGAGAGAGAGAGAGAGAGAGAGAGAGAGAGAGAGAGGAGAAATAAGATGAAGCATTAGGATAAGAAGGTAAAAGTGATAGGAAATGAAGGCTAGATAGATATGTAGGTAGATTGAGAGAGAGAGAGAGAGAGAGAGAGAGAGAGAGAGAGAGAGAGAGAGAGAGAGAGAGAGAGAGAGGGAGGGGGAGAGAGAGAGAGAGAGAGAGAGAGAGAGAGAGAGGGAGAGAGAGAGAGAGAGAGAGAGAGAGAGAGAGAGAGAGAGAGATTTATAAATGAGGGGTGGGAAAGCAACTAGGAGAAAGACATAAACATTGACAAGAAATGGCCTGGAAGAGGAAAGAGGAGAAAAGTTGGGAAGAGAAAGAGGAAGTGAGAGGGAAAGAAGATATAAGTAAGGCAGGTAGATAAGGCGGAGAGAGAGAGAGAGAGAGAGAGAGAGCTGAGGACAGGGATTAGGTCACCGGTAGAGGTCACAAGAATATGAGGTCACAGAGTGGTAAGGACACACAGGAATATAAGGTCAGGTAAGGTCACGGGAATATAAGGTCAGGTAAGGTCACGGGAATATTTAAGGTCGCAGGTAAGGTCACGGGAATATTTAAGGTCACAGGTAAGGTCACGGGAATATATAAGGTCAAAGTCACGGGAATTTATAAGGTCAAAGAGAGGTAAGGTCACGAGAATACGAGGTCATAGAAAGGTAAGGTCATTGGAATATATGATGTCTGAGGTAAGGTCGCGGGAATATAAAAGGTCAGGTAAGGCCACGGGATCCTTTTTTCAGATTTCGACAATCTATTTCCATTTCATACAGATATGAAGAGACGTCTGGCGCACCTGGCATTTTTTTCATTTTATTATTATTATTATTATTATTATTATTATTATTATTATTATTATTCTTTTTGCTTCCTAATCTCATCCTGTGATTCGCCGTGATTCACGGAAAAATTCATACTATTATTGTGTATTTGCCAGTAACATGTAAATATATGGGCGACAACATCCTGGCTGAACCCTCTAAGTGCTTGGGATGGTAGAGAAGGGGCGTGTAAACAATCCAGTGACCCTCGTTCCCTTCCTCTATATTTCTAAGTCTCCCCTAAGCTCTGTAAGATGGTCTGATCTCTGAAGGTATAAAAATAAACCAAATACTGTAATACGTAATCGAAGTGAAATGTGTGGATAATTGGTCTGTAATCTCCTGCAAAAGATCTATTACCTTTGTTTAAAAATTGGTATAAAGTTCGCATTTTTTCCCAAACCCCTTCCACTACTAATGAAAATACTGAATAATACAGGTAAATTGGGACTTATTTCCCCTTATTTTTTGGTTGATGATTAAAATATGCCTTGTTTGGACCTATCGAGTTTTTTTTTCTGTTTTTGTTTTTGTTTTTCAGGTTTTCTAATAACTTCACGGAAAAATTATATATGATACCTTTAATCTGTGTTGCTAGTGGTATTTTAGATGAATTTGGCATTACTTAAAACTGATGAAAACTGTTTGTGTAAAATATAACTTTATTTTATTATTACTGCTGTTGTTGCCTGAATCTGATGTACAAGACCCAATACTGACTTAAAAATTTTTGTTGTATAAATTCTTGAAAAATATGGTATGGGATATTTCGTTGGCCTTCTTATATCCTTCATTGCTTTTCTTATTTCCTTCTTTGCTTTCCTTAGCTCCTTCTTTGCTTTTCTTATTTCCTTCTTTGCTTTTCTTATTTCCTTCATTGCTTTTCTTATTTCCTTCTTTGCTTTTCTTATTTCCTTCTTTGCTTTTCTTATTTCCTTCATTGCTTTTCTTATCTCCTTCTTTGCTTATATCCTTCGTTGCTTTTCTTATTTCTTTCTTTGCTTTTCTTATTTCCTTCTTTGCTTTTCTTATTTCCTTCTTTGCTTTTCTTATTTCTTTCTTTGCTTTTCTTATTTCCTTCTTTGCTTTTCTTATTTCCTTCTTTGCTTTTCTTATTTCTTTCTTTGCTTTTCTTATTTCCTTCTTTGCTTTCCTTAGCTCCTTCTTTGCTTTTCTTATTTCTTTCTTTGCTTTTCTTATTTCCTTCTTTGCTTTTCTTATTTCCTTCTTTGCTTTTCTTATTTCCTTCTTTGCTTTTCTTATTTCCTTCTTTGCTTTTCTTGTTTCCTTCTTTGCTTTTCTTGTTTCCTTCTTTGTTTTTCTTGTTTCCTTCTTTGCTTTTCTTGTTTCCTTCTTTGTTTTTCTTGTTTCCTTCTTTGCTTTTCTTGTTTCCTTCTTTGTTTTTCTTGTTTCCTTCTTTGCTTTTCTTATTTCCTTCTTTGCTTTTCTTGTTTCCAACTTTGTTTTTCTTATTTCCTTCTTTGCTTTTCTTGTTTCCTTCTTTGTTTTTCTTATTTCCTTCATTACTTTTCTTATTTCCTTCTTTGCTTTTCTAGTTTCCTTATTGCATTTCTTAGTTCCTTCTTTGCTTTTCTTATTTCCTTCTTTGCTTTTCTTATTTCCTTCTTTGCTTTTGCTTATTTCCTTCTTTGCTTTTTTAGTTCCTTTGCTTTTCATAGTTTCTTCTTTGCTTCACTTATTTCCCTCTTTGAATTAATTTCCATTTCTTATTTCCTTCTTTGCTTTTCTTAGTTCCTTCTTTGCATTTCTTCGTTCCTTCTTTGCTTTTCTTAGTTCCTTCTTTTGCATTTCTTCGTTCCTTCTTTGCTTTTCTTGTTTCCTTTGCTTTTCTTGTTTCCTTCTTTTTTGTCTTGGCATTGAATGGAGGACACTGTAATCTTGCGTATGGATTTTTTTTTTTTATAATTTACATGTTGTTTGTTTTTCATTCCTCTGTTCATCTTCTGTAATCAAATAATTAATTACTCCTTTCTTTTCAGGTAAGGTCGACAAAAGTACACCATAGGCCTGGAGGAGGTGAATTAAGGGCACAGTTAGAGGTAAGGTCATTGAAGGTCACTGGGTAAACGTCATAGAGGTCATAGGTCAGTTTTAAGGTCAGAGAAATTGAGAGGGATTAAAGGTTGTAATGTCACAATGTTATAATCTCCAGAACGGATCTTGAATTTGGCGCTCTTTTGTTTTTGTTTTTTTCTTCGAAGGAACTGTTTTGCGGGAACAGCCTTTGGTTCCTTCTTCCTCGTATTAAAAAAAGTGTCAAAGGAGGTCACAGACTGAGGGAAGGTCAAGATAGGTCATAGAGAAGGGTCACGATTAGAGGCGAGGTCAGGAAAAGTCACAAACATGAGAAAGGTTGCAGAGTTCACAATGGTCATAAAAATGTAAGAAACATAATACGTTACAGGGAGGTCACAAGCACAGGTGAGGTCAGGAGACGTCACAGGAAGAGAGAAAGAGAGAGAGAGAGAGAGAGAGAGAGAGAGAGAGAGAGAGAGACTGACAGACAGACAGACAGAGACCATCAAACTGCCTCCAATATTTTCTTTCCAAAATTCTGTGTTCGCTCTTGTTGACATCGCTTCCATATCCCAGAGAGAGAGAGAGAGAGAGAGAGAGAGAGAGAGAGAGAGAGAGAGAGAGAGAGAATGTCACATATTTTTTCAACACCTGACTATGTAGGAGTCATATTTTGTACATGTGCTACATAAATATTTTTGCCGCCCAGAGTACAATTTTTTTTTACGTACTCGGGAATGTACTGTGTTGTGTTGATGAGGGGGCACTGATGTGTGAATTAAAAAAAAAAACTATTAGAAAAAACTCAGTCGAAAAAATAGAGTGGAAAAATTACCTCTAAAAAAATGTGGCAAATGTTTCTCGCCATTATATATATTACTTTTACCATTATTACCAACAAGGCCATCACTATTTTTACTACTACTCTCTTCACTATTACTTTATCCCTTTCAGTTCTAACTTGGCCTAAAATTGCCATCTCTCCATCTTGACTGTTGAACTGTAACGGTGGATTAACGTCAATATGTGATGCTGGTCACGAAGAAGTGCTGTGGAAAGGCTTTAGATTAGTAGCACTGTATTTTTATTGTCACTGAGATACCTTAAAATAGGACGGAAATCTGGGCCAAAGTTATTGTACTTTTTCCTTTACACTTCTTTTTTTGTTTTTCCTTCCTCCCTTCCTCCTTTCCTTCCTTGCCTCCATGATTCCTCCTCCTCCTCCTCCTCCTCCTCCTCCAGTTTCTTCGATTACTTAATATTCATTTATTTATGGAATAATTATCTTCAGCCATTCTGCGTACTTCCTTGTCTCTCTCCTCCAAGATATGCTGAAGATTATACTTTTCTTGTTATGCTGGTATGTCCTGGTATATTATATGATGGCGTTTGTAGGCTTAGTTGGTTAGAGTATGTTTGAAATTATTATTATTATTATTGTTATTATTATTATTATTATTTTTTTTGTTATTCGTTTTTGTCATCCTAATCTTGTTCTTATCATTTATTATCACTACCATCATCATCATCATCATCATCAACACACACACACACACACACACACACACACACACACACACACACACACACACACACACACACACACACACACACACACACACACACACACACACACACACACACACACTCTCTCTCTCTCTCTCTCTCTCTGCATCTCCGTCAGTGTTTATCTTCCAGTTTATATCTATCAACCAATCTATCAGTCTATCGGCCTTTATCCATCTGTATATCTACTAATCTATCAGTCAGTCAACCAATCAATTTATTATCTATCTATCTATCAGTATCTATCTATCTATCTGTCTATATCTATCTGTCTATCTACATATCTCACC
The DNA here is from genome assembly GCF_032717465.1 of Coenobita brevimanus. Classification (NCBI taxonomy): domain Eukaryota; kingdom Metazoa; phylum Arthropoda; class Malacostraca; order Decapoda; family Coenobitidae; genus Coenobita; species Coenobita brevimanus. The sequence continues at coordinate 29,771,556 of NC_136969.1, read as the reverse complement.
TCCTTTTCACCCAGCGGAGTTAAAAACGATATATGCAAGGATTTTCACGAATATTCCCTCTTTCTTTCCTTGTCTTCCTCACTTCTTCCATTCGTCTTCCTTCAGGATCATTTCTTTTATTTTCCTTCCTTAACCTTTTTTCTTTCCCCTCTTCCGGATCCTTCTCTCTCTCTCCAGTCCATTTGTTTCTTATCTCTCTCTCTCTCTCTCTCTCTCTCTCTCTCTCTCTCTCTCTCTCCTTTCACCCATATGCTTGCAGCGGGGTAATGGAACTTGCTTGTATGTGCTGAGAGAGAGAGAGAGAGAGAGAGAGAGAGAGACGTATAATGTTAGGTAATTGAAGAGAACGAAAATAAATGATACAGACGATGTAAACGCTTCCTGTATTTTCCCCTATTTTAGTCATTTTTCTTTATGTATCGGTCAGACTTAACTGGGTCTATAGGAACGAAGGAAGCGATTACAGTGAATGAATTAAGGCCCATTCATCATTCATTATTAAAAATCTCTCCTGTGATGAATAAAATAGATGGTAAAAAATGTAAAATGAAAAGAGAAATGATTTTTAAAAAATCTGATTAAAAAAACATTCATCATTCATTATTAAAATGTTCCTCTAATGAATAAATGAGCTTGTAAAAATGTAAAATAATGATAAAAATGAAAATGAAAAAATACTGATTGTAAAATAATGTAATATAAAAAGGATATAAATAAATATAAGTAAAAAATACTGATTGTTAAAAGGATAAAAAAAAAGATATAAGAAAGATGAATGAAAATACTGATTGTAAAAAAAAAACAAAAAAAAAAGATGAATGTAGAAATCAATTAAAAAAATATTGATTGTAAAGAAATGTAAAATAAAAGAACGATAAATGAAGGTGAATAAAAATACTGATTGTAGAAAAAGTAATATAAAAAACAATGAATGAAGATGAATAAAAAATAGTAAAAAATTAATAAAAAAATTTAATTGTGCTCAGAGAAGATGATTGCTATTTTTTTTTTAAAGATAAATTGTTTTATAAAGCTTTTATTTATTCCAGCGTTTTTAGAGCTGAGTAAAATCGTCGGGAAACCGTCTGATTTAAAGTGAAAAGGAGATTATTGCAGTAAATTGGTTGGTGTTATATGAGAATTCTTGACACGTATTTTATTCCTTATTCCATTCTCTCTCTCTCTCTCTCTCTCTCTCTCTCTCTCTCTCTCTCTCTCTCACACACACACACACACACACACACACACACACACACACACACACACACACACACACACACACACACACACACACACACACAAGGCAATAGTCAACACACTCTCACCAACACGCAGAACCAGAGTCCTCCATACTGACACACTGACACACTCTCCCACCCTCTCCACCCACCCTCCACCCACTCTCATATATACACAAACACCTCCCTCCCTCCTCTCTCGCTCGTGCCTTCTCTCCTCTCCCACTCGTGTCTTCTCCTCCTCTCTCTCTCTCTCTCTCTCTCTCTCTCTCTCTCACACACACACACACACACACACACACACACACACACACACACACACACACACACACACACACACACACACACACACACACACACACAAACCGTCTTTACATCACAGAAGCATCATAACTTGTAGAGGTCAAAGTTGATGTATTTATGTGCCTAAATCTCTGAGGAAAAAAGAAAAACGAAAAATTCTGAAACACCCACTCAAAATACATTTACCTTTTCACTCTGAGGACGTGTTTTTAATTTTATTCGTGCTTCCTTCCGTCGGTTTTTAGAGAGAGAGAGAGAGAGAGAGAGAGAGAGAGAGAGAGAGAATTGCAGTAATGTATGGCTTGAATGATATGTGAAGGAAGTGGCCCATTCTTTGTTAGTCACTTAGTTGATAGTTCCCTTGCTTAGTGTTCTTTGTTTATCATTCTGTTTCTGGGACCTATACAGCACTTTCATAATGATGGGAGAAAGATGATGACGATAGTGATGGTGGTGGCGATTATTATTATTATTATTATTATTATCTTCATTAAATTTTGGAGGCACGATGATTAAGATGATGATGATTAATATTGGGAGTATGATGATGCTTTTTTTTTTTTAAATATGATTTTATAATTTCATCCCAAACGTGAACACAGTGGGCTGCAGGCTGAAATACCCCTGCTCAAGCTTCCCCCCCTGTTCGACCTTTAGGGGGTTAGGGTGGGTGTTGAGGGACGTTTGTATAACCAGGCAGTGGATCCGTGTGTTATATCGGTGCCACCACGGGAAGGCGTCTCTCTCCGGCACCGTGGTATAGATGAATAATTATGTTCAGTGTTCATCCACAAATTCCAGCCAGTGTATCAGTAAAATTCTCCCAACAATAACATTACTCTGGTCCTGAATCAGTTCGTTATGCAT
>NC_136969.1:29691648-29764148 GCF_032717465.1 Coenobita brevimanus | reverse complement strand
GGTAGTGTTTTGCGGTGCTGCGAGTGTGTTTTGACGAGGTTTTGAATATTTATGTTTTGATAGTCAACGCGGTGTTTGTCCCTGTGTGAAATGAATGGCTTTGTGTGTGTGTGTGTGTGTGTGTGTGTGTGTGTGTGTGTGTGTGTGTGAGTACGTCGTATGAAAGTTCAGTTGTGCAGACTGTGTGGTGTGTATATATGTAACTCTCTCTCTCTCTCTCTCTCTCTCTCTCTCTCTCTCTCTCTCAAATAGCATGATATTGAAACGTCTCACTTTCCCCAAGTTTCGCCAGGATTATGAAACTTGCTTACCTAATATCGTCCCGTTTCGTCTTCGCAAAGTTGCCTGAAGTTTAGCGAAAGGCAGTGGTAGCAGATTTTTAGCCTGTGTGTGTGTGTGTGTGTGTGTGTGTGTGTGTGTGTGTGTGTGTGTGTGTGTGTGTGTGTGTGCCATGTTTGTTCCTTATGTGTTTTGTGTTTCGTGGCTGCTTTTTTGTTGGTACTAGTGTTGATGTTATTGTTGTGGGTTTATGTGTTTGCGTTTGTTGGTTTTGTTACTATGGCTATGACTGTCTGTCCTTCGGTCTGTCTTTTAATCTGCCTTTCTTTTTGTCCTGTCTGTCTGTCTGTCATCCAGTCTGTCACTCTACATTTCTCTTTACCTGTGTATGTATGTATGTCAGCCAGTCCGTGTTTGTGTGCTGTTCGTTTGTGTGTGTTTTTTTATGAATACCCGAGGCCCACATAAACGAAAAAAAAGAAGGAAAAAGAAAAACAGAATAATTATAATAATGTTAACCTTTCATAAATATCTCACGACTTCACAATTATGGCCTAAAAGTAGAGACGTTTATAAGACCAAAAAATAATGAACTTAGATAAAATTCCATAGCATTTAAACAGACGCTTTAATGGAGTATCTTTACGAATATTTTAAAGCCCATATTGACATCTGTATAAACATTACTGAAAGTATATATTTAGATGTTTTTATGTGCAATTTTACGTGACGAGTAAATTTTGAGATGTAATTTTTGTAAAGTAATTTTGATATGAGGTGAATAATCTGTTGCTTGGAAAGATGAGGGTTGATTGATGTATTAAATAGGCGATGAAGGTGAAAGATTGTTTTGAGGGGGTATGACACACGGCGAAAGATGAGAGAGAGAGAGAGAGAGAGAGAGAGAGAGAGAGAGAGAGAGAGAGAGAGAGAGAAATAACAGTATAGAGTGTTGATTTATTTACTGTTTCATATTGGTGATCAAATGAATGATGTGTAATGATGATGAGGGAGTGAATAATAGTGTAGTTGATGATTGGTTGATTTGGGGTAATCATGATATGTGTTGGATATAAATGGTGGTGGTGCCAAACTCTGGTAATTAAAAATGGCAGCCGTTTATGTGCTTAATTAGAGGTAAATTTGGTAACACACACACACACACACACACACACACACACACACACACACACACACACACACACACACACCAGGTCATGAAGTCATAAACCCACGGACACATCAACACAAGTACATACACAAAAAAACCTGCACAAACACCCACTCTTCCACACACACACACACACACACACATATATATCATCACAAAACACACACAAAAACACCTACACAAACATCTACCCTCCCCCGCCCACACCCACACAAACAATTATTCCCCTTGTGCAACTTCCCCATCATATTTTTTCCTGCCTTGCCTAAATCGCAGGAGGGAAAATTCCACGTATATCCTGATGACACCCCCCCCCCCCATGCACGAGGAGGAAGAGGAGGAGGATTAGGGAGGATAGGGAAGCGAAAGAGGAAGACGGGTGCTTGTGTTAGAGAGTGAAATGATGATGATGAAGATGGCTGTTGTGGTGGTGATGATGGTGGTAGTAATGATGATGATGATGGAAGTTCTGGTGAGTGAGGGTGATGGAAATGCTTGAGAATGGATATGATGATGATGATGATGATGATGGAGACTGTAGTGGTGGAGAATGTATTTGATGATGATGATGATATATAGTTATTGGTAATGGAATAAAAAGGTAAGAATGAAAGAGTAATAAAGGAGTTCGAATTAAAGGTAGAGAAGAAAGCCAAAAAAAGGAATAACTAATTAGAAAACGAAAAATAGTACTGCTAGGGAAGTACTGGATGCCCAATATCTCTAGTGCATTTACTTTAACCTGACAAGGATTCCAAAGCCACCAGTTCAATTGATCAAGTGCAGTCAAATTCCAGGCTTGATTTTGACTAGTAACCAGGGAGATTCAGCCGTATTTCATAACTAGGGTACCTTTTTAAAATTTGTTAGTGGCCCAGTTCCGTCAGATAAAAATAAACCAGGTAATGTATAAATTTTGGGTGAATAATATAAGCAGAAAAAAGGAAAATAAAAATGTTAAGGGAGAAATAGGCAGTAAGCTTCCGCAAAACAAACAGACGAACAAAAACAAGAAATGAAACACGAAAGGTGAAAAATCTAAAAAAAAAGAAAAAAAATAAAGTTACATGCTGGACATTCTAATAAAAGAAACAGGTGTTGAAAAAAATCAAGTAACGTGTTGATAAAAAAAAGTTCACCCATCCATCCATTATCCAAATCCTACGTTGCCCCTTGAGGAGCGTAGGAGCCCGGGGCTAGGCAAATTGGTCCTGACACTTAAGATTAAAAAAAAGTTACGTGTTAAAATTAGTAAAAAATAAAGTTATGGGTTAAGAAAATAATAAAGTTACGTGTTGAAAATTATGTGAAATGTGACGTAATGAACATGAGACAGAGAAAGTATAGCTGAGAAAATTTTTAAAAAGTATAAAAAAAGAAAAAGTTAATGCAATGGTAAACCTGTGTATATATAGAGAGATAATGGATAAGAGAAAGAAAATCTGTGGAGAATTAATATGGTGGTGAAATGAGGGAATGAGAGGAGTAGAGAAAAAGAATATTGTTTCGAAGGAAATTAAGATGTTTTGTGAATTAAAAATTGCACGCATTTACAATTACACACACACACACACACACACACACACACACACACACACACACACACACACACACACACACACACACACACACACATCAGAAGGCTTTAAAATGTATCTACTTTCCTGTTACTACTTTTTTCTCCCTCTCTCTACCTCTGACCTTCTCTCCTCCCTCCTCTCTCTCACTGCCTCTTCCTCTTTTTCCTCCTCCTTTCCTTCTCCCTGTCAGTCCCTTCACCTCCCCCCCTCTCTCTCTCTCTCTCTCTCTCTCTCTCTCCCCTCTTTTCTTCCTCTTTGCCACTCCTTTTCTACCCCTTCTTCCTCTTTCCCTTCCTCCTCTCTTTCCTCCTCCCTCACATTCCTCCACCTTGTATATATCAGTTATGGGGAAATGAATATCGATTGAATAATAGTTTTATTTTTGATTTACAGACGATTATTTTTGGATTTACAGTTATATATTTTTGTGTTCTCGTTATCCGATTTTGTATTTTCTTTATCCGATTTTGTTTTATTTATCCGATTTTGTATTTTCTTTATCCGATTTTGTTTTATTTATCCGGTTTTGAATTTTCTTTATCCGATGTTGTGTTCTGTATCGGAGTTTGTATTTTCTTTACCCGATTTAGTATTTCGTTATCCGATTTTTGTATTTTCTTTACCCGATTTTGTATTTTATCCGATTTTTTATTTATCCGATTTTGTATTCTGTGTCCGATTTTATACTTTCTTTATCCGATTTTGTAGTTTCTTTATCCGGTTTTGTGTTGTCTTTATCCGATTTTGTATTTTCTTTATCCGATTTTGCATTTTCTTTATCCGATTTTGTACTTTTTGTCTTTTTTGTTATTTTTGTCTTAATTGGAATTGCCTTTTGCCCATATTTCTGGCAGGCCTCTCTCTCTCTCTCTCTCTCTCTCTCTCTCTCTCTCTCTCTCTCTCTCTCTTTTTGTTTCTGTTTGTCTGTCTGTCTCTGTGCCTCTCTCTCTCTCTCTCTCTCTCTCTCTCTCTCTCTCTCTCTCTCAAACCAGCAGTTCCCCGCAATTCCTGTTTCGCTTACTCATCATTCTAACTTCATATGCGTGAGAGAGAGAGAGAGAGAGAGAGAGAGAGAGAGAGAGAAAGGTAGGTGGATAATAGAGAACAGCATGGGAGAGAGAGAGAGAGAGAGAGAGAGAGAGAGAGAGAGAGAGAGAGAGAGAGAGAGCAAAGAGTCGATGTATGTCTTGAAAGGGAAGGGAAGGAGACAGGAAGAGAGGAGAATAAAGGAGGGGAGGAAGATGAGGAGGGGAGGAAGAAGGAAGAGGAGGAGGAAGGAATGGAAATAAGCGGGGATAATGGAGAGAGAGAGAGAGAGAGAGAGAGAGAGAGAGAGAGAGAGAGATGAGGAAATGTGATATACAAATTATGCAAATGATATCTTATGGGGCCATGTATCTATCTGTCTATCTTACTTTCATCTTTAGTGTTTTTTTCCGATATTCTTCTTTTCCCTTCACACACACACACACACACACACACACACACACACACACACACACACACACAAAGGACAAGTGTGTGTGCATACAGCTCACGCATATACCTGGCACACATGCACGCACATGCACTCACACTGCCTGTCTGTTTGTCTGTCCTGCCACTCGTGTTTTACCTTGACCGTGGCTCTCTCTCTCTCTCTCTCTCTCTCTCTCTCTCTCTCTCCATTCTTCAGTCTCTCGCTCTCTCCCTTCCCATCCATCCTCTCACCTCCTCTCTCTCCTATCTTCTCGCTCCCTCGATTCCGCATTCCAATCATCCTCTCTCCATTTCTCATTGTCTCTCTCCTTCTCGCTTCCCTCCCTCCAGTCTCTGCCTACCCATTTCCAGGCCTATTTTCTCCTCCCTCCCCCTCCCTCAAACTTACCTTCCCTCTCTGTCCTCCCCAACACTTAAATCTCTCCCTTTCCCCCTCTCTCCCTTCCTCTCCCTCTCTTCTCCCTGTCTTCATTCCACCCCCCCTCTTCTTTTTCCTCTCCCTCTCTCTCCCTCTTCTCCAGCTCTCCCTCTCCCCTCTTTCCCCCTCCCTTACACCTCCCCTCCCAGTCTCTCCTCCCTCCACCATCCTCCTCTTCCTTTCCCCCTCCATTTCTCATCGTCTGTCCTTCCCTCATCTTTCCCTCCACGCTCTCCCCTTACCTTCAGCTCTTCCCTCCCCAACACCTTCCTTCCCCCCCACTCTCTTCCACATCTCCAACTCTCTCTTCCCTCCCTCTCCATCTTTCATTCTCCCCCTCCCTCTTCCTCTCCCTTTTCCTCTCCTCCTACCTCTCCCTCTTCCTCTCTTTCTCCTGCCTGTCCCCCTCCCTCTTCCTCTCCCCCTCCCTCTCATCTAAGTGGTCTGATAAAAATAATCCCCCGACTCACAACTTCTTCCCTCCCTCAATTTCTCTCTCCATTCCACCACTTCCAATTTATCCCCCCCCTCCTGTGTCTATCTACCCATCTATCTATCTATTATATCTGTCTGTCTTTCCCTCCTTCAACTCCTTCCCCTCTCTCTCTTTTCAGCTTCTTCCCATCTTTCCCCTCCTTTCAGTTCCTCCACTTCTTCCTCCTTCACTCCCCTTCCTTTCACTCTCTTCCTCTCCCCTTCCTTCCACTTTCTTCACCATTTCAGTTCTCACTCTCTCCCTTCTTCATCTCCTTCCATTCTATCCCTTTCATTTCCTTCCTTCCCCTCAATCCCTTTCAATTCCTCCCTTTCCTCTCTCACTTCCCTCCTTCCCTCCACGTCCTCTCTCTCTTCTCTCCCTCCCTCCACTTCTCCCTCCTTCCTTCCCTCCCTCCCTCCCTCCCTCTCTCCTTCCTTCAAGTCCTTCCCCCCTCTCCCTTTCAATTCCTCCCTCTCTCTTTCTTCCCTCTTCCCCTCCACTCCTCTCTCTTCCCTCTTTCCCTCCACTTCTCCCTCCTTCCTTCTCTCCCTCCCTCCCTCCCTCTCTCCGTCCTTCAACTCCTTCCCCCCTCTCCCTTTCAATTCCTCCCTTTCCTCTCTCACTTCCCTCCTTCCCTCCACGTCCTCTCTCTCTTCTCTCCTTCCCTCCACTTCTCCCTCCTTCCCTCCACTTCTCCCTCCTTCCTTCCCTCCCTCCCTCCCTCCGTGGTGAGGTAATAAGGAGATGTATTGAGTATTGGATGAGAAGTGTGTAATCCATCAACTCTCTGACAGTCACCCGAATTGATGGATGGCTCTCATAATCACCTCTCTCTCTCTCTCTCTCTCTCTCTCTCTCTCTCTCTCTCAGCGGAGGGATCCAGGTTGACTTGAGGAAAGGGAAGATTCATGGGATGAGTGAGGTGAGGTAGATGATGGTGATGATGGTGATGATGATGATGATGATTATGAGGATGATGATTTTGGTAGTAGCGGTAGTGGTGATTGTTAAAGTGATGATGATGATGGTAAGTAATGAGTATCCTGAGTATTTATAATGATGATGATGATGATGATAATGATGATGAGGATGAGGATTTTGGTAGTAGCGGTAGTGGTGATTGTTAAAGTGATGATGATGATGGTTAGTAATGAGTATCCTGAGTATTTATAATGATGATGATGGTGATGATGATGATAATGATGATGATGATGATGATGATGAAAATAAGGAAAATAATAATAAAGACATTTGTATGATATGATGGCGGAAGAAAGTATAGGAGGAGGATTGAGAAAGGAGAAAGATAGAGTTAATAAAAAATATGGAGGGAGATGGAGGAGGAGGAAGAGGTGAGGAGAGGAGAGGAGAGGAGAGAAGAGGAAGGAAGCGAAATGTGAGAGGAGAAATATTAAAGGATAGGGAGAGGGAGAGCAAGAATGAAAGGAAAGGAGAGGAAAAGAGGAGTAGTGTGTGAAGAAGGGGAAAGGAAGAAGGGTGAGGAGAGGGGAAGAGGAGGAGGAAGAGGTGTGAGGAGAGGAAAAGAGGAGGAGGAAGAGGTGTGAGGAGGGGAGAAGAGGAGGAAGAGGAAGTGGACGAGCAAATGACAGAAGCGGAGATACGGGAGAAGGAGGAAGAGGAAGAGATGGATGGGGAGGAGGAGGAGGAGGAGGCTTATCCAATTTAGGTAGTGAACCAGAGAGAGAGAGAGAGAGAGAGAGAGAGAGAGAGAGAGTAACATTTATTAATAGCCAGGTAATTATATTTTGATGGCGGCAGTGAATGATATGACTGGTGTTTTAGTGCTGGGGAAATTATTGAGCTCAAAATTTTAGTATTATTAGTGAGTTATAGTACGAATTATTTTATTTTTCGCGAGGGTAATGACGAAAAATAAATAGATAGATGGATAGATAGATAGATAGATAGATAGAGAGATAAGTAGGTAGGTAAATAGATAGATAGATAGATAAGTAGGTAGGTAAATAGATAGATAGATAGATAATTAGATGGATAGATAGACAGTGAATAAGAGATGAAACATTAGCTTGCATTGGCATACTTCACAAATATTCCTTCATTTATGTGTATATTGTATCCTTTATCGTATCGTTTATAAAGGCTCCAACGTGCTTGCGTCGACCTTGGTCACTTAACGGCGGCTGGCCACGCTGCTCGATCTCTGGCAGCCTCCCTGTTCAGTCCCTTATCCCTGAGATCACACTATGATTTCGTGCCAGGTCTTTTTCGGTCTGCCTCTCTCAACCCTACACCCGACGTTCACACTTCTCATCTTTCGCATTTTTTTCTTTTTGTATTTGTAACACGACCAGCTGGAATAAGAGAATCATTGTATATAAAAGCGATTTAAGCCTGTTAGAATTCACGCCCTTATCGGAATGCTTGCCTTAGTGTCTGGTAGTTCCGCGTGTGTTATTTAAAGGTTCAGCACCTGTCTTGTAACACCTTTTGATCCATAGAATTATTCTGGGTCCTAAGTTGAAACCCAGAGGAGGGCGTCTTGAGATACCAGGCCCAGATACATGGATTTATAATAAGCTTCAGGTTGATACGAAAATAAAGGAGTGAGACTGTGGCAGCGAGCGTTGGACGGAAGAATAACACCAGCACCTTAAAGAGAGAAAAATTATGCTTCCTGTGGGAAAGATGCTCGTAATTGTAGTAGTAGTTGTAGTAGTAGTAGTATAGAAGTAGTAGTAGTAATAGTACAGTAGTAGTAGTAGTAGTAGTAGTGGTAGTAATAATAATAATAATAAATTTGTTATTATTGTTATCATTATCATCATCATTATCACTAAACCACCAACAATACATAATCACATCTGAAGCCCTCAGTTCCTCCACCTTCCCTGCCACACCACTACTTTAACACCCCAGGCTCGATCCCTAGCAGCAGGATCGAACACCTTGTGGCCGGGCTTGGAATCAACTGGGCGAGACTGATTGAATTCCCCCACACTGTAATAGGATTTTCCCACGCCCTGGAGGGGAGGGGGGGGGACATCATATCGAGGAATGTGTCTTGTTGGGAGGGGAGGGGGAGGGAAGGGAGGGGGAAGGTAGGGGTGGGAAGGGAGGAGGAGAGGGGGAAGGAAGGTGGTGGGAAGGGAGGGGGAGGGAGAGGGAAGGGAGGGGTGGGAAGGAAGGGGGAAAGGGGGAAGGTAGGGGGAGGGAGAGAGGGAAGGGAGGGAGAGGGGACATCAGTCGGAGGAATATGTGTTGCTAGGAGGGGAGGGGAGGGGAGGGGGAGGGGAGGAGGGAAGGTAGGGAGAGGGAAAGGAGGAGAGGAAGAGAGGAGGGAAGGAAGGGGGAGGGGAGGTAGAGGGACGGGAGGGGAGGGGGATCATATCGGAGGAATGTATCTTGTTAGAGGAGAGGTGGAGGGAGTGAGTCGGGAGGGAGGGGGAGGGAAAGGGTGGGGGATGGGGAGGAAGAATCGTATGGGAGGTATAGTGGTGGTATGTGTTTTGTGGGAATGAGAGGAGAGGGGGGAGGGGAGAGGGGGAGGGAGGGAAGGAAAGGGGATGGGGTAGATGGGGAGAGGGGAAGAAGGGGTTGAGGTGAAGGGGAGGGAGGTGGAAGGGATAGGAGACAGTGAGAGAGAGGGGGAGGAGGGGAGGGAGAAAGAGAGAGGAATCGTATTAGTAATGGCCTGTGTCTTTGAGGAGAACGAGAGGAGGGTATTGGCAACGGGGGAGGGGAGGAGTGTATGAGAGAGAGAAGGGGAGAAAGGTGGGGAATGATGATGATGATGGGGTGTCAGATTGGTGGTAGTGTGGTGAGGAAGAAGTAGGAGGGGAGTGGGGATGGTGGGTTTGGGAGAAGAGGAATAGGAGGGGTGGATGGAGGAGGAAATTGGTGATGGAGAGGGGGGATGGAGGAAAGTGGGAGGGAAAAGGGAGGAAGAAGGAGGAATGATATTGATCGTGGTATGTGGATTGGTAGGGAAAGGGGGGAGGAAAGGGAAGGGGGTAGGGGAGGAGGGAGATAATTGAGGGTTGCACAGAGTGGTGGTAAGCGTCTGTAGAGGGAGGAGGGAGGGTGAAAGGGGGAGGGGTGGGACGAGGGAGAAGAGGGAGGGAGGTGAGAGGGAGCAAGGATGGGAGGGGAGTAGGGGAGATAGGGGAGAATTTTATTGGTGGTGGCAGGTATGTTGCGGGAGGGGGAGGGGGAGGCAGTGAAGGGGGGAGAGGGGTTAGGGAAGGAAGGGGATGGGGAAGTGGAAGGTGAGGAGGGGAGATCGGAAGGGGAGAAAATGGATGGGGATGTAACAGTGAGGAGAAAGTTGGGAAGGTAAAGATGAGTGCGAAAGTATATTGATAGTATGTCTTGTGGGGAGGGGACGAGAGGAGAGGGGGAAACAGGAGGGGAGGAGAGGGAATATGAGAGGGAGGAAGGAGAGGGAAAAACATATTGGTTGTATTTGGTGGGAGGCGAGGATGGAGGTGAAAAAGAAGGGAGGGAAGGGGAAGGGGGAGGGAGGAAGGAGGTGAGACGGGGGAGAAGGGGTGGGGGGAAAGGAGGGGGGAGAATAAGAAGAGAGAAAATCATATTACAGTATGTGTCTTTGATAAGGAGTCGCAGGAAGGGAAGGAGGATTGGAGGGAGGAGGGAAGTATGACTGAGGGAGGGATTGGGGAGGGGGAAGGGGTGAAGTAGAAAAGGAGGGGCTTGGAGGGAAGAAGAATGGGGGGGAGATGGGGGGAGGCAAAATACTGATGAGGTGGTTTGCACATTTCTTACATTTTTCTAAGATGGTAGTCAAAGAAATTTCCTGCTTCCTTTTACCGAGTCACCTTTGGATGTGCTACTCCTGAGAACACAAACCATTACCATTGTTAGAATCGCTACCATGGAATCACTAGCTACCATAGAATCATTAGTAAGCGCCATACCTCCCAGTGAAGCTTAGTATGTTAAGGATTCTTGTCGTTGAGATGAAAAGAAAAGGAAAGTAGAATCAGTGACACAAAATGAATCAGAATTAGGCCATAGTCGTATTAAAAGTTAGATGGAATTTTTTAGTGATTCTTACCTTCCCTGTGATTCGTACCATGCTAGGGATTCTTTGTACTTAGAGGCATATTGGCGAGAATCAGGCAAAGAATCAGTACCCTTTCTCGCCAATTAATTTTTTTTTTTTTCCCCCACCAGACATTTTTTTAAGATACTATACAACTGTAGCAATCAAAGAAAGAATTAAAACCATACTTAACCCCTTGTTTTCGAAAAATATCTCAGGGTGAAAGAAATAGTAACTCAAACTTAAAAATGCGTTCTCGGACTGAAGCGGCTAACAACCATGGATTTATTAGTGAGCTTCGTACCTTCTCTCTCTCTCTCTCTCTCTCTCTCTCTCTCTCTCTCTCTCTCTCTCTCTCTCTCTCTCTCTCTCATGATTTTCTGAGCTGGAGTGGGCCATGAATGAGTGTGTGGCCCATTTCACAGTGTATACTGTTATTATCATTACCTCTTTTTTCTTTCTTTGCTATTTTGACCTATTTTAACCCCATTTTTAAGTAGGAAAGATCTGGCTGATGATGATGATGATGATGAGGACTATGAATATGAAGATGTTGCTGATGTTGATCGTGGTGGGGTTGATGATGATGAGGGTGGTGTTGGTAATGATGATGATGATGGTGGTGATGATGATGATGATGATGACTATGAATATGAAGATGTTAATAAAGATGATGGTCGTGGTGATGCTGGTAATGATGATGGTGTTAGTGGTAGTGATGATGATGATGATGACCACAAATAAACCGTGGTAAGTGACCCATAGTCGTAAAGTTAATAGGAACAAATTTTAGGATCAACCACTTAAGTAACTTTAACCCCAAATGAGTCTTTAAAAGGGAGACCGTGGGCAGTAAAGGAGTAATGTGTTGATTTATTTTTATTTTTATTTTATTATTTTTAGTTGTCTAGGTCCATGTCGTTTGGTAATTAATCTTTTTTTTCCTTTACTATTAACCCTTTCACCCTGAGGACTTCAATTATTTGTTTTTATTTATTTATTTTTTATTTTCTTTATTCTTCAGGTGATTAAATTTGTTCAGGTGAGGTTTCAGGTAGTGGCGAAGTTAATGAAGGGCTTATCTAACCTGTCCAGTTCATAATGTTTTCGTAAAAGTATAATAATAATAATAATAATAATAATAATAATAATGAAAATGACGTCATATACATAATAATAATAATAATAATAATAATAGTAATTATAATAGTAGTAGTAGTAGTAGCAATAATAATAATAATAATAATAAAAATAATAATAATAATAACAGAAGCTGCAAAAGGACGAAATTCTGGGCCAAGTTAAGGTGAAAAGGGTATGGGATTGATGTTCCTGACCAAATAAATAAATAAATAAATAAATAAAATTATAAATAAAATACATAAAAAGTTCACCCTATACCCTGACACTCGTTAGATAAATAGTGACTAATGACGTGTTTATTTTTTATCATAATATGTTGTTTATTTTTTATTAGTATAATGATGTCAAACCAGACGCATTGATATTTGATCGGCCGTGACTGTGTTAATGTGTGTGGATATCTATATGTATGTGTGTATGATGTGTGTTTGTGTGTGTATGTATGTTTGTATAATGTGTGTTTGTATGTGTGTATGATGTTTGTTTATGTGTGTGTATGGATGTGTGTTTGTGTGTATGTATGTGTGTATGATGTGTGTTTATGTGTGCATGTATGTGCGTATGATGTGTATTTGTGTGTCTGTATGTGTTTGTGTATGATGTGTGTTTATGTATGTGTGCATAATGTGTTTGTGTGTGTGTGTGTGTGTGTGTGTGTGTGTGTGTGTATGGATGTGTTTGATGTTTGTTTATGTGTGTATGTATGGATATGTGTAAGGATGGATGGATGGATAGATATGTATGTTTATGTGCGTGTGTGTATATGTGTGGATGGATGAGTGGGTGGATGGATATGTGCATTTACGAATCAGATGTATGTATGTTTGTTTGTACGGTGTATGTATGAATGTGTTTATGTATATATGTATGTAATGTGTGTATGTGTATGTATGTACGGTATGTATGCATGTATATGTGTCTGTACTTATTAATGTATGTGTGTAAGCATGTATATATGTATGTGTTCTGAGTTATAATTTGGACCATATTGTACACGTTTTTGAGTGACATTTTAAAACCCATGGTAAAGAAAATATCCACCTGTCTATCTATCTATCTATCTCTGTCTGTCTTTCTATCTATCTGTCAATCTATCTCTGTTTTGCTTGGTCATAAAACCCCTTCAACCTGAGGACGCCATCTTTCTCTTCATGTTATTCCCTGACGTAAATTTGGCTTTAGTTTTTTTTTTTTTTCACTTTCAATAAATTTCTTCAACTCCGGTAAATTTGGGGAAACATTGCATAAATTAGTGGAACTTTGGATAAATTTTTGAAACTTTGGTTAGCTTTTGGAACATTATTGAAACTGTGGATTTTTTTGGAACTTTGGATAAAATTAAAGAACTTAGGATCAATTTTGGGAACTTTTGAAAAATTTTGGGAACTTTGGATAAATGTTGGGAACTTGTATTTTTGTTTGGAACTTTGGATAAATTTTTGGAACTTCATAAATTTTGGGAACTTTCGAAAAATATTTGGAACTTTGGATTTTTTTTGGAACTTTGCATTTTTGGAACTTTGATTTTTTTTTGGAAATTTGGATAATTTTTTGGAACCGCATAAATTTTTGGAACTTCAGATGAATTTTTGGAACTTTGGATAGATTTTTGAAACTTTGGATACATTTTTGGAAGTGATTTCTTTAAACTTTGGGAAAATTTTTGGAACTTTGGATTAAATTTTAGAACTTTGGATAATTTTTCCGAGCGTGGGGGTTTAGGTATTGCCTCCCTTAACCCCTTCACTACAAGAGGCCTTCCTTTTGATAAATAAAATCGTCTGTCAATGGAAAAAATAAAACAGAAATGATTGGCCTTGACGGAGTTAACAGGACGTTTATTTATATTTCATTTATTTTTAGTAGTTATTAAATGAACTAAAATCGTCTGAAGAATTTAATATTATTAGTTATTTGTTCTCTGTGTTGTTTATGTTAATTGTTCTTTATGTTGTTTGTTAATGGTTCTATATGTTATTTATTTGTTATTTGTTCTTTATGTTATTTGTTTGTTCTTTATGTTATTTATTTGTTATTTGTTTTTCATGATACGGTATGTTATTTGTTCTGTTATTTATTTGTTATGTTATTCGTTATTTGTTTATGTTACATTTCATTTAGGTTATTTATTACAACACTTGTGATACCATTTTTTTTCCATACTTCCCATAGAAATTAATAAGAGAAAATGCGAAAATGGAAAACAAGCTATATACTTCAGTTTATGTAAATTGCAGTTTGTTTTTCTCTGCAAGTGAGCATCATAGAATATAAAAATAAATGCAACTTTTTATATGTAGAAGAATGTAAAGATATATTGAACTTTCTATATACAGTATTTTTTTTTTCAGTTCAGAGATGATATTGACGAAATGAAAAAAAAAAAATATATAAAAGTGGCTTATTTTTTGCTTCTGTTCCAACTGAGCAATTTAAGTAAGAGAAAGATATCAAACTTTACCTGTGTATTTCGACCATCTAAGTAAAAGTATATAAGTAAGAGAAATATATCAAACTTTACTTGTGTATTTCAACCTTCTAAGTAAAATTATATAAGTAGGAGTAAGATATCAAACTTTACTTGTGTATTTCGACCCTTTAAGTAAAATTATAGGAGTAAGTTATCAAACTAAACTTACGTAAATTGATCTTCTCTTCCAGGTAAGATTATTCAGGTAGGAGAGTGAAATACAGCCTTTCGGAATACAAAACCTTTATTACAAAATATACACAATATAGCCACGGGCGTCCTGGCGCTTGTAACAAGACAAACAAGTGATGGTAGGAGGGCGCACAGGACCCGGAAGGGGGGGAAGGGGAAAGGGGGAGGGGGAAGAGGGAAGGGAGGGGGGAAAAAGGGGAGAGGGAAGGGGGAAGGGAGGGGGGAGAGGAGGAGAGAAGGGAGGGTAGGGGGAGGATAAGGGGAGAGGGTGAGAAGGGCGGGGGAAAAAGGGGAGAGGAAAGAGGGGAAGGGAAGGGGAGCGAAAGGGGAGAAGGAGAAGGAGTAGTAGGAAATGCAGTTGGCTAGGAGATAGTTGGAAGAAATGGTAGGGATAGGAAGGGAAGGAATCAAATGTTAAGAAGAATGTGTAAGATGTAGATACTTTTGCAGAAAAAGAAGAATATTACAGAATATTAAATAAAAACAGTCGAAAATTATATTACGAATATTAAAAAAAAAAAATCCAAAATGACTCGTAGACCAAAGGAATACAGAAGAAATTATTGAAGGTAGGAGATAAAATTGGCCTAGAAATGGAAGACATAATTAAAAAGTAGGAATAGGTAACATGTAAGTACCGTAATTAATTGACGATGTAAGTAGATAAATGACTATGTAAATAAAAAAAAGTCTATGTAAATAAATAAATGACTGTGAATAATTAAATGACCATGTAAATAAATAAATGTCGATGTAAGTAAGTAAATGGCGATATAAATAAGCAGTTCACTTGAAAGATCATTGAAGAATTTAAAATGTTTTCACCAGAATTATTAGAAAAGGAAATACAGGCATTAAAACAGACCAGGAGAAAAACATATATTACAAGATATTTTTTTTTTGTATATATTTAGAGAAACAGCTTGCACGTAAATTGGAAAACAGAATAAAATTGAATGATAGAAGAACCTAAATTTGGCACCGTCGTATCAGTGTTTATTGACCCCTTATTGTGGAAAATGTTGTAGTTGTTGTAGTTGTAGTTGTTGTGGTCCGAGGCTCATCTGAACGTGAACTCGGTGAACTGCAGGCTGAAGTTGCCCTATTGCAGTCCACCCCCACCCCACCCCGAGAGGCAGGGAGTTGAGGGACGCTTTTGTCATATCAGTGCCATCGCGTGAAGGCTCCCTCTCCACCACGAAGATAGAGAATATATAACAGAGGAATAAGGATAGAAATATACCTGTTAGTAATGGGAAATAATAAAGTTAGGTGAATACTAGAGGGATATGGCGATAAAGGAAGATAATGGGTTGATAAGGATAGAAGGGTAAAAATTGTTAGTAAAGAGAAATAGAATAATAAAAGTGAGGTGGATAATTGAAAGATAGGGAGATAGAGGAAGATAATGCGTTGATATGATAGGATGTTGATAAGGGTAGTTAGAAAAGGTTAGGTAGAGAGGATAATTGGGAGTATAAGGGGAGGTAGAGTAGGTAGGCTGGATAATTGGGAGTATAAGGGGAGGTAGAGTAGGTAGGCTGGATAATTGGGAGTATAAGGGGGAGGTAGAGTAGGTAGGCTGGATAATTGGGAGTAGGAGGGGAGGTAGAGTAGGTAGGCTGGATAATTGGGAGTAGAAGGGGAGGTAGAGTAGGTAGATTGGATAATTGGGAGTATCTTAAAAATGGGGTATTAAATAGGAAGTAGAAAACCTTACCATCGTCCAGCTAAGTCGACCTCAGCCCACTCGACCTCACACTGCACTCGACCTTATGTGTTAGTGTGATTTTAGACCAGTCGACATCTAACTTGACCTCAGGCAGTGCTCGACCTCAGACAAGATTCATTTTTGACCTGCTCGACCTCCTACAGTATTCAACCTTACGTACTAGCGTGATTTCAGACCAACCTCATTTTTCGACCCTTGACCTCGTTATTCGACCTTTGACCTCATTATTCGACCTTTGACCCCATTATTCGACCTTTGACCCCATTATCCGACCTTTGACCTCATTATTCGATCTAATTATTCGACCTTCGACCTCATTAATCGACCATTCAGACCTCGACCTCTTAATTACTGTATCTCAAAGTCGAATTATAACCAGACCATTCATAAATTTTACCTCATTCGACTCAGCACTCTAAATCGACCTAAAACAGTCGACCTCAAGTGCCATTCGACCTCATTCATCTCGGATCCAAGGTCGATTTTAGATGAGTCGACCTTAGAAAGAACTCTACCTGTCCTTGTTCCTCAATCGACCCGTGACCGTAATTTTTCTACTATTTTTTTAATCGACCTCAGGCAATTCGACCTCTGACGCCATTACCCCACCCTCACCCTCGCACTCGACCTGCATAATTCTGTCTCACGCAACTCGACTTTTTCCTGAACCTCATATAACTCTACCTTCAGGTCGTCTTCTCATAACTCGACCTCAAACTTAGCTCTCACAACTCTCCCAGGTCGATCTCCTAACGCTGCCTTGCAAGAATCGACCTGAATTCGTTAAGACCTGGTAAATCTCACCGTGTCTCGCTCAGGCAGTGCTCTACCTAGGACTCGACCTCACTTCAGACTCGACTTCACTTCAGAATCGACCCCCTTCAGACTCGACCTTACCTCATACTCGACTTCACCTCAGACTCGACCCTACTTTAGAATCGACCTGACTTCAGACTCGACCTCACTTCAGACCACCTTACTTCACAATCGACCTTACCTCATACTCAACATGACTTCAGACTCGACCTCATCTCATACTCGACCTCACTTCAGACTCGACCTCACCTCATACTCGACCTCACTTCAGACGACCTGACCTCATACTCGACTTCTCATAAAACTCAACCTCACCACTACTCTCCCCCCACCCCTCCCCAGGCCTCACTTGACTTTGGGTAGGGTCCCCGTGCCCCCTCCCCGCCCCCCAACCAGTGCGCCCCCCCTCTTGGCCCCCTCCAGCGCCCCCGCCCCCGCCCCCGCAGGCATCACACACTCCGTCACCTCCTCCTCGATGTCTCTCGCTATCTCGCTGCCCCGCCGGAGGATCTGTGTGGGGGAGAGATAAAGGAGAGATAAAGGGGGATATGGGAGAGATAAGATACGATAAGGAATCCGTAGTTAATTAATGAATGTACCTGACAACACTGGATATATATAAAAATGGGTGTTCCTTACAGACATGAGCGACGGAGGTTATACATATACTGTATCTATCTATCTATCTATCTATCTATCTATTGCCAGACGCCTCAATCCCGTTTGGGGTGGCCACAAACAAATCGCCTCCAAGTCGCCCTGTCCCCCGCCATTTCACTCCCCTGCTCCCAACTCACACCCCCCTCTCTCATATACCTCTCCACCCCATCTCTCCATCTCATCCTCGGCCTCCCCCTCCCTCTTTCCCCCTCCACCTCACTCACATACACTCTCTTCGTCAGTCTTTCACCCTCCATCCTCTCCACATGGCCAAACCACCTCAGTGTGTTCCTCATAACGCTTCCTATCACATCCACATCAACACCACAACGCTCCTTTATATCCTCATTCGTCAGCCTGTCTCTCCATGTGACTCCACAGGCTCCTCTTAAATAACTCATTTCCACGGCTCTCACTCTTGACTTGTGTCCTTCCAACAATATATATATATATATATATATATATATATATATATATATATATATATATATATATATATATATATATATATATATCCATCCACCATCGCCGTTTCTCTCTCTCTCTCTCTCTCTCTCTCTCTCTATGTAGACTGGACAGTTAGGTAGGTGCCTGCAATATAGGTTACACACACACACACACACACACACACACACACACACACACACACACACACACCTTACCTTACCTTCGGAGGGGGCGGCGTGTTGGCTGCTCGCGGGGGTCTGGGCGTGGAGGGGGGGCGTGGGGTGTGTAGGGGGCGGGGTGTGGAGGGGGGGCGGGGGATGGGGACGGGGCGGGGTGTTGGGGGGTGGCGGGGGGTGAGGGGGAGCTCCTCGCTGGGCCCCGCACTAGGAAGGTCTTGCCCCGTCTCCTCTGTTGGGGGAGATGTGGGATTGGGATTAGAGAGAGAGAGAGAGAGAGAGAGAGGATTAGTAGGTCAGGTAGAAGAAAGAGACAAAGAGAAGAGAAAAACAAAGACAAATAGATCGGGGAAAAGAGGGAGGGAAACTAGGTCAGGAAGAAGAGAAAGAGGGAAAGACCGTGGAAAACTAGGTCAAAGAAGAGGTGAGGGGAAGGGGAGGAAAACTGGGTCAGGAAGAAGGGAGGGAAAGAGGGAAGAAAACCAGGTCAAAGACGTCAGAGAAAGGGGGAGGAAAGCTAGGTCAAGGAGGTCAGGGAAAGGGAGAGAAGAACTAGGTCAAGGTCAGAGAGAGGGAGGAAAATTGGTCAAGAAAGTGAGAAAGGTGGATGAAAGCTAGGTCAAGGAGAAGAAAGGGTCAGAAAGAGGAAGACAGGAAGGAGAAACAGTGTAAATCGCAAATAAAAAAACTTCAAAGCAAAACTCATGAATGAATATTAAACGTAATTGAAAATGGAACGAAGGAATAAAAAAGTAAGATGTCCCATGTAACGTGAAATAACATTAAAAAAGAATGAATGAAAAGCATGAAACAAGTAAGTGTAAGATAAAAAAGAAAACGAGGACGGAAAGAAGCAGTAAAGAGAACAAAAACACACTTTGCGAAATACAAATACAAACCTGAAAAAGAAGAAGAAAAGAAAAAAGCAGGTAGAACAAATGAACATCGCCATAATAGTGTACGAAATAAAAGCAGCAATAAAGAAAATGAGGCACGCTGGGTAAATGACTTGCACCCTGGCTTAAAGCAGTCACCCCTTGATATACGCGGGCTCATAAAACTCTTCGCTCCCACCT
Source organism: Coenobita brevimanus (assembly GCF_032717465.1). Classification (NCBI taxonomy): domain Eukaryota; kingdom Metazoa; phylum Arthropoda; class Malacostraca; order Decapoda; family Coenobitidae; genus Coenobita; species Coenobita brevimanus. Next base: position 29,744,987 of record NC_136969.1, on the reverse strand, counting down.
TGCCACGTTTCACTCACTGTTTACATTTTGGTGGGATAGGGAAGGATTGGGAGTGCGTAGGATTGCTAAGGTATAAATTGCTTGTGTTCCCCTTATTACCCATTTCCATATAAGGCTTCTAAAACTAAGTCCATTTTTCTTTTTACGTTTCTGTTTTTGCCAGCCATTGTTTGACGCTTTTTTTTCTTTCTTTTTGAAGAATTGTGAGGAGTTAGGGATAATAGATTTGGCTTTGAAATTCCACTTATCTGCTTTACAACTCTTGAGAAAAAAAAAATGAAGTGTATTGTGTATATATGGAAATTAGCGCCGCACCATGGGAAAAGGTGTATACAGGAGTGTGGGGGGAAAATTGGGAAAAGCAAAGAGAGCACTGACTTCTGCATGCAATACTTAAATCATGTAAATAAATAAATAAATAAGTAAATACAAAGACGGCAAGAGAAAAATCGTGGAAGAATACTAAATTCGTAAAGTAAAGAAAAATAAAAAAGCTTGAAGAAAGGGAAGATAAAAGCGAGTGGAGCAGCAGTAAAAATGAGAAACGAAAACAGAAAATGAGAGAAAATGAGGGAGTGGAGGGGAAACTATCTCATTCGTCACTCTAAGCTTCCCTCTATCGGTTTTCTAAAATGCTTGGGGCGGCTTGAGAGTCTTGCTGTTATTTCTAGCCTATTTTTCTTCGTTCCTATTGTTACTTCTTCTTTTTTTTTTATCTCCCCCTCTGGCAGTGAGGCTTTTGTCTCGGGCAGCGCCGTGAATAAAAGACTAAGAGGATGTGCACGTGAATGGTAAAGGAATTTAAAATGTTCGCAATTTTTGAGTTACGGTGTGTCTTCTCATCTCATAGGGGGCAAAGCAGTTTTTTAGATACCTGGCTAAGTTATAAATGTGTTTTCTAAATGAGAGTGAATTATATATATGTTGTATTTGACATTTATATATATCTTTAAAGCAGGATTTTTTTGTGCAGTGTGTAGGTATATCTTGTGTGTATGGTCAGTAGTATCACAGTGATAATACTAGGTTACGTATTTCTCTCTCTCTCTCTCTCTCTCTCTCTCTCTCACCATTAATACTCTTAATAACATGATCATTAGGCATAACCATTTCTGTCTGTCTGTCTGTCTGTCTCCCTCTGTCTCTCTCTCTCTCTCTCTCTCTCTCAAATACTTACCACTAGTACTCTTAATTGCTTGGTCATTAGGCATCACTAACTCCTCCTCTGCCGCCCTCCTCCGCCTCGTCCTGTGCCTCATTAGCATTATTACCAGCACTAGGAGAAGCAGAGTCCCGCCCACGCCGCCCACGAGCCCGCCTATCACCACCGCAAGCCCGCCCAGACCCGCAGCATTGGGCGGGTCGCGGGTGGGTTTGGAGCCCGGCGGGGTTGGCGTGGGCGGGGGCGGTGCTGTGAAAGAAAATGTAAATTGTAAAATACCTTGGAATAAGAACGTGAAACAGGTGCAGAATAAAAGTTAATTTGTAAATGAGGTCAGAATTTAATGTTAGAACTAAAATAAGCGCTGTTGAAAAGAAAGGTCTGTTTATCTATCTTTAGCCGGACGCCATAGTTTCGTAAGCGGCGGCCGTTTATCATTGAGTTACTTGTTTTACGGAGAGGGACACTAACCCTCCGCCAACCCATATATTGACATATAGGGAGCACGGATGGGTTGGTTATATGGTTAAAACTCAGCGTTGTAAATGGTTTCCTGGCTTACAGGAAACCATTAGGCTTGTCACTCAAGGTAAAGCCACCTGGAAAGGAGAGAAGAGTTATATAAATCGACAGAAAAGTTGGGAGAAATAGGAAGAGATGAGGACAGACACAGAAAAAGAATGATATAGGTGAAGGAAGAAGAAGGAAGCACTACATCAAGTGAGTAGATGATGGTCGCCGCAACATTGTAAAAATTTGAGGAAAAGTTAATGTAAATCGGGCTAAGCGCTGTGTGTGTGTGTGTGTGTGTGTGTGTGTGTGTGTGTGTGTGTGTTTGTGTGTGTCTGTTTGTGTGTGTGTGTGTGTGTGTGTGTGTGTGTGTCTGTTTGTGTGTGTGTGTGTGTGTGTGTGTGTGTGTGTGTGTGTGTGTGTGTGTGTGTGTGTGTGTGTGTGTGTTTAAAAGAGGTTATCAAAAACACTCAATGTAAAACACGTAAATTGTAAACGTTGGGTAAATTAATATATGTAAATTGTAAATGGGACTGGAAGAAAAATTGTTAAAAGATGTTTATTTGTTAAAGAATGTTATTTATTTATTTATCTTTTTCTTATTGCCAGGGAATTTTATGTAGATCAGTAGGGCTTGAAAGGATTTGAGAGAGAGAGAGAGAGAGAGAGAGAGAGAGAGAGAGGAACCTATAACTGTTAAAGAGCTTGTAATTGTCCGCATACCGACATTGAATAAATTATGTTCAGATTAATTTAGCCCTGTCACTAAAAGACATATTATTTTTATTTTCACAGGTATGGGGAGGACGTGTTTGGTTTCGAGAAGATGGTTGTAGTCTTGTAAGGAGCTGAAAGGTAAGATTAAGAAGTTTGACATACTGTAAAACATCTTAGAATCTATTGAATCTATTTTTATTTCTATAACTGTGGAGATCTTTGACGTTAAGGTTAGAGAATTAGTTGAAAGGAGGAAGATTTGTGCACAAGAACGCAGTGTTATATGTAGAATTAGTTTTAAATCTTAAGGAAATGTGTGTTTTCTTAGATGTTGGGGCGATGGGGAGTTTTTTTAGTTTATTTTTTATTCTTTTAGGAGTTGGGGAGCTTGTGTATCTATGTGGGTGATGGAGGAAGAGAAGCAAATGACCGTAAGATAGGCAGTGAATAATTTGGTATGTAGTTGAGTATGTTAAAGAGATCATGGCATCCTGAAATATCTAGGTGTGTGTGTGTGTGTGTGTGTGTGTGTGTGTGTGTGTGTGTGTGTGTGTACTACCTGTATATCTACCTTCCTTTTCAGTTTATCTATCTACCAGTCTGATTATCTATTTTCCGCCACACGCCAAACACTGACAAGCATTTCGCGTGAACACAAACAAATTTCACCGTCCCTCATCCAGACCACAAAAACACTCTGTTTCACTCCACCCTCCATTCTTCCACATCACCGCCTTGCTCTCTTCCAGCACCACCCCCCTCCACTCTTCCACTTCACCCCTTTCCACCCACTTCCTGTTTGCTCCACCACTCACGTATCCCCCCTTTCCCCTCTCCAGCACCACCCCTTTCTCCACCTTCACAGCACTCTTCCGCCTGCCCTCTCCACCCTATTCCAATTCTCTGGGGTGCCTCCACCGGACACAACAACACAATATTATTCCACCTATGTCCACACACCATTACGCGCTCCACTTCATCCTTCCACAAAGTGTCTCCCTTCCTCTGCACAACAACATGGGCATTCCACATCACTCCACTCTCCCACATTCCAAAATCCACTCATCCATCTGACTGTTTGACCCGCTTCACCATCCACAGCCAGATATTTTTCTCCACATCACTCCACTCTCTCGCATTCCCAAATCCACTCATCCACTTCATTCCACATCACTCCACTTTCCCACATTCCTAAATCCACTCATCCACATAGTCGTTTAATCTTGTTTTTCGTACAATACCATATATTTTTCTTTTATTACAAACGCTCATTCCATTCTTAGCTATAGACTTACATACCTTCCTTATTCCACCTCATACCACCTTCCTTATTCCACCTCACACCACACACACACACACACACACACACACACACACACACACACACACACACACACACACACACACTCATCCACTTTCACGTATGGCCTCGTCTGCATTCCACATTTCCGTCTGATTATTATAAAAATCCATTCCATTCCTTCTGCAGTTCTCCGGATCATCCACATCTAAATCCACCATCCTAACTCCACATCCACTCCTCCACTCCATTCGCCATCCACATCTGTAACTTTGTCTCTCTCAGTATACAGAACCCAAAATAAGAGAACACGCAAAATAAAAACTCAGTCAAACACAGTAGAACGCAGAATAGAACACAGTAGTAAAACACACACACACACACACACACACACACACACACACACACACACACACACACACACACACACACAAATAGAACCACTGGAAAATTAAACACAAAGACAATTTAAAAAAAACACTAATAAAACACAGTATAGATCCTCAGAGTGAAGGGGTTAGTAAATCACATATGGGGTTATTTATTTACCTGGAAGTTATTGAAGGGTATTGAGTAGGAGGGGATTGGGTGATTGTGGGTATTGGGAAGGAATTAGTTGGAGAGGTAACCTGTCCCATACTACCCCCCTCTCTCTCTCTCTCTCTCTCTCTCAAGGGTGCAATCTACAAATACCGACACAAACATTCTCTCTCTCTCTCTCTCTCTCTCTCTCGAATTGTAACAGACCAACACTTAGAATACAATGCTAGTCACGAAGAAGTGCCATGTAAAGGATATTGAGCCGCATCACCGTCTTATTCTGTCACTCAGCTTCCTTGAGAGAGAGAGTGTGTGTGTGTGTGTGTGTGTGTGTGTGTGTGTGTGTGTGTGGAGAGAGAGAGAGAGAGAGAGAGAGAGAGAGAGAGAGAGAATAATTTATCTAACGAAAATCGAAAGTAATATCGCATGTAATGATATATTGAGAGAGAGAGAGAGAGAGAGAGAGAGAGAGAGAGAGAGATTTTAACACAGAATTTAACACTGCACAACTTGATTTAACACAGGTTTAACAAAAGACATTCTAAAGAGCACATTAACACCCAAATTTAACACAAGAGACCCAAATTTAACACAGGATGCCTATTTTTAACACAAGATGCCTTAAATTTAACACAAGAAACCCGAAATTTAACACAAGATGACCTAAATTTAACACAGAAGACCTAAATATAACACAGGAAGCCCCGGATTTAACACAAGATACCCCAAATTTAACACAAAACCCTTGATTTAACACAGGAAGCCCCGGATTTAACGCTAGGGGCCGGGGATTTAACACCATAACACAGTGAATAGTGCTGGTAGGGACACACGCAGAGTAATCCCCCTCTGCCACTTCCTTGTTGGGATTAACGTCAAGCCCGGGCCCTTAATCCCTCCTTCTCTCTCTCTCTCTCTCTCTCTCTCTCTCTCTCTCTCTCTCTCTCTCTCTCTCTCTCTCTCATTATCATTACGTACGATACTACCTTTCGGTGTTTGTAGATAATTCTCTCTCTCTCTCTCTCTCTCTCTCTGCACAAGTAAGGTTCCGTCAAACAGTAAACTAATTAATGGGCAAATAAATGAATAAATAAAATAAATAATAAAAAGTAAAAGTGAGTTAGAGCGAAAAATATATTGATAAAGATCCCAACGAAGCCAAAAAAAAAAAAAAAATCCCTTGGCCTTTAACCTTGGTAAAATATGCAGGGGTATGAATATCGAGAGAGAGAGAGAGAGAGAGAGAGAGCGTGGATGATTTAATATTGTAGATAAGGTGAGGATAAATAGATAGATAGTTGCTAGGGAGACAGGTAGATAGATAGAAAGACAGGTGGAGGTAATTGATGGATGGATAGGTAAACACGTAGGATATAAATCAATAGACAGGAATATAATTGGATTGATAGATAGGCCGATGTATGGAGGAATAGATAGTTAGGTAGATAGATAGATAGGTTGATAGATGGATAGATAGATAGATAGGTAGGAATAGACAATCATGGAAGAGAGAGGATATCAAGGAGTGAGCGAGCGATAAAGATAGGAAGAAAAAAGATATAATCACAACCTCTCTCCATTTTCTCTCACTCTCTCACACCCCCTTCCTTCCCCCTCCCCCCTCCTCTTTCCCCTTCCCCCCTCCTTCTCCCCCTCCCTGTAAAATGGAGGAGAGAGAAAAGCGAAGAATGAGAGAGAGAGGTGGAGAAACAAACAGATAATCACACACACACACACACACACACACACACACACACACACACACACACACACACACACACACACACACACACACACACACACACACACACACACTCTCTCTCTCTCTCTCTTTCTCTCTCTCTCTCTTTCTCTCCCCCCTACCCAAACCCCCAATCAACCTTTCCCTGACCCCCCTCCCTCACCTCCCCCTCCCCCCTCCCTCTCCCCTCCTCCCCAAGCCCTTCATAAAATTTAGGAGAGAGACTATCGATGAGTGAGCGAGCGAGAGGAAGAAATAGACAGACAAAAATAGCTAGATAGATAGAAAATATACTCACAGAAAATAGACAAAGAGGGATAATAAGGTGCACAGAAAATCACAGAAAAACAGAGAAAAAAAAGATACACTATTTGCAAGGAAACAAATACGGATATAGAAAGATAATTGGTAAAGAAAATCGCTTGAAATACGGATGGGCAGAGAAGCAAGGAAGTTAGTAGAGGAATGTGCGACACCTTCTTTCCTTCCTACAGACAAGCACAGATAGATAGATTGATAGATAGATACAGTAGGTCGATCCAGGGAGATAGATACAACCCTAGATAGATACTTGGACAGGGTATTCAAGGAAACTCATATAATTGACATACGAACAGAAATACCATGGGGAAAAATTATAGTGAACATTCGCCATCCTTTCTCTCCCTTACTTCACCAGACCCTTCCCATTTCCCTACTTCCCCTCCATTCCCCTCCCTTACTTCCCCTCCATTCCCCTCCCTTACTTCCCCTCCATTCCCCTCCCTTACTTCCCCTCCATTCCCCTCCCTTTCTTTCCCCCCTTTTCTCCTCTCTTCTTCCCCTCCACCCTAAAACTCTCCTCTTACTCCATGTTCACGCGCATTCTTCCTTCCTTCTCATTCCCTCGTCTATTACCCCTTCCTTCTTTTATCTTTTTTTCCTCCTCCTCCTCCTCGCATATTCTATTCTCCCTTCCCTCTCCTGTTCACCCCTTCTTCTCCATCTCCACCTCCGCTTTCTTCTCCTGTTATTCCCCTCTTCTCTCCTCTTCCCCATATCCTCTACCCTCATCCCCTCACCAATTCCAGTGTCCCTTTCTTTACCCCTCCAACCTAAGCCTCCCCTTCGTCCCTCAGAATTAATCCAAAGCAATAAACAAACGCTAATAATAACAACAATAAAAAAAAAATAACAGCATCACAAAAAACTGAATAAATAAATCAATAAATCACAAGAGTCTGAATTTCTTGAACAAGTACATAGCATTTCCCAAAATTTTTAATCTTATACGTAAATACATAATGTCTTTTTGTAAGTCATATGAAGTTCCGTATTCTTGTTAGGTAAGAAAGCTCCCTAACACCTTTTCCTTAGCGATTTTTGTATGTGGGTGGTGAATATCCTTTTGTACGTTATTTATGCAAAACGCCAGCCCCACCCTTTCCCTTCCTTTTCCCTCTCCCTCATTCTCTTTCCCCCTACCAACCCCCTCCTCCCCCTCCCCCTCCCCCTCCCAGGCTTACTATAAAATGCAGGGGCGGGAAATTGGTTGAGTAAGAAAGAAAGAAACAAAGATGGAAAGAGGAAAATAAAGTCATAAAAAAGAAACAAAGTTATCCATTCTTCCCCCCTTTTTTTCCTTTCGGTTCGCTGCTTTCCCCCTTCCATCCCTTTCCTTCTCCCTTCCCCCTTTCCTTCCTCTGCTCATTCGCTTGTATCTCACCCTTCCTCCCCTGCTCTACCCTATTCCCTCACCTCTCTCCTTCCTTCTCTCCCACACATTATCACTCTTTCATTCACTACCCTCCCCACTCCTGTCCCCTCTCCCTCAGTCTCCTCCATTTCCCCTCTCCCCATTCCCTCCCCCTCTCTCCCTCTTATCCTTCCACTATCACTCATTCCCAATCCTCCCTCCCTCTCCCCCTTTCATCCCTTCCGTCTCTCCTCTCTCCCTCTGTCTCCCAGTCCCCTCCTTCCTTCCTCCTTCTCTCCCTCCCTTTCCCATACCCCCTCACCCCCTCCATTGTCCCCAATTTCTCCCTTCCTTCTTCCCTCCCTTCCTTGTATCACCACGCCCTCTACACTCCCCAATATCTCCATTCCCTCCCTCCCTCCCTCCCTTCCTTGTATCACCCCGCACTCTACACTCTCCAGTATCTCCCTTCCCTCCCTCCCCCCTCCTTCCCTCATATCACCCCACCATCTCCACTCCCCAATATCTCCCTTTTCTCCCTCCCACCCTTCCTCCCTGCCTCTATAAAATGCAGGAGGGAGAATATGGAGGAGTGAGCGAGGCTTCATGTAGCTGGGAGGGACCGACTGTCTTCATTAAGCTCCAGGCACGTTCCGACACCGACCACGCCAAAAAAAAAAAAGAGAAAAAGCAAATTGGAAAAAATAGATACGGGGTCTTTTTACATACTTAAGGTTTTCAATACTGTGACCTGTTTTTTTTTTTTTTGACCTTTTTTTTCATGTATATTTGACGCCTTATAATGAATAGTTTTTCTTTTTTCTTACATTTTTTTTTTTTTATGTATACCGTTTGCCTCTTGTATCCCCTGAATTTTTTTTTTTTTTTTTTTGGGGGGGGGGTCGTTTTACCAGACAGAAAAAAGAAAAACAAATATGAAAAAATGGATTGTGTCTTTTTGTATACTTAAGCCTTTTTGTGCATTTTTTTTTTTTTCATTCTGTCTCTAATCAATTGTATTCATGTTGGAAGAGATTTTCTGAACGGGGAGGGGGGGGGGGTTAGATAGCGCCTCCTTTAGCTAATTTACAAGGCGAGAAAATGGGAAATATTTATACAGGCGAGGAAATGGGAATTATTTATACAGGCGAGGAACTGGGAAATATTTATACAGGCGAGGAAATGGGAAATATTTATACAGGTGAGGAAATGGGAAATATTTATATAGGCGAGGAAATGGGAAATATTTATACAGGCGAGGAAATGGGAAATATTTATACAGGCAAGGCGAGGAAATGGGAAATACTTATACAGGCGAGGAAATAGGAAATATTTATATAGGGGAGGAAATGGGAATTATTTATACAGGCGAGGAACTGGGAAATATTTATACAGGCGAGGAAATGGGAAATATTTATACAGGCGAGGAAATGGGAAATATTTATACAGGCGAGGAAATGGGAAATATTTATACAGGCGAGGAAATGGGAAATATTTATACAGGCGAGGTGAGGAAATGGGAAATATTTATACAGGTGAGGAAATGGGAAATATTTATACAGGCGCGTTTCCTACACGTGATATGTGGACATGTGCAGTGAGGGTCGTGTCATTGAGCCTGGTGACACGAATCAGCTGATCCTGACACCAAACATTCATAATATTAAGCTTTTACCCCGCATTAAGCTTACAATATATCCCCTATTAAGCTTATTTCCCTCATTAAGCTTATATCCCTCATTAAGCTTTTATCCCATTAAGCATATATCCCTCATTAAGCTTATCCTCCATTCAGCTTGTTTCCCCCATGAAGCTTATATCCCCCATTAAGCTTATATCCCTCATTAAGCTTTTATCCCGCTTTAAGCTTATATCCCCCATTAAGCATATATCCCGCATTAAGCTTATCCTCCATTAAGCTTGTTTCCCCCATTAAGCTTGTTTCCCCCATTAAGCTTTTATCCCCCATTAAGCTTTTATCCCCCATTAAGCTTTTATCCCCCATTAAGCTTTTATCCCCCATTAAGCTTATATCCCCTATTAAGCTTATCCCCCATTCAGCTTATCCCCCATCAAGCTTTTATCTCGCATGAAGGGCGCCACACACACGGCCAGTCACGATTGCGCATACGTGGTGATTGCGCAGGCTTACCCGTCGTGTTTGGGTGTGATTGATGGCTTGTGTAAATGACTAAAGAGTATGTAGCGTGGTTTGATAGTCTCTCGTCAATTATTATGCTTCTACAATCTTGCTTGATGGTGCACTTTTTCTGTCTACCCTTCCTTATGTCTTGTTGTTTTTGTGATTTTCTTAATACGACGCTTTTTTGTGTTTTATGAGTTTTTTTTTTTTTTTATAGAGAATGGTCTAAAAAAATGAGTGATGTCAACATGAATATCATCCCCAAATTACAGAAAAATAAAAATAAAATCCATCATTGAAGAACCTATAAAAGATCAGTAACAACCACATTACCTCTGTGAGAAGTAAATACTATCTATCTATCTATTGCCAGATGCCATAATCCCGTAAGGGGTGGCCATTTGACTCGGAGTTATTTGTTTTACAGGGAGGGGCACTAACCCTCCACCAACCCACTTGTTGACACGTAGGGAGCACGTATGGTTTGGTTATATGGTTACCACCCAGCGTTGTAAATGGTTTCTTGGCTTACAGGAAACCATTTGGCTTGTCACTCAATGTAAAGCCACCTGTATAGGAAAGAAAAGCAATAAGAAGTAAATACAAACGCAATAAAAACAGGAACAAGAAAATATTGCCAAGAAAAACACGACTACTAAAACATGCTTCAGTTATTTAAAAAAAAAAAAGCAATAAAAAGACAGAAGGATAACAAAACTGAACACAGCCAAAAAAAAAAAAAAAAACGGTAAATACAGGAGAGAAAAAAAAAAACAGCAACTTTACCATAAATAAAAAAATGAATAAATAAATAAATATAGGTACAATTTTGGACTTAGAAAATGTGAGTGTAACATATTATGTAAAGATACGTGTTTTAGAGAGACCTGTGTGTGTGTGTGTGTGTGAGAGAGAGAGAGAGAGAGAGAGAGAGAGAGAGAGAGAGAGGAAGGTACCAGTATAAGTAATATAAATATAGATATATAGAAATCAGATCGACAAAAGATAAAGTAACCCTAATAGGCATTTTGAGAAATTTAGATAGATAGATAGATACATGGACTGATTAGTAGATACTGAGAGAGAGAGAGAGAGAGAGAGAGAGAGAGAGAGAGAGACCTTTGATCTTTCCTAAGCGGCCCGACCTTTACGTAAATAGAAAGAATTAGTGTTACGGAAGTTAAACACACACACACACACACACACACACGCACACACACACACACACACACACACACACACACACACACACACACACACACACACACAGAGAGAGAGAGAGAGAGGCAAACTGTTCCTCCATCACCACCAGGAGCCAGTTTGCATAACAGAGTGGGCGGTGGGAAGGAGGCGGTGAGGGATGTGAGCTAACTCTCTCTCTCTCTCTCTCTTCCTTTTATTATGCCTCTCCTTTCTCTCGCTGCTAATTCTCCTATTTCTTCCTCCATTTTCTCTTATTATTATTATTTTTTTTTTTTATCAATTCTCACTCTTTTAATATTCTTCGTAGCTCTTCTTATGATGTCTGTAGTTCCCTTTGCCTCTCTCTCTCTCTCTCTCTCTCTCCCTCCACCCCGAGAAAGAGGTGGGAGCGAGTGAGTCAGACAAGGGAGGAAAAATGAGAAAAGAGTGAGACGGAAAGGAGAAGCTAAAAATGAAGATAGAGGAGAGAGAGAGAGAGAGAGAGAGAGAGGGAGAGGGAGAGGAAGCGAAGTGGAAGGAGGTGAGGAGGGGAGGAAGGAAGAAGCAGAAGAAAAATGGAAGAGGAAGGGAGAGAAAAAAAAGACGGTCGCAGGAAGAAATGTGAGAGAGAGAGAGAGAGAGAGAGGAGGGAATTACAAGAAAGAGGGGAAAAAGGTAACAGGAAGTTAAAGGAAAAATGAAGAGGTGCAGGAGGGGATGGAATGAGAGAGAGAGAGAGAGAGAGAGAGAGAGAGAGAGAGAGAGAGAGAGAGAGAAATGAAACGATAGAGGAGAGCCAAAAGAGAAAAACGAGGGAAAGATAAATACGTAAAGAGAGAGAGAGCGAGAGAGAGAGAAATAAGAAATGAAACGATAGTGGAGAGCCAAAAGGGAAAAACGAGGGAAAGAAAGATGAATACGTAGAGAGAGAGAGAGAGAGAGAGAGAGAGAGAGAGAGAGAGAGAGAGAGAGAACGCTTGCGAGTTTGTTTGCATTGTGTGTGTGTGTGTGTGTGTGTGTGTGTGTGTGTGTGTGTGTGTGTGTGTGTGTGTGTGTGTGTTTTATAAGTTCAGTTCGTTCACCCAGTTACAGATGAGTTAAGTACGTACATAGAGCAATGCCGTACACACACACACACACACACACACACACACACACACACACACACACACACACGCCTTGGAACTTTCACAGAACCATCCCCATCCCTCTCATATACCCTCTCATCTACCCCTCACAGCTACCCCCTAACCCCTTTCACACACTTTCTTCCTCACTTAGTCTCTTCGTACCCTATTCCTGAACTTTTTTTTGGACCGTCCCTTTTCTATCAGTTCCCTACTCCAATGAAGCCTATGTTATCCCCCAATCGCAAGCTTCAAGACACCCCCCGCCTTTACCCTACCCTACCCTTTCTTCCTCTCTCTCCCTCCTTCCCTCCTCTCTCTCCCACCTTCCCTCCTCTCTCTCTCCTCCTTCCCCCAGCTCCTCTGCGTTCCTCCACACCTCCCCTCACAATCCCCCTCCCCAGCTAACCCCAGTTTTATCCCCATTTCTTACCTGACGTTCCCCTCTTCCACAGTCTCCTCCTCTGCCATCTCAACTCATCCCCCTTCCTCTCCCCCTCCACTGTCCCCTGTCCTACCCCCCTCACAGAATCCCGCCTATCCCACCCCCATTTTAACCCCATATCCTTCCTTCTCTCCCGCTCCCATCCCCTTTCTTCCCCTCTTCTTCTCCCCAGCCCATGTCCTCCTCTCCTCCCCACCTCATTCCAATATTATCACCATCGCCTTCCTCTCCCGTCCCACCCACCCACCCACTTCTCCACTCCCTCCCTTCCCCTCCCCACCCCTCCCCCTCCTTCCCCCTCCCCTCCTCCCCCAACTTCAGGAGCGAGGGAAGTTGGGACGTGTGTGTGTCAACTTGAAACTTCCCGCCAAACGCCTTCCAGTTTATGACAAGTTTTAAAGAACCGGGTTTCACTTCCAGGCCTAAGCTTTTTACTGCCATGTACCTCTCTCTCTCTCTCTCTCTCTCTCTCTCTCTCTGTTTGCAGTATGATTATGCTTTGTGTTTTCGGATGTTTGGATTTGATTGTTTTTCTTTGGAGAGAGAGAGAGAGAGAGAGAGAGAGAGAGAGAGAGAGAGAGAGAGAGAGAGAGATTTTTAAACTTTTCTCACCTAATTTTATTTTGACACGATTGAGTTATTCTCGTAAGGTCGCGTTTTCTTTACCGTATTATCTTAAATTTCTTTCATATTCTTAAATGTTTTGATTTTTTTTTTTTGGGGGGGGAAATTGGGTCCAAGGTTCGTATTCCCGTTGGTTAAGGAAGTTCCCTAACACCTCTTCCTTAGCGATTTATTATTGGGTTAGTTAATATCCTTTGGTACGTTGTTTGCGCAGAGTGTGGCGATACTGGAAGGATTTATGTAACGCAGAGTAGGGCAGTATAGTGTAGTAGTAAAATAAATCACTTGGGAAAATGTGTTAGGGAATTTCCTTAATCGACAAGAATACAGGTTCAAGAGTCAATTGTTGTCATCAGAAATCTGTAAAGGTACATCTTAAATATCCAGCCTTTTGATCCTTCTTTACAAAAAATAATCTATATCATCATTTCTGTCTATATATATCCAGACGCCTTACTTACGGAAAAGGTGACCACAGACAAATCGCCTCCATACCTCTCTCTCCCTCGCCATCAAGCTGCCCTTATACCAGTTCCCACCGCCCTCATTTATGTACGTCTCCACCTCATCTTCGATTTTCCACTCCCCCTTTCCCTCCACCTCATCCTCTGTTTCCCCCTGGCCTTTCCCTCCACCTCATCCTCTGTTTTCCTCTGGCCTTTCCCTCCACCTCATCCTCTATATCCGTCTCCTCCTTTCCTCTGTCTACCTCACTCACGCACACACTGCTAGTCAGTCTCTAATTCTCCATTATCTCCACTTGGCCAAACCGTCCCAGAGTATTTCACGTTTTTATGCAGATTCCGTCTTTGTCTTTTTGTCTTCCTGTCTTCAGTTTTTCTTCATCTGTTTCTTCCTTTCTTCTTGCACACTTGTACTGCGTTATTGTATCACTTCTTCATCATTCTTTGCACCAGTTTGTGTGTGTGTGTGTGTGTGTGTGTGTGTGTGTGTGTGTGTGTGTGTGTGTGTTAGCTTTGGGATTGCATTGTCTTTGTGCGTGGATATGTGTAAATGTGTACGTATGTGTGAGTTTATGTTGTTTTGTGTGTGTGTGTGTGTGTGTGTGTGTGTGTGTGTGTGTGTGTGTGTGTGTGTGTGTGTGTGTGTGTGTGTGTGTTTCAAAGGCAAGGTCTCACTTCCAGTCCTAATGTTTTTACAGCGCTCTCCCGCCTTCGCTTCTGCTCTCAAATGCTTTCTCTTGTTGGCTTTTGTTTTGTGTGTGTGTGTGTGTGTGTGTGTGTGTGTGTGTGTGTGTGTGTGTGTGTGTGTGTGTGTTGCATATATGTAACTGTGTCTGGCTGTGTTTTGGTGAATATTGTATGTTTTGTATATGTTTGCGTTGTTTCCCTTTCACATCGTTTCGCTTTCACCTTTTGAGTCTTTCGTATGTTGGATTAAGTTCTTCGTGTCTGTTCTTTGTTCTTTTGTTCACAGTTGTTCACCTCCCTTCGCTTTTGTCATCTCCATTCTTTTTTCGAATGCTCGCTCTTTTCTTTTGCATTCGCGTTATTTCATTAGTTCATATTAATTCTTCTTGCGTTTTATTTGACGTGGTTTCGTGGGTGGTAATTACATTCTGGTCTTTTTTGTTACATATTTCTTATTTGTGTCTAATGGGAGACTGATTTTTTTTTTTTATAGAGATGGGGTTATAAACGTGGACTTAGGTAAAGGACTGACTATGGTGTGTTAAAGTGGGGATGTGGAGAGAAAAAAATATGCAGTGAAAGATTGGTATAGGTATAGAGATCAAACGTAGAGAGAGTGAGAGGAGGAAAGACCTTAAGGAGGAGATGGAAGATAATGGGATAGGGATACAGAAGTTACACATCAAAGGTAGTAGTAGGGGTTAAAGTAAGGAAGGAGTGATAAGGATGTACAGGTGAAAGGTAGAGGGAATGAAAGGAAGAGGGAAGCCAAGGAGGAAGTGGAAGGTGATGTGATGGGGAAATAGAAGACACACTAAACAGAACCCACATATATAACATACTCCCACATATAAGCATACTCCCACATATAAACACACTCCCACATATAAACACACTCCCACATATAAGGATACTCCCACATATAAACATACTCCCATAGAAACATACTCCCACATATATAAACATACTCCCACATATATAAACGTACTCTCACGTATATAAACATACTCCCACAGATATAAACATACTCCCACATACAAACATACTCTCATATATAAATGTACTACCACATATAAACAAACTCCCACATACACATTCTCCCACATATAAACATGCTCTTTCCCTTCTCCCACCCTCCCAGTCCTCCCAACTTCTCCCATATACTGTACAAACATATTCTCTTTCCCTAGACGCTTTCTCACCCTTCACCCTCCTATTTTACTTGGACTCTCACGTATTCTAAGTAGTCTCTCTCTCTCTCTCTCTCTCTCTCTCTCTCTCTCACATTTCCTCTCCCTAATGTCCATTTATCCTCATTCCCCTCCACTTTTCCTCTTCCCTTACACCCTTACCATTCCCCTTCACCCCCTCCCATTCTCTTCCACTTTCTCCCACTCCCATCCACTCCCACTACATGATGTCCACTCCCTCCTACACCTACACCCACTCCCACATCATTCCACCCTTCCCATCTCCCACAGTTCTCCCTTTCCCCTCAACTCCTTCCTACAGCCTACTTAGTTTCTCCCATACTCTTTATTCCACTCCCTCCCACCTTCTCCCAAATCCTCCCCACTCCCTCGCCCACTCTCCTCCCTCCCTTCTTCCTCCGCACCCATCCAAATTCCTTTCCTCCTTCACACACTTTCTTTCCTTTTCCACTCCCTCCCACCATCCGCTTCACCTCTCCTATTCATTTCCACTCATTTCCATACATTTCCCACCTTCTCTCAACTGGACTCTCCTTCCCCTCTGCTCCACAGTCTTCCACATTCCGTTTCACACCCATCCACCTCTTTCAGTCCCTCCACACTCTTCCTATATCCTTTTCTTCTTCCTCTCACTCACTTCCAACCTCTCCAGTCTTTCCCAGCTCAGTCCACCTCTCCTACCTTCCCTCACCCCTTCAGATCCCTTCCATACCCCTCCATGCCCTTCCGGTCCTATCCAGCCCTCCCCCTCTTTCCTCCATACCGTCCCACACCCCGACGCATACTTCCCACATCCTTCTACACCCTCCCACACTCTTCCACATCCAACTAGCTCCCTTCCACAGCACACAAGACGGTCTAGCTTTCTGCAACACTCTCCAGCTGCCTTCCACACCTTCCGACACCCTTCCACCCCTCCTGCACACCCTTCCATACCCTTGCATTCCCTCCCACACCGTTCTTCCCCGCTTCCACAGCCTCCCACAGCCTTCTCCCCCGCTTGCACAGCCTCCCACACCCATCCACCCCCTTGTACATCCTCCCACACCCTTCCACCCCCTTGCTCACCCTCCCACACTTTCACCCCCCCCCTTGCACAGCCTCCCACACTTTCACCCCCCCTCCTTGCGTACCCTCCCACATTCTTCCACCCCCCTTGCATACCCTCCCACACTCTTCCACCCCCCTTACACACACCCTCCTACACCCTTCCACCCCCTTTGCACACCCTCTCACACTCTTCCACCCCCCTTGTATACCCTCCCACCCTCTTCTACCCCCTTACACACCCTCCCACACCCTTCTACACCCTTCCACGTCCTCCCACATTCTTCCATCCCATTGCACAGCCTCCCTCACTCTTCACACCCTTGCATACCCTTCCACTCCCTTTGCACACCCTCCCACACCCTTCCACCCCTTTTGCACACCCTTCCATGTCCTTCCACCCTCCTCTGCCCTCTTCCACCCACCTGTGAGATGCACGGTGGATCGCGGTAGTGTCCTGACGTGCATGTATACTGGCGTGGACCTGGCGTGCGCAGTGGCCGCATATAGAACCATTTCAAGATGTGCAGCGCTGGGTAGGCCGCGCACCACGAATTCCGGCCGATTCTCGCTCACGTTGGCCAGCAGCGTCCCCTCCGTCCACACCTGAGATAGCGAGACAAGACGCGATAAGATAAGGATAGGATAAGGGATAGGTGACTGGGGATGAGCAAGTAAAAGAAAGTTCGTGTTGACTAGAAGCGTTCTCTCTCTCTCTCTCTCTCTCTCTCTCTCTCACCTCCAAATTAGCTCTTGCGCTGGCTTCCGGGGAGAGAACGAAGCTTGCACTAGGGGACTGGTTGTGGTGGGCGGCCTCGTGGCGTGCGTGGGCGTGGGCGTGGCTGTCACACTTCACCTCCACCATCGTCTCCTCCACCGCCGTCACGTTGCAATCCTGGAGCGGCTGCGGGGGCTCTGGGGGGCACGGGTGGAGTAGGTTAGAGGACCACGTATTCCCAGCGCGTCGTAAATGCTTTCAGATTTTAAGGGTAATGTTGTGGGGGGAGGATTACTAGAGAGAGAGAGAGAGAGAGAGAGAGAGAAGGAAGAAAATAAAGGGAGAAATATTAGAAAAGGACTTTAGGTGCAAAAAAGGGAAGCATAATTCATCCATATCCCTTTTGCAAGCAGCCTCGTAACTCCCACTACACAGAGGGGAGAAGAGCTTTGAAAATTTAGCTACCACGTTTCCACCCCTATTTGATAAGGCTGGGGAGAGTAGTGGTAAGATGGGGCCAATAAGTGAAGTGCAAGGTGGGGAGAATAACTGAAGTGGAGGATGGGGAGAATAACTGAAGTGGAAGGTGGGGAGAAAAACTGAAGTGCAGGATGGTCATAATAACTGAAAGATGGGGAGAATAATTGAAGTGAAAAATGGGGAGAATACCTGAATTGGATGGTGGGGAGACAGACTGAAGTGGTAGATGGGGAGATTAACTGAAGTGGAAAATGGGGAGGAAAACTGAAAGATGAGAAGAATAAATGAAGTAGAAGATGGGGAGAATAACTGATTTGGAAGATGGGGAGAATAAATGACGTGGAAGATGGGGAGAATAAATGATGTGGAAGATGGGGAGAAAAACTGAAGCGATCTGGTCCCCATAATTCTCCCATTTACGTTTATTTTTCATTTTTGGTCACTCCTCCTCCCCCCCCCCCAAAAAAAAAAGGCAATAGTAGGGATCTTACGGGGTGGGGGAGATGGGGAGAAGACAAGAAAAGAACATATGGCCTCCCCAAACTTTTCGCCCCATTTATATTTCTCCCATTTTTCACCAACTCATGCTTAAATTGTGGGTGGATGGGGAGTGGGGGTTCTTTTGCGTGTGTGTGTGTGTGTGTGTGTGTGTGTGTGTGTGTGTGTGTGTGTGTGTGTGTGTGTGTGTGTGTGTGTGTGTGTGTGTGTGTGTGTGTGTGTGTGTGTGTGTGTCTCCATTAAAGGTGCACTTTTTCCCTAACCTTTTCCTAACCAATTATCTTCCTGTCTTTTTTTTTTTTTTTTTTTTTTTTTTAAAGCAGCACATGGTATTGATTTCCTCCCCCATCTCCTTTATTCCGCTTTTGATAATTTCTTTGATTATTTTTGTATCTTTATTTTTTGTGACTCTACCTCTCTTTTTTTTTTTTTTCGTCTATTTTTTTTTATTGATTTGTTTGTGATGGAGAATTAGTTCAGGTGGACCACAATTTATTTTATTTTAATTTTTTTTTTCAATTGTCCTTTATATCTCAGATTTACCTTTGATTTTAGTCAGGTGAGAAGGTAGGTTAGGTTTGACTCTCTCTCTCTCTCTCTCTCTCTTTCTGTTCCCTTGTCATTGGGGAGATGTCGAAAATAAAAATTGTTTTCTTTGTGTTCAGTTTGTCTTTTTTTTTTCTTTCAATATTGGCCAGAGTTGAGACAGATTTCATTGTGTGTGTGTGTGTGTGTGTGTGTGTGTGTGTGTGTGTGTGTGTCTGTGACTGGAATCGAATGTAAAAATAAACTGAGTGAATTTATCCTAATGTAACCTAACTTATCCTAACATACCTTAATCTAATCCAGTCCGACTTAACCCAGCCGATAAATATAAACAAAATTAAACTAAGCAAATCTAACCCAGGTCACCTCAGCCCAGCCCAACCCAACCCAGTCTTTTTAATCCCATCCCAACCCAACCCAGTCTTTTTAATCCCATCCCAACCTAATCTTATTCAAGTCAGTAACGAGAGCGTTGCCTTTCATTCACCGGTTCCCCCTCCCCTCGTTTCTCTCTCTCTCTCTCTCTCTCTCTCTCTCTCGCCACTCCTTCTCCATCTCCTTACATTTCTTTCACGAGAGAGAGAGAGAGAGAGAGAGAGAGAGAGAGAGAGAGAGAGAGAGAGTCTAAAGGGGCACTGAGGAGCGACAATTACCGCAGACGTCATTAAGGAGCTAAATTGTCCTTCAAGGAGATGAGATCATTTAGGACAATTTGCACGCCATTTTTGGATATATATGTGTGATTTTTTAGGGACTTTGTTTTTTTTAGGGGGAAGATATACGGCGATTTTTAGGGATTTGGGGAAGATTTATGGTGTTTTTAGGGATTTTTAGGGGAGATTTACATTGTTTTTAGAGATTTTTGGAGAGGTTTACGGGGTTCTTAGGGATTTTTTTGGGGGAGATTTACGGTGTTTTTAGGGATTTTAAGGGGAGATTTACGGTGTTTTTAGGGATTTTGGGGAGATTTACGATGTTTTAAGGGATTTTGAAGGGGAGAATTACGGTTTTTAGGGATTTTTTTGGGGAGTGATTAATGTTTTTAGGGATTTGGGGAGATTTACGGAGTTGTTTGGGATTTGGGGAGATTTAAGGTGTTTTTTAGGGATTTCTTGAGGAAGATTAATGAAGTTTTTAGTTTTTTTTTAAAGATTTATGGTGTTTTTAAGGGATTTTTGGGATCTTTATGTTGATTTTATAGGATGATTGGGAAGATTTATGGTGTTTTTCCAGTGTATTGGATTTATGAATTTTACTTTTGGTGAGGACGATTTATGGTGTTTTTTTTAGGGATTTTATTGGGGAAAAACTAACGGTGTTTTAAAAGGAATTCTGAGATAGATTTATGGTGTTTTAAAGGATTTCTAGGGGGCAGATTTGCTGTGTGTTTTAAGGGATATTTTTTGGGGGAAAGGGTTTACATTTTGATGGGGGTTTGGTAAGGTGTTTTTTTCATATATATATATATATATATTTTTTAGATCCTGTTATTATTTTTTTTTAGTTTTTTTATTCCATTTTTTTTTCTTTTTTCAGCTGCTTTTGATGGAAGGTTTATGATGTTTTTCTGAGATTTTAAAGGCTTATTTTTAGGGGAAAGGTGTTTAGTGTTTTTTTTTTTTTCTGTGTATGTGGTTAGTTCATAGTTTAAGAAGATCGTGAGGACAGTGTGTAGTACAAGTTTGAATATATAGATTTTTTTTATTTTATGGGGGGAGGGAGGGGAGGAGAGGGGGAGGGAGGGGAAGGGAAGGGAAGGGAAGGGGAGGGGAGGGAAGGGAAGGGAAGGGAAGGGAAGGGAGGGAAGATTTCAGATGTTTTACCAAATTTTAAGGTTGTGATACTTGTTCATGGCTTTTTATTTTGGGGAAAGTTTATGGTGCCTTTTTTAGATATTTTTTAGAGGTCCTTTTTTTTTTTAGTGAAGGATTGTGCTGTTTTTGCTAGTTGTTTTAGGGCTTTCTGTTATATAGGGGAACTTTGTGGTGTTTTTCATATTTTCTAGGGCAGTGTGTGTGTTGTGTGTGTGTGTGTGTGTGTGTGTGTGTGTGTGTGTGTGTGATTCTTTTAGCTTGCACTCCGTCATTTGTGTGTGTGTGTGTGTGTGTGTGTGTGTGTGTGTGTGTGTGTGTGTGTGTGTGATTCTTTATCTTGCACTCCGTCATTTGTGTGTGTGTGTGTGTGTGTGTGTGTGTGTGTGTGTGTGTGTGTGTGATTCTTTTATCTTGCACTCCGTCATGTGTGTGTGTGTGTGTGTGTGTGTGTGTGTGTGTGTGTGTGTGTGTGTGTGTGCGTGCGCTTCGTTTATCATGCACTCTTGTCATATTGTTTTTTCTTTTTTGTTTTGGTCTTTGTTTGAGGCCAAGGGTAATCGTTCCACTATATCCCTCTAAAGCACTCACTTTGAATAGAGTTTTAGGTTTTGTGTTATTTCTCTCTCTTTCTCTCTCTCTCTCTCTCTCTCTCTCTCTCTATTTATTTATTTCGTTATGTAGTTATCTACTTTTATTTTTTCTTGTCTGTCTGTCTACCTGCGCGTCTTTCTATCCACCTGTTTGTCTTTCATCCTGTCTGTTTACCTTTGTGTGTCTTCCTGTCTATCTCTATCTACCTACCTGTCTGTCTGTCTATCTATCTGTCTGTCTGTCACTATCTATCAACCTGTCTGTCTATCTAACTTTGTTTTTCTCACATTTACCTGTACTTCATTTTCCAGTCTCTCTTCGTCTCTCTCTACCCGTATCTATTTACCCATCAAACTTACTCTTGATGTACCTACACTACCGAGGATCTACTTACAAAATACACCCCTACTTAACAACCTGAATATGTATCTACTTAACTACCCGTAACTCTACCAGGGATGACGGGGAAAATTCGTGTCTGAATGGCGTAAATATGCGGACAAAAATTTCAGTTCACTTTTTAATTGAAGAAAATAAAACTCCTATGTAGTAGTGTTTTATTAATCTTTATTTATTTTATTTTATTTAAACGTATGCAGTATTTATTTTTTTTATTATTTCTTTATATGTTTGCAGTATTAATTTTATTTTTTTTTTATTTACGCATATGCGGCATTTATTTTGTTTTTATTTTTATTTTTTATTTATACGTATGCAGTATTTGTTTTATTTTATTTTTATTTATTTTTTATTTATCCGTATGCAGTATTTTATTTTATTTTTAGTTTTGTTTATTATATTTACACGTATGGATTATTTTTTTATTTTATTTATACAGTACGTATGTCGTATTTATTACATTTATTTTTTTTTTTTTATGTATATTGGACTTTAAAATGGGATCACTGAGGTTTAAAATGTATTCTTTTAGTGCTTTCACCTAAACTTGGCGAAATTTCCCTCTTTCTTGTGGTCTATTTCCGTGACTCAGATGTAGAATTAAGGACTACAGTGGCAATTTTACGCCGGGTTAGAGTGAAGTGAGTATAGTTTCTCTCTCTCTCTTTCTCTCGTTCTCTCTCTCTCTCTCTCTCTCTCTCTAATGAGGTGGATAGTTATTTATGTCCTGGGTGTATCTTCCTTGCCCTGTCAAATTCTCAGGATCTACTTACAGACGTACCCTGTGTTCTACTTACAGATCACGTGCTACTTACAGTTATTACCACAGTTCACATGAAAACGTTCGCTCATAGTACTTACAGACGTCATTTCACATAAAAACGTTCTCATTGGACTTACACCTAGAGGACCTACTTACAAACGTCGCCTCATTGTACTTACACACCTACCTACAAGCCTACTTACCCCCTGTATACCCAGTACTACTAACAAATACCAGACGTCAGTATACTTACAACCCTAACCTCTGTCTGCCTTACCTTCCTGGATCTACTAACAAAATACCTGACTTCCTACTTACAAATGCTCTCGAGGACTACTTACAGATGACTCCTACTTACCAGAGAGTACAAGGCTAATAATCTCTAAATATTTCCTTCATTCTACTGACAGAAATACCAGACTTCCTACTTACAGACCACCTACTACCTACTTACCAACCACGGACATGAGTAAATACAGGTACTTACAGACGTCGAACGAATATGGGGACTTACACACACACACACACACACACACACACACACACACACACACACACACACACACACACACACACACACACACACACACACACACACACACACACGAGGACTACTAACAAAAACACCACTCCCTACTTACCGACAACAGAGATGGTGTAAGTACAAAGTTACACATCTCACATCTACTAACAAAAACACCAACTCCTACTTACCAACCACAAAGATAGTGTAAGTACAAGGCCCTAAATAACTGTAAATACCTGCTTTCCTACTTACCAACGACAGAGGTAGTGTAAGTACAAGCGAACCATATAAGTACAGGGTCTTAAATCTACTAACAGTAATACGCCCCATCCTACAGTACTTACCAACCACAGAGATATTGTAAGTATAATTCTAAACGCATTATCACATCTACTAACAAGACCACCACTTCCTACTTACCGACGACTGAGGTGGTGTAAGTAAAATGGACCCTAGTCATGCCCACTGATATTGTAAGTATAATTCTAAACGTATCATCACATCTACTTACAAAATCACATCTTCCTACTTACCGACGACTGAGATGGTGTAAGTACAAGATACCCTAGTCATGCCCACTTATATTGTAAGTATAATTCTAAACGTATTATCACATCTACTAACAAGACCACCACTTCCTACTTACCGACGACTGAGATGCTGTAGGTACACGGCACTCTAGTCATGCCCACTCTGTTCCTAGCGTAGCAGATCACTTGCACCGACGCATCGGGGGTGAGGGTGACCGTGGAGCGAGTCGGGGAAGTCGGGTCGAGTCGGTGTCGTAGGAGGTTACCGCGCTGGTCGTCCACTTCCTCCTTCGCCGGTAGGTCCCAGGGTCGTGGCTCTGGGGGTCGTAGGAAGAGAGGACAGTAAGGGTCGTATCTAAGGGGCGCTGGAGTTTTCGGAGCTTATTTTCCTAGGCGATTTATTCTGTACTTGATTTGCAGCGTATTTTCCCAGGTGATTTATTCTGTACTTGTTTCGCAGCATAATTTCCTAGGTGACTTATTCTGTACTTGTTTCGCAGCATATTTCCCTGGGCGATTTATTCTGTACTTGTTTCGCAGCATAATTTCCTAGGTGACTTCTTCTGTACTTGTTTTCGCATCATATTTTCCTAGGTGATTTATTGTGTACTTGTTTCACAGCATGTTTTCCTAGGTGATTTATTCTGTACTTGATTCGCAGCATATTTTCCTAGGTGATTTATTCTGTACTTGTTTTCGCAGTATATTTTCCTAGGTGATTTATTCTGTACTTGTTTTCGCAGCATATTTTCCTAGATGATTTATTCCAGGGTCGGGGCTCTGGGATCGAAGGCAGAAAGAGTCATAGCCAAATTCTGTGATTTAATACTCTCTCTTAGTCCTAAATTATCAGGAATATTTTTTTTGCCCTATATTTCACCTTTGGATACTACACCTTTATTATTATTATTATTATTATTATTATTATCCTGATGTCTACCAATGACCCTTGGGTGGATTCGATCCACCGACCGCTCTGACCGAAGGGTCGGAGGATCGAATCCACCCAAGGGTCATTGGTAGACATCAGGAAGGGTACACGCTCCAGTCCAAAAGTCCTCTACCCAAGGGCAACACCTTAGCCCTTCGGGGATACATGGCTTAAAACCAAATTATTATTATTATTTTTTTTTTATAAATTTTTGTCACACAAGGTTTTAGTCAGTTTGTATGATTTCGTAGTCCCAAATTATTATCTTTTTTTGTTTTTTTTCCATATATTTTTTTTCATCAAGGTGTCAAAAATCTCAGCCAAATTCTACGATTAAAAAGCCTTCCCAGTATTTAATTTTTGGCAGGAATATATATTTTTTCATATGTTTTCGCTTGCGTATTCCCTCACGCGTGATTTATTTTGGGTTTAGTCTTATCACATTTTTCACTTTTATCTTCACCTAAATTTGGTTTTTGACTATTTAAAAACTGAATAAGGGAAGATAAATATATAAACAAGCAATATTTTCCACAACACAGACTAAAAAAAAAGGAAGTTAAATATGTTACCTGGCGTGATGTAGTTCCCCGTTTTCGACTCCATTCCTAGGGTCAACTCATCTAAACTTGGAATTCTCGGGGGATGGGACCCAGACCTCCCCCCTTCACCCCCGTACCCCAGGACCTTCCCCCCGTGGCTATCCGTCTTCTTTTTGCCCTGTAGGGGGGCCACAGGGGGAGGGATTTGGCGCCAGGTAAAGTCGAGCTGGTTCGGAACGGCTTCGACCTGGCAGCTCAGTGTGACGGAGGTGTTGGAGGCGACCACGATGTTTTGGTGAGGTTTCCCGGAGCAGTAGGGTGTGTCTGTGGGAGAGGGAGAGATGTTGATGATGTGAGAGAGAGAGAGAGAGAGAGGGAGGGAGGGAGGGAGGGGTTGCTTTGTTTTTCGTTCGTAGCTCAGTGCCGGAAGGAAAGATTGCAACCGCTCTTCATATTTTCCGTAGCACTTCCTCGTGACTAGCATCTAATATAGTGTCAGCCTTACAAAACTCAGTATTCAAGGTGGAGAGATGGGAACTTTAGGCCAAGTTAGAGTGAAATGAATATTGTTATCATACTAGAAAGTAATAATATAAAAAGGGACAGATTTAAAACAACAACAATAAAAAAATGAGAAAACTAGGGACAAGATTTTGGGCATCAAAATTAATGAATAAAAAAAACTAAGGACATTTCAGACTAATAATAATAAATAAATAACTAGGGAAAGATGTCAGGCTGTAAAAATGAAAATCTTAACTTTGAAAAATAAAAGAAAAACTAGGCAAAGATGTCAAGCTATAAAGATGAAAAATGAAAATCGTAACTTTGAAAAATAAATGAAAAACTAGGAAAAGATTTCAGGCTATAAAGATGAAAAATGTAAAACGTAACTTTGAAAAATCAGTATCATATCCCTCCACACATACCCTGGGGCAAAAAAGTACAGTGACTCATTAATCGTTCAGGAATTACCCCCTCTAATCACCTCGCTGTCTGAGCTGTAATTACGCGTTTGTTTCCTCGTTAATCCTACTCGTTAATCCCTCGTTAATTCATCAGGCCCTCCTTTAATAAACACACACACACACACACACACACACACACACCGAGTATGTGTGTCTGTATTTTATTTATTCTCTTTTTTTTTTTTCTTGTAAACAAATTTTCTGTAGATCACGTCGGAAAAAGCAAACTCTACGGCTCTGCATCCTTTCCCATAGCACTTCTTCGTGACTAGCATTATACTTGTGTTAGCCTTTCACCACCGCTTAGCGCAGGAGAGAGAGAGAGAGAGAGAGAGAGAGAGAGAGAGAGAGAGAATGCTAATTTTTCGCCCAGTTAAAGTGAACTGAATAGCAATGTGACAAACGTGTTATGTGATCCATGTTATGTGAGAAGGTTATGTGAAATTTAGATATGTGAGTAGAATTTTTAATGTGAAAGTTGAGTGATGTGAAAGTCGAGTATTATGAGGTATGAGGGTGGATTTATGTGAGTATGTGAATTGAGGTTGTGAGTTGCGTGTGTGTGTGTGTGTGTGTGTGTGTGTGTGTGTGTGTGTGTGTGAGAGAGAGAGAGAGAGAGATAGAGAGAGAGAGAGAGAGAGAGATTAATTATGAGAAGGGAGGGAGAAGCACTTTAAGTTTTATGAAGATTTCTGGGCGTGGATAGAAAAGTGATTATAGAGGAGGCAGGGAGAGATTAATGGCGGGAGAGAGAGAGAGAGAGAGAGAGAGAGAGAGAGAGAGAGAGAGAGGCTAAAGGAGAAACAGAGACTAAGACAGAGATGAAACAAACTCTCTCTCTCTCTCTCTCTCTCTCTCTCTCTCTCTCTCTCTTCTTATTCATACCTCTGCATCACCTCTCTCTCAAGCTACAAAAAGAGAGAAAGAGAGTATCAAAGAGAGCATCCACCTGCCCTAATCAACCCCACAGGTGTGCTGATTACAACCTGCTAATGAGGCACCACAACTCAGACAGGTGTATCCGGAAATTACCTGCCCGCCCACACCTGTAATTAAATCCAGGGCCTCGCAAGGTGATTGGCAGGGGAGGGAAGGTGCGCTACGGGGCCACATAATACCGCGGTGAGGGGAAATAAGTGAGGGGAGGTGATGGTGCCGAGGGGAAATGAGTGACGGGAGGTTATAGTGGCGAGGGGAAATGAGTGATTGGAATAATTGGTTGATGGGAAATAATTGGTCCTGAGGGAAAATAAGTGAGGGGAGGTGATGCTGGCGAGGGGAAATAAGGGCATGGAATAATTGGTTGTGTGGGGAAATAAGTGCATGGAATAATTCGTTGTGAGGGGAAATAAATTGGTACTGAGGGGAAATAAGTGAATGGAAAAATTGGTTGAGGGGAATGAGTGTGGGGAATGATTGGTTGCGAGGGGAAGTGATTGGTTGTGAGGGAGAGTAATTGAATCTGAGGGGAAATAGCGAGGGAATGTAATTGATTCTGACGGGAATAATTGGTTGTGAGGGGAAATAAGTGCTTCTGAGAGGGGAAAAGCAGATGAAAATAATACGGGGACGGGAAATAGGCAAAGGGAAGTAATGGAAGGTGAAATATGTAGATGGGGTACAAGATGAGGGGAAACACGTGAAATTAGCGCAGGTGAGGGGAAAACGTGGAGGAAAATAATGATAAAAAAAGGGGAAATAATTGGCTATAAGGAGAAATAAGTGACCTGATTAAAGTGAGGGGAAATACTTAGGGAAATTAGTGCCTCTGAGGGGAAAAACATGGGGAGGGGAAATATTACAAGCTTTAGTCGTGAGGGGAAGTGGTTGAGGAAGTGTGGGAATCTGAGGGGAAGGAAGCGCTCTTAAGTGGAAACCTCTCTCTCTCTCTCTCTCTCTCTCTCTCTCTCTCTCTCTCTCTCTCTCTCTCTCTCACACACACACACACACACACACACACACACACACACACACACGTATTAAAAGCCCCCAAAACTACACCCAAATCCGCTTGGAGTTGAACACATTATTTTTTTTATTTTTTATTTTTTTTTTGAGTCGTGGAAATATGGATTGATTGAGAGGCTGGAACTCAATGCTGATTGGCTGATTTGGTTAGTAGATTGCTGATTGGTGGGCATCGCGAACTCCAGCTGGCTAGAACCGCAAAACCAGCTGGCTAGAGAAATGCACCATCTGACCTCTGGATTATGGCATACGAGTTTGTTTTGGTTTTTCATTTTGCTTTGATTTTTAGTTGGGAAGTTGGTAGTGCTGACGTGTTCTGTGTGGGGGCGTCTCTCTCTCTCTCTCTCTCTCTCTCTCTCTCTCTCTCTCTCTCTCTCCTTACCCAAAACATCCCTACTCACGTGCGACTTTGAGCAGTACAGCATTCGAAGGTCCATCTCCCTCAGAATTCGACGCCAAACAGGTATATAATCCAGCATCCTCTCTCCTGACGGGGGTGACTACGAGAGATGTATTGTCCCGACGCCACCTACGCCCTCCCACGCCCACCACACGCCCCTGGGGAGAAGGAGGGAGCGGGGGAGTTAGTGGGGGAGACGGGGAGAATGCGTTGGTGGGAGGGGGAAAGTTAGTGGAAGGGATTTTTGTGGAAATTTGTTTAGGGGGGACGATAGGGAGGTGTGTGTGTGTGTGTGTGTGTGTGTGTGTGTGTGTGTGTGTGTGTGAGAGAGAGAGAGAGAGAGAGAGAGAGTTATATGATAAAATAGATCTAGTTAAGGAAGTGATGGAGGAAGAAAGTCGTATAAAAAGCAGGAAATATATGAAGTTAGGAAAATAAAATAAGTCGCCGGTGGAAAGTTAGCAAGGTCAGGAGGAGGAGCGACTAAAATTGGTGAGTGGAAAGATCATAGCCATTTTTTTTTCATCCGATGGAACAGGGTCAGTATCAGAATTGGAATATTAAGTTTTGGTTAAGTAATTTATGTTTTAAGTGGTTGGTGTTGAGTCTCCTTGGTTACTAAAGTTTGCTCAGCTTGGGAGGTTAGTTGGGGAGTAAGGAGGGTGTTGGGGGAGTGGGGAGGGTAATGAGGGGAGTGGGGAGGGTAGTGGGGGAGTGAAGAGGTTGGTGGGGAGAGGATATTAGGGGACTGGGGGAGTGAAGATTGGGGAGAATATGCTGAGTGGGGAGTTTTGGGGAGACTATTATAAGTTTGGCAATTAACGAAGCCTGTGGTCTTTGAAGTTGGGGAGATTAGGCGCTGATAAGGAGTGGGGGAGATAGATAAATAGATAGATAGTTCTCTAGAGAGAGAGAGAGAGGAAGTTTGAAATGAGATAAAGAAGAAAAATTAGAGAAAATGTTAATGGAATATTTTACACACACACACACACACACACACACACACACACACACACACACACACACACACACACACACACATCTACCGCAAACCAGTGCAGGAGAGCGCAAACACACACAAACAAGGTTATACACACATACATACATACACGGTGCACATAAAAGCCCAATGCTATGTTGACGATCATTTATGCATGGTTACATAGACATACAGACATACGGGAATAAATGGAAAGTTGGGCATGTTTTGGTACACACACACACACACACACACACACACACACACACACACACACACACACACACACGTGAAATCCTGAATCATTTTAATTGAGAGAGAGAGAGAGAGAGAGAGAGAGAGAAAGGAATTATTTTGACATCATTTATAACGCTGTTTTTTTTCCATTCTCTCTCTCTCTCTCTCTCTGGTCCTACTTACACCTACCTACTTAGATCCTGGTGATGTAGAGTTGAGGTCGCACGGAATAAGCTGATAAAATTAGTTGTTTATGAGTACAGCCCTACTTACATCTCCTTACATACCTGCTTACGCCTACTTACGCACCTACTTACGCGTACTTACACACATCTACTTACATCTACTTACACACCTACTTACGCCTACTTACAAGGCTATTTACATCTACTTACACCTTCTTACTACTTACACACCTACTTACATCTACTTACACACCTGCTTACGCCTGCTTACATAATGAAAACGTGAGGTTGGCGGGGGGGTCGGTACATATGGTGGAAATAAAGCGACTAGCATTGAAGCACTTACACATACGTCTACATACATGCCTACTTACGCTTACGTCTACTTACATGCCTACTTACGCTTCTATACGCCCCTGCTTGTATCCACCCACAAAGTACTTACACGCCTGGTGGCACCTTGCACTCTACGTTTCCCTGCATACACACTTACGCCTACTTAAGGACCTACTTACGCCTACCGACAGACCTACTTACGCCTACCTACAGACATACACCTACTTAGAGACCTACTTACGCCTACTTACAGACATAGTTACACGTACTTACAGACCTACTTACGCCCACTTATAGACCTTACACGTACTTACAGACCTACTTACGCCCACTTAAAAGGCCTACTTACACTCACTTACTGACCTACTTACGCCTACACACAGACCTACTTACGAGACTTACAAACCTACTTACGCCTACTTACATTATGGAGCCATGTGATGTTATAGGCTGGAGGGTCGGCGCGTACGGAGCAGATAAAATTAACGCTTTTTCCCTCCACCACCTCCCTCCCTCCACCACCCTCGCTCCACCTTCCTCCCTCCACCAGCAGAGTGGCGCGGGGAACGTCTAAAAGAGGAGAGAAAACCGTTAGGGAGGAGAGAAAAACTGTTAGGGGAGGAGGACCGTTAGGAAAGAAAAATCGTTAGAGGAGAGAAAAACCGTTAGGGGAGGAGAGAAAACCGTTAGGAAAGGAAAAACCGTTATGAAAGAAAAAAAACGTTCGGAGAGAAAAACTGTTAGGAGGGGAAGAACGTTAAAAAATAAAAAACTGTTGGGATTGGCTAACTGTTAAGAGAAAAATCGTTAGGAAGAAACTGATCAGAGGAACCGTTAGAAGAGGAAAACCGTTGAGAGAGGAAAAAAGGAAATAAAAGAAAGGGTTTGGAGAGGAGAATCGATCGGGATTTAAACTATTTGGAGAGAAAAACCGTTTGAAAAAAAAAAGTTAGGGAGAGAAAAAACGTTAGGGAGGAAAGACTGCTAGGAGATATAACGTATTGGAGAGAATAACCGTTAGGGGGAGAACGGTTAGATGGAAATACAAGTTGAGTGAGAGAGAGAGAGAGAGAGAGAGAGAGAGAGAGAGAGAGAGTCACAAATCCCTACAACTCCCATGCACGTGGAAACTACTAAAAAAAACTCAAATAACACCAATTCAGTATCTCAAATTATTTCCTTCAGTAATTTGATTGTGGAAATGAGGAGGCTTCAGGGAAATGCTGTAAAGACCTCAATCATCTCCACTACAAAGAGGAAATGAAAAAAGAAAATGAGGAAATAGATTAGAAAGCCGCTTATCATGTGAAAATTGATGATTGATGATAGAGGAAATTTTTATAATCTGCCATTGAGGTATTGATGGTTTGAATTAGGGTGTTGAAGAAGGGAAGGATTATCTTAAAATTTTCTCTCTCTCTCTCTCTCTCTCTCTCTCTCCAGTTTTTCTTGTTTCCCTTCCTCTCTCTTCCTCTTCTCTCCTCTTCTCCTCTCTTCTCTTCTCCTCTCATTTCTCCATTCCTCTCCTCCTCTCTTCTCCTCCTCTCTCTCCTTCTCTCGAGCGAGTGGGAGAGGAGGCTAATGGTCGGAACACAAGTACATTTCCTCTCACTCACCGCTTCCTTCCTTCACTCCACTCTCTCCTCTCCATCTCTCTCTCTCTCTCTCTCTCTCTCTCTCTCCCCTCCTCCTCTTTCTCTCCCCTCCCTCTTTCACTCCCCTCCCTCATTCACTCCCCTCCCTCCCTTTTACTCCCCCCCTCTCTCTCTCTCTCCCCCTTTCCTTTTCCTCACCCTTCCCACTCTCACCCTCATTCTCTCTTTTTCCCTCCTTTCCCTCCCCTCCCTGTTGTTCTCCCCTCCTTTTTTTTTTCACTCTTCCTCTCTTTTTCTCCCCCCCCCCTCTTTTCCACTCCCCTCCCTCTTTTCCACTCCCCTCCCTCTTTTCCACTCCCCTACATGCCTTTCACTCCATTCCCCTCCGTTTTTTTTTTTATCACGCCCTTTTTATTCCCCTCCCCTTTTTTCCCCTCCCCTCCCAGTTTTTTTTTTTCTCTCTCTCTCTCTCTCTCTCGACCCTCTTCACGCACACAGATCCCCCTACACTGAAAAGGTCAGCAATACACACACACACACACACACACACACCCACACACACACAGACAGAAAGAGAAAGAGAGAGAATCCCATATAAAAACACCAGCATAAATAAAACGCTAAAGTAAAAATTCTATCCAGTGTGTTTTTATGCATATTTTAAAACAAAGCTCTTCTTTTTTTTCCTAGGATGGCGTTGGCGAATTTATGACACTGTTTTGGTAGGGGTTTTGTCAAGTTTTTTTTTTCCAGTAGGCTCTATGCGGGTAATTTTTTTTTTTATATATATATTTTTGTGGGGGTTGTTTTGGGGGGCTGATTTTCATGATGTGTTTTTGATTATTTGATTATTTATTTATTTACCTGTTTACCTGGTTGTTTATTGTTGCGTATTTGTTTGCGTATTTAACATATATGCTATTTATTTGCCTATTTATTTATTTATTTATTTATTTACCTGACATCGGAGTTCCATGAAAAATAAAAACAGAAAAAATATTTACTCTTTACGTGGATCTTACTTTTGAGTGTCCTAAAGAATTGTAAAAATAAATTATCTGTCTATATCTGTCTATCTGTCTGTCTGTATCTGTTTATTTCTGTCTCCCTCTCCGTCCGTCTGTCTGTATGTCAGTGTTTATCTATCCCATCTATCTATCTAATCTGTCTATCTATCCATCCTTCTGTCTATCTATTTTTCAGTCACTGTCTATCATTCTTTCCATCCATTTATCTATCTGTCTGTCTGTATCTGTCTGTCTGTCTGTCTCTCTCTCTCTCTCTCTCTCTCTCTCTCTCTCTCTCCACTTATAATCGTGCCAACTCTTCGTTTTTCTTTAATTTCACGAAAAAAAAAACTCAAAATCGTGTATATTCAAGCGATACACATTTATTTTCGTATTTTTTCGTTTTTTTCATAATGGATGGATTTTTAGAAAGAGTCGAAAAATAAAAGAAAATTGAACTTGAGTCTTTCATTGTTTTTCTAAGCTTTTCGTTCAGGCTGAAGAGATTGAGGGATTCGTGAAAATAAAGGGATTTATTTTTGAGAGAGAGAGAGAGAGAGAGGTATTTGTTAGTGGTAGTCAGGGGTTGGTATTTAACTGTGCGAGAATATGTAGGAGGAGAATATTACCTCCCCAATCTGCTCGATCTCTGGCAGCCTCCCTATTCAGTCCCATATCCCTGAGGTCACACTCTATGACCTCGTCCCAGGTCTTTTTCTGTCTGCTTCTCGCAACCCTACCCCCGACGTTCACACTTCTCATCTTCCGCACCCAATTGCCACCTTCCATCGTCTCCACATGCCCAAACCATCTCAGTCTACCCCGCCTCCTCACCGTACCAATACACTCCAGTTCCATCCCTCCTCTCAACTTGCCCAAACCATCTCAGTCTACCCCTCCTCATCACAGCACAAATACACTCCAGTCCCATCCTTCCTCTCAATTTGCCCAAAGCATCTCAATCTACCCCTCCTCATCACAGCACCAATACACTCCAGTCCCATCCTTCCTCTCAACTCTTCCATCGTAATCCTAGCCCCCCCCCCCACCCCCAGGCCTCGCATTCAAGGACGCACAACACATCCATCTAATCACTGTCATTTAAGTTTGACCCTACGTTTAGATAAATCATAATCATCATCATCATCATCATAGCACCACCACCACCACCACCACCACCACCACCACCACCACCACCACCACCACCATCATCATCATCATCATCATCATCATCATCATCATCATCATCATCATCAAAGAGCTAAAGGATAAACACAAACAAAAGCCAAATAATAGAGATGTTCAAGGAAGGGAGGGCGTGGCGGAAGTTCAGTAAGCCTAAAAGGAGGAAGTCGGGAGAAAGTGGAATATATTTATGTATTTAGAGGCCGACGTAGCACCAGATGGGGCTCCCTGGCCAAAGAGAGAGAGAGAGAGAGAGAGAGAGAGAGAGAAATTTTAATGCTACCCTCAGATGATTTTTCTCCGAGAGAGAGAGAGAGAGAG
This sequence comes from Coenobita brevimanus, assembly GCF_032717465.1. Classification (NCBI taxonomy): domain Eukaryota; kingdom Metazoa; phylum Arthropoda; class Malacostraca; order Decapoda; family Coenobitidae; genus Coenobita; species Coenobita brevimanus. Next base: position 29,710,893 of record NC_136969.1, on the reverse strand, counting down.
AGAGAGAGAGAGAGAGAGAGAGAGAGAGAGATTTTAATGCTACCCTCAGATGATTTTTTTCCGAGAGAGAGAGAGAGAGAGAGAGAGAGAGAGAGAGAGAGTTGGTTTAATTTATGCTGTCTTCAGATTTTTTTCAGAGAGAGAGAGAGAGAGAGAGAGAGGTTAGGTATTTAAGAACGACCATAGCACCAGGTGGGACTCGAACCCATTTACCTGTCGATTAGTAGACTGCTGAACACATTTTTGTGAGCGATTTGCTTTGCACATTAGGTCAAAATAATTGTTCATATTTTTTCACTCGACATAAATTGCATAACCAATTAATACTTGAACGAATATTTCCGATCTGTTTCGCACACATCAAAACTTTCCCATTAGTTATCGTTCACCTCTTTTCACCTGTCCACTTAAATAACAGGTAAGAAGCCTAAGTAGGGAATTGAAACGCTGTATGCAGAAAGAGACTGATAGGAAGTGGGAAAAAGATATATAGAGTAGGCGAGTGAACGATGTGAGAAGGAAAATGGAAAAAAAGAAAGTGAGGAATTGAGAAAAAAAAAGCGACACCTGAATAACACAAGTTTGAGCATCGAGAAGAGTGAAAGAGGGTGGTGGGGTGTGTAGGTGGGTGTAGGTAGATTTATGGGTGTTGATGAGGTGTGTAAGTGGGTGTAGGTAGATGTGTAGGTGGGTGGTGGAGTGTGTAGGTGGGTGTTGGGGTTTGTAGGTAGATTTGTAGGTAGGTGTAGGTTTGTAGGCGGGTGTTGGGATGTGTAAGTGGTTGTAGGTAGCTTTGTAGGTGGGTGTTGGGGTGTGTAGGTGGATGTAGTTAGATTTGTAGGTGGGTATTAGAGTGTGTAGGTGGGTGTAGGTAGATTTATAGGTGGGTGTTGAGGTGCGTATGTTGGAGTTAATGTATGTTTGCCAAGTTAAAATAGAAAGAGCATTGTTTTTCACTCCCTCCTCACCTGTTTCCCTTTCACATTCCTCTTCATTATTTAACCTTCCCTTTCCCAGCCCTTCCTCCTCTTGATCTCCTCCCTTTCTATAGTCCTTTCACCTAAAATTGGCAGGGATTTTCGTCTTTTTACACCCTATTTCCAGACTCAACTTGGGATTTCTTGAAGGATTTGGGATTATAAATAGGAAATAGTGAGGGAATCTCGTGAAATCTTGGAGTAAATTAATTAAGACAAAGGTAGGGTGGATATTTACGTTTGGCATTGAGAAGTATTGGTTTTGAGAAGTGTGGATTGTGTTTTTGAGGGTGTGTGATTGTGTTACTGTAGTTTGGTCGTCTTAAATGTGTGTGTGTGTGTGTGTGTGTGTGTGTGTGTGTGTGTGTGTGTGTGTGTGTGTGTGAGAGAGAGAGAGGACGAGCCTGTGTGTGTATATATGTGTGTGTGTGTGTGTGTGTGTGTGTGTGTGTGTGTGTGAGAGAGAGAGAGAGAGAGAGAGAGAGAGAGAGAGACTTAACATGCATAGAAACATCAGTAAATATATGCATACGCAATAAATCAGTCCCTCAAAAAAGCAAAAAAACAAAAACAAACAAAAAACAACAACCAATAAAAAAAGAGCCAGAGTGAAATGGGATATGGAGGGGGAGAGAGACAAGGGGAGATGGGTGAGGGGAGAGGGGAGGGAAGTGGATGGGGTGGGGAGGAAAAGATGGAATATGGAGAGGTAGGGGAGGGTTGGGGGAGGAGGGGGAAGAGAGAGAGAAAACGAGGGTGAGGGAGGGGGAGATTGAGTATGGGAGGGAGGAAAGGAGGGAGCGAGGGAGAGGAGATAGAGATGGAACATGGAGGAAGGGAGAGGGGTGAGGGAGGGGGAGGGAGATGAAATAAGATGGTGAGGGAGGGGAGAGAGGAGGAGGAGGAGGACGAGGAGAGGGGTGTGAGAGGGGGAGATGGGAGAGAGATGGAATAGAAGTGGAAGAGGGAGAAACGAGGAGGAGAGGGAGGAGGGGAGAGAGGGGAAGGGGGAGAGGGAGGGAGGGAGAAGGGGAGAGAGGAGAAGGGGGAGAGGGAAGGGGGGGAGAAGGGGAGAGAGATGGAATATGGAAGGTAGGATAGCCAGAGCCCAGCGGAGCATGTGAAGATTTATGCCCCCTCCCCTACCTCTCTTGGGATTACCCCCCTCTCCCTTCCCCGTCTCCCTCCCCTACCCTCCTCCCACCTCCCCTCTTCCCTCCTCCCCCTCCCCTCCCCTTCATCTCTCTCACTTACACCTGAATATTTATGATAGGGGCATAGATCCTTGGTAGATTGGAGAGAAAGTGTGGGTAGATATGAGAGAAAGTGTGGGTAGATTGGAGAGAAAGTGTGGGTAGATTGGAGAGAAAGTGTGGGTAGATTGGAGAGAAAGTGTGGGTAGATTGGAGAGAAAGTGTGGGTAGATTGGAGAGAAAGTGTGGGTGGATTGGAGAGAAAGTGTGGGTAGATTGGAGAGAAAGTGTGGGTAAATGTGAGAGAAAGTGTGGGTAGGTGGAAGAGAAAGTGTTGGTATTGTTAGCAGAATACCTCCTCTCTCTCTCTCTCTCTCTCTCTCTCTCTCTCTCTCGGAAAAAAAAATCCCTTGTCAGCAATTTAAAACACTTTCCCTTCCTCATTTATTCATTTTCATTTATTTTATTTATTTATTTATTTATTTATTTTTACATTTACGAAGCAGGTGATGGCGGTGCTGATGTGAAATTCAGGATAACTAATTTATTAAAGAAATCTTGAAGGAATTTATCTCAACCTCAGTTATTGACTTGAAGTATCTAAGGCTTCTTGAGTTATAAATTTTCCTCCACAAGCCTTTTGATCTTTTTCCTTTCCCCTTTCTCTTTTCCCTTCCCCTTTTCCTCCAGATTCCCTCTTTCTTTTCCCCTTTCGTTTTCCCTTTTCCCAATCCCTTTCCCCTTTTCCCCTCTCTCTTCCCCTTTTCCTCTTCCTTTCCCCTTTCCCTTCTCCTCTCCCTTTTCATTTTCTTTTCTCTTTCCCTTCCCCTTTCCCTCCAGATGCCCTCTTCCTTTTCCCTTTCCCCTCCCCCTTCCCTTTTCCCTTTACCTTTCCCTTTCCCTTCCCCATTCCCTATTCCACCAGATTCCCTCTTCTTTTCCCTTTCCCTCCCCCTTCCCTTTTCCCTTTTCCTTTCCTTTTCCCTTCCCCATTCCCTATTCCACCAGATTCCCTCTTCCTTTTCCCTTTCCCTTCCCCTTCCCCTTTCCCTTCCCTTTCCCCTTTCCCATAAAATAATGTTATGGTTGTGCTGATGTGAGGTGGAGGTGACTGATTATGGTGGTGAGATTATGGAACTGTCTTGATTTCCATTTTTTTTCATGTTTTCTTATTTTGCTGGTTTTTCTCGGGTGCTATCCTCTCCCCCCCCAAGCCTTCAGTCATCATTCTTTCCTTCTTTTCCTTTCTTTCAATAATCTTTCTTCCCATCCTTTCCTTCCCCTCTCCCTTCCCCTTCTTCCTTTCCCTTCTTTTCCCTTTCATTTTCTTTCCTTCTTTTTCCTTCAATCATTTTTCTTCCCTTCGTTTCCCTTCCCTACCCTTTTTTTTCCTTCCCCTTCCCTTCCTATTCCTTCACTTTCTCATACATTCCCTGCTTTCCCTTCCCTCAGTCATTTAACATTAAGGTAAAACACGACGATAAAATTACTGTTGTGAAATTATACGTAGAAAAATGTGTTAAAAAAAAAACAACAAGAATTACAACCTTTCTCTCTCTCTCTCTCTCTCTCTCTCTCTCTCTCTCTCTCTCTCTCTCTCTCTCTCTCTCTCTCTCTTGTGATCTGTTCCATTCCACTTGGTCTTCTAATCTTTTCCGGTATTTTTCCAGGGCCTTTTCTTCCCCCTTGTCTTCCCCGGATCTATAAGAAACCCATCCACTTCCTTCCCCACTCCTTCAACTTTCTTAGATGGTGATGGGGATGTAAATTGAGGTAGGGTCGAGTCTAGAGAAGGTGAAATTCATTGTGATTCGCCCATTGTTTCTGTTAAATTACTTTCTCTCTATAGCCCTTCTGAAGAATCTCTCTCTCTCTCTCTCTCTCTCTCTCCCCCAGAACTTAACTCCCCCCACCCTTCCTCCTCCCTTCATCTAGTGTTTCATCCTTCTCCCCCTCCTTCTCATGCCTTCCTTTCCCCTTTTGAGTCATTCTTTCTTTCTGTTTCCACTCCCTTCCTCATGTTTTCCCTCCCTTCCCCTTCTCTACTCCCCCTCCTTTTCCTCCCCTCCTTCTCTCTAGTTTATTTCCTCCGCCTTGCTTGCTCATTCTCTCTATTTTTTCTTCAATTTTCTTTTCCCTCCCCCTCCCCCCTCCTTCATCCTCTTTTCTATAGTCTTTTCAGCTTAACTTGGCCAACATTTTCGTCCTTTTGAATATTATTATACGTAGTAAGACAGACGAAGGCAGTGCTACAGCTATCCATCCTTTCCATAGCACTTCTTCGTGACTAGCATCCTATTCTAGTGTTGATCTATTTCTACACCTCAGCATTCAAGATAGAGATGATATATAGATAGATAGATAGATAGATAGATAGATAGATAGGTAGATAGATAGATTGCAGATGATGAACAGAGGATAAAAAAAAATTACAAGTGCCCTCCATTCTTTTAAAAATCTGGAACATTTTAAGCCAAGTTAGAATAAAAGGAGTATCGTTTTTTTTTCGTCCTCCAGTGTAGTCTTTCCTTGTTCCTTGTTGCTTCCTCTCCCCTCCAGCCCTTCTTCCTCGTAATCTAGTCCTTCTTCTCTATACTTTGTTCACCCTAACTTGGCAAAGGTTTTCGTATATCATCTAATTCAGAGGCATAAAAAGACAATGCTACGGCTCTGCATCCTTTCCACAGCTCTTCTTCGTGACTAGTACCGTAGTGTTCATCTCTTGCTACAGCTTAGATTGCAGAGAGATTACAGTTTTTTGCCAGTTTAAAGTGAACATTGTATACAGTTCAGAATTAAAAGGAAGAATGTAGTTTTTTGCCAATTTAAAGTTAACGTAGTATCGTCCTTCTTTAATCTTCTTGTTCGTCTCTTCCCAGATTTTCCTTCTTCCCTTAATCCCATTCTCAGTCCTCTCTTTTCCTCTTCTTCCTCTTCCTTTTCTCTTTATAGCTCTTCTTCCCACTCTCTCTCCCTTTCTCAGGACCGTATTGGAGATGAGATAGGAGCCCTCTTAACACCTCTTCCTTAGCGATTTATTTTACATTTACCTTAGCACTCTCTTGTGTTATTTTGGTTTCGACGTAGTTTACATTAATTACATGAGGGGATGGTGAAGGTATACAGAATAAATCGGTAGAAAATAGTGTTACGGAATCACCCAGCCCTTTTAGTTTACGACCCTCAGTTCTCTTTCCCTCACCCTTTCCCGATTTTTCCTAATGTCTCCCAAGCCCATCCTCCTCCCCATCTGTCTTTCGTCAATCCTTCTCGTCCCTCCCTTTCCCTCCCCTTCCTAACCCTTCCTCCTGTCTGTCTATCTTTCCTATTCTTCCCTTCCCTCTCTAACTCCTTCTCTCTATCCATGACTCCCACTTTTTTCCACTCTCTTCTAACCATAACCCTTCTTCCTCTCTACCTGTCTTCCCCTGCATCTGTCTTCCCTTCCCTTCCCATTCCTAACCTTTCTTCTTCTCTCTCTGTCTTCCTCACTTCTTGGTTTCCCCTTCCTTCCCCTTCTATCCTTTCCTTCACCCTATCTCTCTTCTCCAGTCTTTGATTTCCTTCCTTTCCCCTTCCTAACCCTTTCTCCTCTCTATCCTTTTCTCTCTTTGTTTTTCCTCCCTTCCTTTTCCTCCTGTCTATCTGTCTTCTCCACGCAATGTTTTTCCCTCCTTTCTCCATCCTAACCTTTCTTCCTTTCAATTTCCCAACCTTTATTGTCCCTCCCTTTCCCTTCTATCCCTTCATTCCCTCTGTCTATCTTCCCCTGTATCTATCATCCTTTCCCTTCCTCTTGTCTGTCTTCCTTAGTCTTTGTTTTCCCCTCCATTCCCCTCCCACAACCCCACCATATTATCATTCCCAATCCTATCCCATCCCCACCCAACATCACTCACAGAACATGACGTTAGTGGTGATATCAGTGGTGATGGTTGTGATGTGAGAGGGTTGATTGTGATGATGATTGTATTTCCTTGTATTCCCAGGCCTTCCCAACAGTTTTAGGCCCTTCCCAAAAATCATTTCTCCCTTCCTGTCCCTTCCTCTCCCATCTTCATCTCCTCATGACTCACAGACTTGGCGATGAGGGTGGTGGAGATGACGGTGGTAATGATGGACTTAAAGCATTTGAGAGGTCCCAGTTTGTTGATGTTTGTGTGTGTTTTAGTCATTTTTCATATCTCTTCAGTTGTTCTCATCCCTTCCCCATCCTATCCTCACGCTTCCTGTCCATTCTTCATCGTCCCTTTCCTTCCTCTTCCTTCCCCATCCACCCACCACTCACGGAACTTGGTGATAGTGGTGAATACATTAGTGGTAGTAGTAGATGATGCTTAAGAGGGTCGAAGTAATTACAGTGATAATTGTTTCCTCGATTCCCCATCCCTCCCCAGCAGCTCCCAGTCGTCCCCAGAGCTTCCCCCCTCCCTTCCTACCCCTTCCTCCTCCCTTCCTACCCCTTCCCCCTCCCCCTTTCCCCTCCCCTTCCCCCCATGACTCACAGAACGTGGTGATGATGGTGGAGATGATGATGTCTTGGTATGTGTTTCCTTGATTGCCCAGTCCTCCCCAACAGCTCCCAGTTGTCCCCAGCCCTTCCCCCTCACTTCCCCCTCCCTTCCTAGCCCTTCCTCCTTTCCCCTCCCCGTCCCCTCATGACTCACAGAACATGGTGATGGTGGTGGAGATGTCGGTGATGTTGGCGGAGATGTGGGGGTGGAGGGGGTCGACTGCGGTCAGGCGACAGGTCAGGTGGGCGTTGCGGTGTTTCTCCCCAATCTCGCTTAGGGTCAGCTGTGGGGCAGATAGATAGATGAATTAATAGATAGATGGGTAGATAGCTAGAGAGATAGTCTGACGTGTAAACAGAATATGTAGATTAGAAAGGAATGGACTAAGTGGATAGAAATAGATTAAGTATTAGATAGAAAGCACAGAGTCATCTTTCACTTTCAGATAGAATTGATCGATAGCACGTGATCTTTCTCCCACCTAGAGATAGAAGGAAGACAGAGATAGAGATAGAAATGAGATGAGAAGATAGACAGAGAGATAGAAATGAGGTGACCTATCCCCCACCTGGAGAGATAGACAGAAGATAGATAGATAGAAATTACCTGGTCTGTCTCTTACCTGGTTGATAGCCACACCTGTCCCCATGGCCGCCCAGGTATCGTCTATCTGTTCCCCATCTAACACCCACACCAGGCTATCTACCGCCATCGACCCTGTGGATAGATAGATACAGTGATAGACAGATAGATAGATACAGGGATAGATAGATAGATAGATAAAAAATGTAGAATTGGTGAAGAAAATGGATTAGATAGATAAACTGATAGATGATACTGCCATTGATCTTGTGGGTAGATAGAAACAGGAATAGATAGATAGAATATGTATAGATTAGGAAGACAAAATGGGGTAGATAGATAGATAGAAAAATATGTAGATTTTGGGAATAGAGGACACGATTGGATAGATAGATAAATAAATAGATGGATGATAGATGAACGTGGATTTCGTGAATAGATAGAGGTTGACAAATATGTAGATTTTGGGAATAGGAAAATAGGGTAGAAGGATAGATAGATAGAAAAATAGAGGACTGGTAGATAAATAGATAGATAGATAGATAGATAGGCAGCCTCGTTTCCTATCTTAACTCTCAGTACTTCCTCAGTGTCTTTATTTTCTTTATTTTTTCTTTATAACTTTATTTTTTTCTTTACTGTCACTAATTATCTTTCTTTACCTCTTTTCGTTTCTTTGTCACCTTTATTTATTTTTATTTATTTTGTAATTTGTATCGGCTTCTTTGCTTTCACCATTGTTTATTTCCTTATTCATTTTCCCAAACTCATTTTCCCTCCATGTTTTCCTTCCTCACTCATTTTCCTTCCTTACTCATTTTCCTTCCTTACTTATTTTCCTTCCTCACTCATTTTCCTTCCTCACTCATTTTCCTTCCTCACTCATTTTCCTTCCTCACTCATTTTCCTTCCTCACTTATTTTCCTTCCTTACTCATTTTCCTTCCTCACTTATTTTCCTTCCTCACTTATTTTCCCTCCTCATTTTCCTTCCTTACTCATTTTCCTTCCTCACTCATTTTCCTTCCTCACTTATTTTCCCTCCTCATTTTCCTTCCTTACTCATTTTCCTTCCTCGCTTATTTTCCCTCCTCATTTTCCTTCCTCACTCATTTTCCCTCTTCCTTCTTCACTCATTGTCCCTCCTTATTTTCCTTCTTCATTTTCTTTCCTCACGCATTTTCTCTTTTCATTTTCCTTCCTCACTCATTTTCCCTCCTCATTTTCCTTCCTCACTCATTTTCCCTCCTCATTTTCCTTCCTCACTCATTTCCCTCCTCATTTTCCCTCCTCATTTTCCTTCCTCACTCATTTTCCTTCCTCACTCAGTTTCCCTCATTTTCCTTCCTCGCTCATTTTCCCTCATTTTCCTTCCTCCCTCATTTTCACTCCTCATTAAGCTTCCTCATTTTCCTTCCTCATTTTCCTTCTCACTCATTTTCCCTCCTTATTTTCTTTTCTCAGTTTCCCTCCTCATTTTACTTTCACACTCATTTTCCCCTCCTCATTTTCCCTCCTCACTCATTTTCCCTCTCATTTACCTTCCTCACTCATTTTCCCTCTCATTTTCCTTCCTCACTCATTTCCCCTCCTCATTTTCCTTCCTCATTAATTTTCCCTCATTCACCTCACTCATTTTCCCTCATTTTCTTTCCTCATTCATTTTCCCTCCTCATTTTCATTTCTCACTCATTTTCCTTCATTACAAATTCATCTGCTGTATCAGATTTTGCTCCTATTGAGACTTTATTATTTTTTATCGCTTTTTATTTCCTTTATTTATTTATCTTTATTGTGTTTTTCTTACCCTTACCAATTTTCCTATCAAGAAGACCTGTTTCCCTTTCTCATATCCTTTTCCTTCCTGTATTGATTTTTATTATAATCTTTTTCTGGCCTTTATTAAGAGTGTTTTTCGTTGTAGTCTTTATTGCTTTACTCACTAAGACTTATATTCCTTTTTCATATCTTTTTCCTTGCTTTATTATCCTTATCACTTGTTTTTATTTCCTTATTTTTTTTTTCAGTATACCTTTATTGCTTTACTCATTAAGACCTATATTCCTTTTTCACATCTTTTTCCTTGCTTTATTTTCCTTATCACCTGTTTTTCTTTCCTTTATTTATTTGTTTTTTCATTATGTCCTTTATTGCTTTACTCACTAAGACCTATATTCCTATTTCATATCTTTTTCCTTGTCTTATTTTCCTTATCACCTATGTTTCCTTCCTTTATTTGTTTGTTTTTTCAGTAAGTCCTTTATTGCTCCCCTCCTCTCCTCTTTTGCTTGAACTGTGACTTACTGTGTTTCGCCTTTCACCTTTATTTTTCCCCCCCTCCCCCTCCCCCCTCCATGCAAGGGGGGCGGCAATCCCCCTCCCTTATCACGCGGGACAGGCGGGAGTAATGAAAACTGAGGGGGAGAGGGGGAGGGAAGGGGAGGAAAGAGGAAGGGAGAAGGGATACGAGGGATAAGAGAGAGAGAGAGAGAGAGAGAGAGAGAGAGAGAGAGAGAGAGAGAGATTTAAAGATTATGTCAGGCTTATAACCTGCAAATATCTCTTATTATCATATTATTATTATTATTATTTTTATTATTATTATTATTATTATTATTATTATTATTATTACTGTACTGATATTATCATCATCATCATCATCCAGTTCAGTCTGACGACTTTCGTCTCTCTCTCTCTCTCTCTCTCTCTCTCTCTCTCTCTCTCTCTCTCTCTCTCTCCTCGTATTAATGCTTTCTATCATTCTTTATTACCATCTCTCTCTCTCTCTCTCTCTCTCTCTCTCCTCGTATTAATGCTTTCTATCATTCTTTATTACCAGCTGTTCATCTCCTCACATTCTTTTCCCCTTCCTCCATTCGTCTTTATTATTTTATTATTTCCTTCGTCTTTCCTTCATCTTATTTCCTTTACTTATTCTTAGTCTTCTTTTCCTTCTGTATTTTTCTTCATTTTCTTCACACTTCTTCACATTTTCTTTGCCTCCAATTTTTTCTTTTTTCCCTCACCTATTTTTCCTTCCCTCTCTTCCTCCTTTCCTTCACTTGCTTCCTTCATTCTTTTCCTTTTACTTCTTTCTCCTTCCTGCCTACTAAATTCTTGTACTCTTCTTCCTTCTTTTTCCCTTCCTTTCTTCCTCCTCCTCTCCTTCCTTCACCTTTTACTGCCTGTCTTCCCCATTCTCACCCTAATCTTCCTCTTCCTTTTTGTTTTTCATTTTTTCATTATCTTTTTCTTCTGTCTCACTTTCCCTCCTCCTCCTCCTCCTCCTCCTCTTCTTCTTCTACTTCCTCTTCTCTGCCTTTCTCTCCCTCATACGTAATTTGTGTGCTAAAGGAAGCTCTACAAGTGAGAGTATCTGCTTAACTCTCTCTCTCTCTCTGTCTCTGTCTCTCTGTCTCTCTCTCTCTCTCTCTCTCTCACACACACACATCCTTACTTTCATCACCTTTCACACCTTCCCCTTATATTTTTTAATTTTCTCTCTCTCTCTCTCTCTCTCTCTCTCTCTCTCTCTCTCTCTCTCACATCCTTACTTTCATCACCTTTCACACCTTCCCCTTACATTTTTCAATTTTCTCTCGTACGTCACCCAAATTTGTTCTTCACTTCTTTCCCACGTCGTCTTCCGTCTCCCTTCACTTTGTCTTTCATCTTTCTTACATTTCTTTCTTCTTCTCATCTTCTCTCTCACTTTCTTAAAAATTTTATTCTCTCTCCTTGTATCTCGCTCGTTTATCTTTCTCTGTGTTTTTTCCCCAGTTTTCTCCTGTCTCGCTTTATTCGTGTTTTTTTCCTTGTCTTCTGTGTCTCTTAAATATTTTCTTTTTCTCTTTTTTCTTTTACTCACATACTTCTGTTTTTTTTTATTATTATTATTTTGTTTTCCTTTTTTTCTCTCTTTTTCTTGTCTTGCTTCTTCATGTGTTATTTTTTCTTTCCTCCTCCTCCTCCTTCTCTTCCTCCTCCTCCTCCTCCTCCTCCTCCTCCTCCGGGACATTTTACTGTACTTATATATATTTTCCTTGTCACTCTTCGTACAAGAATTTAATGGCTACTCTTACTTCTTCTTTTATTTTCTCTTTTTCGTAATATTTTCTTTCTCTTCTTTCTCCTCTTTTCGTCAGTCTTCAATTTCATCTTTTTCTCATTTCCAGTTTTTTTTTTCTTGAATTGTTATTATTATTATTATTATTTTTTTTTTTTGCACATGTCTATTCTTGTATTCCATACATTTATTTCTCTCTCTCTCTCTCTCTCTCTCTCTCTCTCTCCATATATATTCGCTGTTTTTGCGTCATTTCATGTTCTAATTCAGAAATCTACCTGTCAGTCTATAATCATATGCTTAATAGACCATCCATCAATCCATCCAGCCATTCATCCATCCATCCATCCATCTAGCCAGCCAACATCCCTACCTACTCATCCACTCTCTATCCACTCATCCACTGCCACTCCACCGCACCGTAACTCAGCGGCTATCCTGCTATATATCACGCCCGCTTCCTTCCACCTACACATTATGAATATTACATCACACACACTCCCTCTTTCCCTGTCCACCTCTTATTCATTCTCACCCATACATTTTTTATTTTTTTTTTTGGATGGGGGTATACACAAAAATTTTTCACTCATTCACGTTCACCCTCCCCTTTTTTTTCCACATTTTTTTATGTTTATATTATTTCGTTGCCGTATCTTTTTTTTTTTCTTAATAATTTTTCGACCTGTTTCACAATATTTTTGATCGTATACAATTTTTTTTGGCCTTACGTAAAATTTTTCACTCATACCTATTATTACTATGTTTAATGCGTGTAGAGGTTATTTTTTTCGTTTTTATTTTTTCGTTTTTATTTTTTCCGTTCATACTAGCACTTGTTCAATAAATTTTGGATCCTTTACACAGTCTTTTCGGTAATATTCGCCTTGTTAAATGCGCTGGTTTATTTCTCATGCATTCACATTATTTTTTTTTTTTCATTTTTTGTTTATTTTCATCTCATATTAATTCTGTTTCTTATTACTTTTTTTTCCGTCTATACACGAGTCGTATACATTTTTCTTTATTTTTATTTGATCGTTTATATTACGGCCCAGTTTATTTTTTGTATTTTTTTTTCATTTATTCAGTCAATTGCTGTTTGTATAGTCATTTTTAGTCCATTTTCATTCTCATATTTACTTATATATATTTTTTTATGTTGTCGTCTGTTACTCATGGTTCTTTTTTTGTCTTTCTCAGATTTAGTCAAAGGCATTGTTCTTCCATACGAGTATCTCCCTTTTGTGTATTAATTATTAGTCCATATTCGTTATTATTTATATCTTTTTATTATTTTTATTATGCTGTTATTCTAGCCATAGTTATTTTTGTCTTTCTTTATAGTCATTTTCATTTTTCATTCTCTCCTAATTGTTTTTGTATTACGTATTAGTTCATTTTCATTCACATTTATTTTTAATTATTTTCCTGTCACCTGGTTAACCATAATTGTCATTAGTCATTCACCCATGTTTTTTTTACTTTGTCATTCACTCATGTCCATTTCCAACACCTCCTCATTCACTCCATTTTTCACTTCTCCAGTCCATACCTCACATCTTTCTTGCACCGTCAGCACCACAATGCCTCAAACATACTCATATTTACCCAAACATTTTTTTTTTTTCTGTTTTCTGTTTTCTTCTTCATATAGTCTGTGGTCCTCCTCAGTTTCTCTTATTTTTCTTCTTCTTCTCCCTCCTTGCTTTCTTGAGGCTCCTTAGTTTCATTTTCATGTTTTTTTATCTTTTTTTTTTCTTAAAGTACTTCCCTGTCTCTAGAATTTCTCCACCATGGCATTCATTTCGTTTGATGTAGCCTACTTTCTTATTGCGGGATGAGTGGATGATAGTACGCACACACACACACACACACACACACACACACACACACACACACACACACACACACACACACACACACACACACACACTCTGCCTAGCGCCCCGTATATCTCATCCCCTTACTTTTCTTCACATAACTCACAATTTTACCCTCTTTCACATCCTCCCCTAAACCTAGACATCAAGAATCTTACTTAGGTCGGCCTAGGAGTCTTTCTAAGCTATCCTTCTAAATTCTTTCAATCCTAGAACGTCTTATATAATTTCTTTTTAACTTTAGACGATTATATTAAGCTTATGGGGGATTGTTTTTGATTTTGATGAAGGAGTTAGAGAAGGCTATTTTTAACTCCTCCCCCTCCAAAAAAAAATCTCTTATGCTGAGTGAATAAAATCGTATAGATGGATGTAGACAGATGTATAAATAGATAGATAAATAAGCAGATAGATGGATTTTACATTTACTCCTCTCTCTGTGGCAAAAGAAAAATAAATCCCTTTCTACTCATAGCATCCCTTTATTCATCCTTTCATATGTATTTTTTCCTCAGCACAAAAAAAAAAAAAAAAAAAAAAATGCTGTCCACAAGATCTGTTTTTATCCATTTTTCCAGTTATCCTCTAGTATTTTTTTTCATTTGTGTTAATTTATACATACATACATACAGTACATACATACATACATACATACATACATACGTACATACATACGAATACATACATCCGAGTACTGACATACATACATACAAACGTTTATTTATTTATTTTATTTTATTTACAACGCAAACTTACGTATAAAAAGTCTCCCACAGTAGCAATGTTTCATCACTCACTTCTGTAACTATTATTATTATTATTATTATTATTATTATTATTACTACTACTACTACTACTACTACTACTACTACTACTACTACAACCACTAAATTTTTTTTTATTATTATTATTACAGTATTATTATTATTATTATTATTATTATTATTATTATTATTATTATTATTGTACACCAAGAAGGACATCAGTATCTTTTCAGGTCTTTGTGTATATGTAAATCTACGCAAAATAGACACAAATTTCATCTACCTTCTACCCTAAATATTTTGCCTTTCCCTCCAAAATCTACTTCCCTCTCACGCTCTCTTGCTGTCCCGTGAATAAGCATCTATTTTATCTATTTTATCTACCGTACACTACCAGCCGTGATCAGAATGTCAATGTGTAGGTAGACAGGGAGGAAAGAGGGAGGAGAAGAGGAAAAATGGGAAAAGGGGGAGGAAAAAGAGAAGAAAAGAGGAAAAAGTGGGGAAATTGGGAGGAAAAGAGAGAGAGACTAGAGGAAATGGGAAAATTGGGAGGAAGAAAGAGAGGAAAGAGGAAAAATGGGAAAGTTGGGAGGAAAAGAGAGAAAAAAAGAGAGAAGAGAAAAGTGGGAAAATCTGGAGGAAAAAAGAGGAGAGAAAAAGAGAAAAAATGGGAAAGTTGGGAGGAAAAGAGAGAGAAAAGAGGGAGAAGAGGAAAATTGGGAGGAAAAGAGAGAAGAGGAAAAATGGGAAAATTGAGAGGAAAAGAGAGAAAAGAGGGAGAAGAGGAAAAAATGGGAAAATTGGGATGAAGGGAGGGGAAAAATGGGATAGGGGAGGAGCGGAAGGATGGGAGGAGTTTTTGAGAGAGGGAGGAAGAGAGGGAGAAGAGGAGAAAATGGGAAGAATTGGGAGGAAAGGAAGGAAAAATGGGATGGAGGAAGAGGAGGGATGAGAGGAATTTTGAGGGAGGGAAGAAAGAAGATGGGGAGGAAGGAGGAGGTGAAGGATTTGGATGAAGGAAATGAAGGAAGACTGCAAGTAAGGAAGAGGAGAGAAGGAGGCAAGTTTAAGAGGGATGGAGGAAGGGAACGAAGGAAGGATGGGATGGAAGGAAGAGAGGGGGGGGGAAAATAAGGAGGGAGGAATGAAGAAAAAAGAAAGATGTAAAGAAGAATATGAAAGCATGAGAGGAATGCAAGTAGTGTTAGGGGAGAGAGAGAGAGAGAGAGAGAGAAGGGGGGGGTTAACAAGAAAATGCCTTTAACTATCTCCATAAAACTCCTTCAGAAAATCCATCAATCCCCCCCCAGTCACTTTAAAATTATCATCATCATCATCATCATCATCATCGTCGTCGTCGTCGTTTTCGTCATCGTCACACACACACACACACACACACACACACACACACACACACACACACACACACACACACACACTCTCCCTCTCTCTCTCTCTCTCTCTCTCTCTCTGTATGTGTGTGTGTATGTGTGAACACATAAATTCACGAAGGCATGCAGACTTAAAATATAATTCAGTTGTAGTCTTTTCACTTGATTAAAATTTTGCCGTCCCTATAGAGGCAACCAGTTCCAAAGTGTGTCCCTAACTGTGTCATTCACTCATTCTGTTTTTTAACCGTTTTGGAGGATTAAAACTGGCAAGTTGCAGCTGTAGAGTTTTATAGAGCGTCTCACTTATTGGGGGGGGGAAGGAAAAGTTGAGTGTGAGGGGCATTTGTAGTGTCTTTTGTGCGTCTGGGACATTTTAAGAATGTGTCTGAGTAGTGTGGTGGAGTGGATGATAGGACGGGGGTGGGTGCGTCTGTCAGAGTGATCCTTTGTCTTCCTTATATTTTTTTTCATGATTATTGCACCCTAAAAATAACTTCTAATTTTAGTGATTTTCTTTTTTCTTACGAAGGGGTTATCTATCTATCTATCTGTCTATCTATCTATATATTAGCAATGACGCCTTTTGTGATGTGTAGTTGATTTGGTTGGGGTGGGTGCGGCTATCAGGTGTCCTTTGTTATATTTCTTTTACACGATTTTGCTCCTGACGATTAATGTACTTCTAGTTTTAGTTTTTCTTTTTGAGGAAGTAGTGGTTATTATTATTATTATTATTATTATTATTTTTGAAGGGTTATGATTTTTTTCAGCTATTTTCTTACGCCTGTCCTTCAAGGGAGCACACCAACCCCCACGGCGTCCTCCTTCCCTTTAATTTCAAGCGGTAATTTTCTTGGGTGTTTTTCTTGCTGCAGTTGGCTTGGCTGGACCTCCTTGCTTAGCTCCTTGATTATCTTGCTTTGCTTGTTGGTAATTACTTGTTTTTTTTGTTAATTTTTTGCCTTTCTTTTGCATTTGCATTTTTTGGGTTATTGTATGATTTTTTTCTGTGTTTTTTTATTGATTTGAGTAGGGACTTGTTTGTGATTGATTGATTTGTTTTTTTGCTTGCTTGTTGGGTTTATTTTTTTTTAATCCATATTTATTCTTCGTTTTTAAATTTTCTTTTGATTATAGTTTTAATTTTGATCTACTGACAAACGACCCTTAACTCACCTATTTCTTCTGTTCTTGTTTATTTTTGTTTATACGTTTGATTTAGCATTTTTTTTCTTTGTTTAGCTGTTTCCTTTTATTTATTTGATTTCTCCCTTGCTTCTCTTCCTCCCATCCTCCCTTTTTTGGATTTCTCCCTTTCTTCACTTCGTCCCTTACTCCCTTTTTCCATCATTCATTCATTTTCTTCCCTTTCGGTCTTTGCTTTCCTCCATTCCTTCCTTCCTTCCTTCCGTCCTTCCGTCTCTCCTTCCCTCCTTCTTCCCACACCCCAATTATTTCTCTCCCTCCCTTCTTCCTTCCATCCATTCACCCCGCCTTCTGGTCCCTTCCCTCTCCCACTGTGTTACCTCTTTCGTTTCGTTCATTCATCCTTTCATCCTTTCTTATCGTTTTTCATACCTCCTCCTCCCTTCTCATCTCTCATTCATTTATTGGTTCCTTTCTCCGTCCGTCCATCCATCCATCCATCCATCCATCCATCCATCCATCCGTCCATCCATCCATCCATCCATCCATCCATCCATCCGTCCATCCATCCATCCGTCCATCCATCCATCCATCCATCCGTCCATCCATCCATCCGTCCATCCGTCCATCCATCCATCCATCCATCTATCCATCCAACTTTCATTTATCCTTTCTTCCTTCTCCCCCTCACTTTTATTTCTCTCTTATTTCCATCCTTTCCTTCATTAAGCCATACCTCCCTGTCTTTGCATATATATAATTGTCTATCCATCTTTATCTATCTATCTATCTGCGTATATCAGTTTATATAAAATTATGATTATCCGTCCATCTTTATCTCTGTGTATATCTGTTTCTATCTATCTATATCATCTATATCTATCTGTCTGTTTGTATATTTATATTGAAATACATATTCACACATCCATCCATTCATCATTCCAGCTTCCCTTCCTTCCACCTTCCCAAATACTTGCTACTTTCCTCCCTCCCTTCCTCCTTGCCTGCCTGCCTGCCTGCCTCCCCCCCTCCCTCCCTCCCTCCCTCCCTCCCTGGGCGGGATGGAGTGAGGGGCAGGTCACTTACAGGTAATATATGGCTGCTGTTTTCAGAGGGGGAGGGTTTAGGCAGGGAGGGGTGGAAAGAGGGAGGAGGAGGAGGAGGGAGAGGGAAAAGGAGAAGAATGAAAGGAGGGGAAAGAGCAAGGGAGAAAGGATTTGGAGAGAGGGAGAGAGGCAGGGAGCTGGAGGGAGAAGGGGAGGATTGAGGAGGGTGAAGAGAAATGAAGAAGCAGGAGGGAGAGGAAAAAGAGAAGTCGCAAGATGGAAGAAAGGAACGATGGATGGAGGGAGGGAGGGTAGGAATGAGGGAGGAAGGGAGAAGGCAGGGAGGGATAGGGAGGCAGGTGAGAGAGAGAAGTTCAAGGGAAAGCAAACAGCAACAGGTATTTTGGTCCTTTTGAGGCTGTCTGTCATAAGGAAGTGCTGTCTAAGGAACTGATATATGAAAACAAGGTTTGTATTTTCGTCTGGTAAGGAAGGTCCCTAACACCTCTTCCTTAGCGATTTATTATTGGAGGTGGCTGGTTAAAATCCTTTTCTACGCTATTTAATCAGAGTATGGCGATGTTTGAAGGATTTACATAGAGAAGGAGACTAAAGTATAATAAGCAAAATAAATCACTTAGGTAAAGGTGTTAGGGAGAGGGAGAAGAGTAAGTACAGGAGGCAAGGAAGAAGGAAGAAAAAAATAAGGAGGAAGGAAGATGGTAAGGAGAGGAGAAGAGGAGGAAGTTATGAAAAGGCGGAGGGAGGGGGAGAGAGACAAGTAGGAAGGAGGGAGGGAGGGACGGAAGTAGAGAACAGAAGTGAGGAAGACAAGGAGGGAGGGAGAAAATTGGAGGGAAGGAGGGAAGGAGAGAGAGGGAGAGACGAAGGTAGATAGAACTCCATAAAGAAGGTGTGTGTGTGTGTGTGTGTGTGTGTGTGTGTGAGAGAGAGAGAGAGAGAGAGAGAGAGAGAGAGAGAGAGAGAGAGAGAGAGAGAGAGAGAGAAGACGGAGGAAAGAGAAGCAAGAGGGGGAGACTAGGGAGGAGAGCGAGGCGGAAAAAGGAAGGAGATGAAGGAGGAGGAAGGGAGGGAAAGAACAAGAAAAAGAGGGAGAGAGGAGAGGGAAACGGAAGAGAGGAGGAGGGAAGGAGGAGAGCAAGTAGGAAGTGAGGGAGAGAAAGAGAGAATATGGAAGAGAGAGGGAGGGAGGAAAGAAAAGGAAGGAGAGGGAGAAGGAAGAGAGAAGGATGGAAAGGATAGAAGGAGGCAAGGAAGACGAGGAGAAAGGAGAGGAAGAGAGAGGGAACAGGGAAGGAGGGAGGGGGAGGAAAAGGGAGAGGGAGAGAAAGAGGGAACAGGGAGGAGGGAGGGAGAGGAAAAAGGAGAGGGAGGGAGGAAGGAAGAGGAAGGCAGGTAAGGAATGAGAAAGAGAGGGAAAGAGGAAGGCAAATAGAGGTTCATAAGGGAGGGTTAGTCACTGAGAAAGAGGGAGGGAAGGGAGGGAGGGAGAGAAGGAGGGAGGGAGGTATTGGGTGGGAGGGAGGGAGGGAGGTACTGGGTGGGAGGGAGGGAGGGAAGGGACTGGATTGTGAGGCAGGGAGGGAGGGCAGGGATGAGAGAGGTACTTGAGGGAGAGAGTAAGTGGGAGGGAGGGAGAGAGAGGAGAGGAGAGGAG
>NC_136969.1:29601648-29686648 GCF_032717465.1 Coenobita brevimanus | reverse complement strand
GTCAGTGTATCTATCCGTGTATCTCTCTGTCTGTCTATCTGTCCCTTTGTCCTCTTGTCTATCTACTTATCCATCCATTCATCCATCTATCCATCCATCCATCCAATCATCTATATATTTGTCTGTCTATCTGTCTGGAAGTCTGTCAGTCTGTGTCTATCTATCTATCTATCTGTCTTCTAAGCCACTCATTACCACATCACCACTCCCTGCCACCACTCCAAGCCACTCTCCCTCATGCACAAGCCTCCCTTCTTCAAAAATACAGAGAAAATGGAAAGACCTGGAATTTCACCTGTAATTCTAGTGCCCGTGTGTGGCTTGTTTGAGAGGCAGCAGGTGTGTGTGTGTGTGTGTGTGTGTGTGTGTGTGTGTGTGTGTGTGTGTGTGTGTGTGTGTGGAGAGGCAGGCGAGGCAGGGTGAGGCAGGAAGGGAAGCGGGTAGGGTGAGATGGACTAGGGCGAGCAGGGGTAGGTAGGGAGGTAGAGAGAGAGAGGAAGAGACAGGTAGACAGACAGACAGGTAGAGAAGAAGGGAAAGATGATACAGGCAGAGAAAGACAGGCAGCAGACGTAGTGAGGCAGGAGGGAAGCAGATGGCCAAGCAGACAAGCAGGAAGCAGAGTGAGGTAGGAAGGGGGAGTGAGAATTAGGAGGAAATTGAGTTAGGTAGGGAGGATGAGGTAGGGAAGAAGGGAGGTAAATGTAAGAGAGAGAGAGAGAGAGAGAGGTAAGAAAATAGACAGCAGGAAATAGATAGGCAGGAGAGTAGGCATAGATAAAGAAAGCAGAGGTAAGGCAGGTAGACAGTGAAATTAGCAGGGAGGTAGATAGATAAGGAAGGCATGGGTGAGGTAGATAGTGTTAGGCAGTGTAAGGCAGGTGGGTGAGGTAAGGGAGGAAAAATGAGAGGGTGATATAGGCAGGGAATTAGACAGATAGATAGATTGATGGATTAGATAAATAGATAGATAGGGAGGCAGGGGTAAGGATGGTAGGCAGAGGTAGGCAGGGGTGAGGCAGGAAAAACGTGAAGATAAACAGATTAATTGCATAATATAATCTAGGTCACTTCCTGCCACACCCTTTATGTTCACACTCTCTCTCTCTCTCTCTCTCTCTCTCTCACTACTTCCTCCAGTATCTCACTTTATTTTTTTCCAATTTTCTTCCCTTTTTTTCCTTATTCCTTCGGCCCTTTTTCTGCAAATGACATTTTTTTTCTTTTTTTTTTTTAATAATTTTTCGTAGCTAATTCATACTCTTCACTCAAACAATATAATGCGTTTTTTTTTTTTTTTTTTTTTGTGACCAAAATCACTAACCCCTTTCTGCCCAGTCAATGGTTGGTGTAGTCAGATTGGGGGGTTAATTTGACTAGTAACCAAGGAGATTCAGACCTGTCTCATGAATAAGGCTTGTCGAATTTCACGCGACCTCGAATTGGGCCATACTTGTCGATTGAGGAAGCCTCTGAACACCTTTTCTTACGCGATTTATTTTGTTTATTACACCTTACTCTCCGCATCTGTGTCACTTAAATCCTTCCATTATCGCCATACTCTGGATAAATAGCGAACAAAAGGATATTAACCAACCGTATCCAAAAATAAATCGCTAAGGAAGAGGTGTTAGGGAGCTTCCTTAACCAACGAGATTACGAGAGAGTGTTGGGAAAATAATAGACCTGTTTAATCTGAGGAAATTAAATGGATGGCCTGACAGGAAAATAAATCGCTTAGGAAGTGGTGTTAGGGAGCTTGTGAAATTTTGATCGTGGTTGGTCTGACAAGAAAATAAATGGCTTAGGAAGTGGTGTTAGGGAGCTTCTGAAATTAAGTACGTGATTGGTCTGACGGTAAAATAAATTGTTTAGGAAGAGGTGTTAGGGAGCTTGTGAAATTTAGTACGTGATTTGTCTGACAGTACAATAAATCGCTTAGGGAGAGGTGTTAAGGAGAGGATATTATATATTGACCTTGATTGGCTTGACAATAAAATAAATCGCTTAGGAAGAGGTGTAACGGAGCTTGGGAAATTGTGACCGTGGTTGACCTGACAGCAAAATAAATCGCCTAAGAAGAGGTGTTAGGGAGCTTCTGAAATTTAGCACGTGATTGGCCTGACAGCAAAATACATCGCATAAAAAGAGGAATAAATCGCTAAAGAAGAGCTGTTAGAGAGCTCGAGAAATGAAGTACGTGATAGGTCTGACAGTGAAATAAATCGCTAAGGAATAGGTATTAGGGAACCTAGGAAATTAAATGCTGACCTTAGTTGGCCAGACAGGAAAATAAATCGCTTAGGAAGAGATGTTAGGGAGCTCAAGAAATTAAGTGATTGGCCTGACTGTAAAATAAATCGCTTAGGAAGAGGTGTTAGGGAGCTCAGGAAATTAAGTACATGATTGGCCTGACAGTAAAGTAAATCGCTAAGGAAGAGGTGTTAGGGAGCTTCTGAAATTTATCACGTGATTGGCCTGGCAGTAAAATAAATCGCCTAGGAAGAAAAATAAATCGCCAACGAAGAGGTGTTAGGGAGCTCGAGAAATGAAGTACATGATTGGTCTGACAGGAAAATAAATCGCTTATGAAGAGGAATAAGTCGCTTAAGAAGAAAATAAATCGCTTAGGAAGAGGAATAAATCGCTTACGAAGAGGTGTTAGGGAGCTCGGGAAAGGACTGACCGTGGTTGGCCTGACACGAGAGCTGCACGGACGCCCCCTCTGCCAGCGGCCCCAGAGTGTTGCCTTCCAGTGGGCGCCCTTTTCCGTCCGTGAGTGAGACCGTCCATACTGAATCTGGAAGGGAGGAGAGCCTGTGAGAGAGAGAGAGAGAGAGAGAGAGAGAGAGAGAGAGAGAGGGGTAAGTGATATAATTCCCAACACTGTCCGTACTGAATTGAGAGAGAGAGAGAGAGAGAGAGAGAGAGAGAGAGAGAGAGAGAGAGAGAGAGAGAGAGAGTGTTTATGTGTACGACTGTGTGCGTTTATATCAGTGTGTACATGTGCGTGTGTGTGCGTGTATGAGGACCCTCGAGCCCAACCCTTTACCTAAAATCCCTTAAATTCCTCTACATTAGTTTCCAGTCAGTCGCCCATTAATCCCTAAAATCTCTCTCCCTCCCCCTCCCCCCTCCCCTCCCCTCTTCCATTTTCATATCCTCCCCTTCGCCTCTCTCTCTCTCTCTCTCTCTCTCTCTCTCTCTTCTTTTCCCTTTGACCTTCCTCCTCTCCCCTTTCCTTTTCCCTCCACTTTCCTCTCCCCTCCCCCCTGCTTCTCCTTTCCCTCCACTCCCCTTCACCCTCTTCCTTTTCCTCCCCCTCCCTTCTCCCCATACCTCCTTCCCCTCCTCTCCTCCATCCTCTTCTATCCCTCCTCCTCTCGTTCCCCCCCCCTCCCCGCCATTTTCACTCTCTCTCTCTCTCTCTCTCTCTCACACACACACACACACACACACACACACACACACACACACACACACACACACACACACACACACACACACACACACGCTTCTCTCCTCTCCCCTCTTAGTCTAAGCTGTTCTCAAATCTCCTCTTCCCAGTGCATCTCTCTCCCCTCGCCCTCTCTCCTCAGTTCCTCCCCTCACTTCCCCTCACCCTGTCATTCTCTGTCTGTCTCTCTGTCTGTTTCTCTCTCTCTCTCTCTCTCTCTCTCTCTCTCTCTCAGACTCATTCCCCTCACCCTCCCTCTTCCTGTTTCATCCTCCCTTCACTTCCCCTCACCCATTCTCCCCTCTCATCCCTTCTCCTCCTTATCTCCCCTCCTTCACTCCCCCATAACTCCCTCATCTTTTCCCGTAACTCTCTCCATCTCCCCCTCTCTCCTCCTCCCCCTTTCCCCTCCCTCTCTCACACCGCACCCTCCACCGCTTTCCTTTCTCCTCCCCCTTTCCTCCTCCCCCCCTCCCCATCCCTCCCCATTTATCTCCCCAATTCTCTCCCCACAGACTTCGAATTTAATTTCCAAAAGACAGAATATATGAGCCAGGGAATCCATATATTTTTTCTAGGCGAAGATTGTGCCCTTGATCTCTCTCTCTCTCTCTCTCTCTCTCTCTCTCTCTCTCTCTTATTCTTACTCTCACTAGACGAATCTTTTTTATTTTTTAGTTTTTTATGTAGGATTTTCCCTACTATTCTCGACTCTATAAATTTGGATTCTCATATATTTTCGTGAATTTCGGAATGTCTCGCTCACATTAATATCGATACTATTAAAATTTTAGCTACATTTGAATATTAAAATTTGGAGATAGGTTTATTTTTTGAGTTAATGATTCTTTTAATGGCCAAAATTAATGCCTATCCGGGTCCACCATTGTTTTTTTTATCGAAACAATATATCATGGAGGGAAGGTGGGGTGTGGAGGGAAGGGGGGGGTATGGAGGGAAGGGTGGTATGGAGGGAGTATTTAGGGAAGGAAGGGGTATGGAGGGAAGGGGGGTATGGAGGGAGTATTTAGGGAAGGAAGGGGTATGGAGAGAAGGGAGGGGGGTAATGGAAGGAAGGGGAGAGTATGGATGGAAGGGAAGAGTATGGAGGGAAGGGGGGGTATGGAGGGAAGGTGGAGGTATGGAGGGAAGGGGAGGGGTAAATTGTGTTATGTAAAAAGTCGAACAGATGTGATAAAATGATAGGGAATTATGATAAAATGGTCGAGAATTGTTATAAAAGAATAGCGAATTGTGAAAAAAAAAAATGGAAATTTGTGATAAGAAAATAGAAAATTGTGATAAAATAGCAGAAAATTGTGAAAAATGGAAAATTGTGATAAAAGAAGAAAAACTGTGATGAAATGGTCGAAAATTGTAAAAAAAAAGAAAAGAAAATTTTGATAATATAATAGGTAATTGTGATAAAATAATAGAAAATTGCGATAAAATAGTAAAAAATTGTGATTAAATAATAGAAAATTTTGATTAATATAAAATTGTGAGACAGTAGTAGAAAATTGTGATAAAATAATAGAAAAGTGTGATGAAATAAGAGAAAATTTTTGATAAAATAACAGGAAATAGTGATAAAATAAAATAAAAAATTGTGATAAAATGATAGAAAATAGCGATAAAATAGTAGAAAAATGTGATAATAAAAAA
Organism: Coenobita brevimanus; assembly: GCF_032717465.1. NCBI lineage: Eukaryota > Metazoa > Arthropoda > Malacostraca > Decapoda > Coenobitidae > Coenobita > Coenobita brevimanus. The sequence continues at coordinate 29,681,526 of NC_136969.1, read as the reverse complement.
TGGTGATAGAAATGAGAGAAAAATTGATTAAATAATAGAAAATTGTGATAAAATAATAGAAAATTGTGATAAAATAATAGAAAATTGTGATAAAATAATAGAAAATTGTGATAAACAGAAAATCGGGGAAAAATAGAAGATTGTGATGAAGTAAGAGAAATAGCGATAAAATGATAGAAAATTGTGACAAAATAATAGGAAATTGTGATAATAAAATAGGATACTGTGATGAAATCATGTAAAATTGTAATAGAATAATAGAAAATTGTGATAAAATAAGAGAAAATTGTGATAGAATACTAGGAAAATTGAGCTAAGGAGAAAATTTTGAAATAATGAGGAAAAAAATAGTATAACATTATATGATCCATCGACCCAGTGTGAATGAAACAGAGGAGCAGAAAATGTGAAAGTTATGGAAAACAGCGAAAAAAAAATTGAGTAAATAAATAAATAGATAAACAAAATAATGAAGAAAAGTGCAAAGAAAGTGGACGATAAAGAAGAAATAATAAAAAATAATAAAGGATAGAATTACAAGATAAAAAAAATTGATAAACTGTGAAAGGAAATCTGAGAAGAATTGAAAAAAATAGCCCGAAGATAAATACAATAATTATAATAGAAGGATAAATGAAAGGTTAGGATATTCAGAAAGAGAGAGAGAGAGAGAGAGAGAGAGAGAGAGAGAGAGAGAGAGAGAGAGAGAGAGAGAGAGGATAATTGACTGAGAATTGAATTAGCAAGGGGTTCTGGGCAGAGAGAATATACTGAAGGAATAGCTGACAGAGGTAGATGGATTAGAGAGAGAGAGAGAGAGAGAGAGAGAAAGGGTACATACTTAGTGATTGATAAATAAAGAAAAAGTGATTAGAAAGAGAAATTTACTGACATCGACACAACAGATCACGAGAGAGAGAGAGAGAGAGAGAGAGAGAGAGAGAGAGAGAGAGAGAGTCACACACGCTATCCGGTCATAAATTTAATAGAAAGACTAACTTATTCTCTAGTTATTAAAGTTTTTAGAATGACAAAAGATTAAGAAGGGGAGAGCAAAGTAATAGGCTCTCCCCCACCCTCCAGACTCTCCGGAAATAAGCCGTACAGGAAAATGGGGAGAAGTAACACCTTGCAAGACCGAAAAGCTAGAGGGAAATGTTGTAGGAAGGGTAGAATGTAGTACTAAGATTTATTGAGGTATTAATCCTTGTACATATGATTGATTCTGTTCATTGTTCACATTATATCTTTGCCTGTCAGTCTATCGGCATATCTGTCTGTCTGTTTATCTATCAGCATATCTATGTATTTATCTCTTACTGTAGCGATTTATTTATCTATCTGTCTTTATATACCATCCATCTCTCTCTCTCTCTCTCTCTCTCTCTCTCTCTCAGTCTGTCTCTGTATCTATATCTATCATTTATATTTATCCAGGCATATTCTGATGAAACGTGGGAGTACCATAACACCAATTTTTTCACTAGGTACCAAGGAGCAGGAGCCTTTTTTTCACTAGGTACCAAGGAGTAGGAGCCTTATCTTTTTTTTTTCATTAGGTACCAAGGAGTAGGAACCTGACTTTTTTTCACTAGGTACCAAGGAGCAGGAGCCTTTTTTTCACTAGGTACCAAGCAGTAGGAACCTGACTTTTTCACTAGATACCAAGGAGTAGGAACCTGACTTTTTCACTAGATACCAAGGAGTAGGAACCTGACTTTTTTCACTAGGTACCAAGGAGTAGGAACTTTTTTTTTTCACTAGGCACCAAGGAGTAGGAACCTTTATTTTTCACTAGGTACCAAGGAGCAGAAGCCCTTTTTTCACTAGGTATCAAGGAGCAGAGCCTAACTTTTCACTAGTAACCAAGGAGTAGGAGCTAATCTAATCACCTACATCAGTTACGGAAAATGAATGCGTTGAGAATGTATAATATATGAGGACAGTACGAGACTATTGATATTACTACTTTGGCCCTCTAGGGGAAGTATTGTCTCCTTAGCACCTTTTCTTTGGCGATTCATTGTGCTTATTACACTTCAAATCATTCTTTTTTCATATGGTTAAAGATATTCCCCAGTACCCTCTCCTGGGCGATTTATTTTTCCTGTTACACTATTATTCTCGTTTTTTTCTTTTTTTATATACATTTCAGGATAATCCCAACACCTCTTCCTTAGCGATTTATTTTGCCTATTGCACTTGATTATTCTTGTTTTCTTTTTAAATCCATCGATCCATCTATACTGTATATCTCTTTGTTTATCTATCAGTCTGTCTATTTGTTTACCTGTTTTGCACTCCAACGCTTAGTCATTTTCTCATATCCATCATCTTCACCTCCCGTCCTTTCATTTTCGTTCATTTTCCCAACATTCTTCATTTTCGTCTTTGCTATCTTTTTCGGATGATGCATTTTTACCTCTCTCTCTCTCTCTCTCTCTCTCTCTCTCTCTCAGATTTTTACTCATGTATTCATCCCTCTCCTCATAGATCTTTAATTACGTGTTCATCTCTCTCTCTCTCTCTCTCTCTCTCTCTCTCTCTCTCTCTCTCTCTCTCTCGCCAATTTTTACTCATGTATTCATCCCTCTCCTTCTCATAGATCTTTAATTACGTGTTCATCTCTCTCTCTCTCTCTCTCATATATATACTGTATATATATATATATATATATATATATATATATATATATATATATATATATATATATATATATATATATATATAGCCAGCCCTCTATAAAAATTTCCTGTATCTGTTTATCTATTTACTTAGCATCCAAGTGGTGACATGTGAAGGGGTGTGACAGGAAGAATTCTAAACCTCAGGGAACGGGTTATTAAAATATGTCCAGAATTAGGTATATATAAAAAAATCACAAGCTAAAATGTATTAAAAAAAAAAAAACAAAAAAAATCGAAAAATATAGTCGGAAAACAGAAGCAAGGTCGAGTGATCCAATAAGACAGAGGACGAAATAATTTGAAACTTCGGGACGTCATAAAGTTAAATATACGAGTACGGAAATTACACGGGTGACGCCGCCATATATTTTCGTTCTGTGGCATAATGTATCGTTCGCTTCGGGTGGTGGGGGCTGGCGCGTGTGGGGGTTGCTGTTGTTGTTGTTGTTGTTTGTTGTTATTGTTGTACCTCATTCTTCCTTAGGTAGGAAAGAGAGGGAGAGATGATGATGATGATGGTGGTGGTGGTAATAATAATAATAATAATAATAATAATGATGATGATGATGATGATAAGATTGTTGTTGTTGGTTGCGGTCATGTTATTATTGTGTTGTTTATTGTTATTGTTTTTTGTTGTTTTGTTTTTGATGGTGGGAGGGGGGAGGCGCAGGTGTGGTGGTGGTGGTGGTGGCGATGAGTGTGGTGGGCAGGTGTGGCGGAGATTGGTCAGGAGGTGGTGGTGGCGAATGGGGTAGTGATGGGGATAGTGGTGGTGGTGGCGAATGTGGTTGTGATGGGAATAGTGGTGGTGGTGATGCGGTGGTAGGCCGGTGTGGTTGTGGTGATAGTGGTGGAGGTGGGCAAGTGTAGTGATGGTGGTGATAGTTGTGGTTGTTTGAAGATTTTTTTTTCTTATATCAGGAAAAAAAAAAAAAAAATGAGGTTAACCGTAGTAGGCCAGTCCTACAGGGGTGACTAAAGTGCAAAAATAAGACAAGGATAGCAGGGAAGAAGGCTAGACAGTCCATTCCCCGAGGCCCAAAGATCTACGACCACGAAATGACCCTACACAACTTCTCATGCCACCACTTGCCCACCAACACCGGGCCGTCCGTACTGAAGCGTGTTAGGGTCATTTTATTCGTGATTAGTGTGATGGTGTTAGTAGGATTTCTCTCTCTCTCTCTCTCTCTCTCTCTCTCTCTCTCATATTTTGAATTTTACACAAGCGACCACTAGACGATACTTATCAGAGAATAATAATAATAATAATAATAATAATGATAACAACAACAATAACAACAACATTAATAATAACAATAATAATAATAATAATAATAATAATCTCAAGCTAAATAAAATCATACGCTAAAGGACTTAAGACACTGTGAAGGAGTTGGAAATGTCTTAGGCAAATTCTCAGCCTGCTCCTTGCTCTAGCCGGGATTCGAACTAGCAGCCTTTAGCACAGCTGTATTTTTTTACCCTTTTCGCTTCGTGATCTGATTATTTGGTGGCGGTTTTATTATTGCTGTTATTAGTGTTATTCGTAATAATGATGATGATGGTGATGGTGGTGGTGGTGATGATGATGGTGGTGGTGGTGATGATAATGTTGATGGTGGTGATGATGATGATGGTGATGATGGTAATATTGATGGTGATGATAGAAGTGATGATGATAGTGGTGATGGTGATGATGAAGATGATAGTGGTGATGATGATGATGATGATGGTGATGATGATGATGATGATGATGATGATATACCCACACCACCCTCGCCCATACCACCTTCCACACCAGTATCTTAGTATAGCATTCACGTCCTCAGTCTATATAATGTCTCTATCACACCAGTGAGAGAGAGAGAGAGAGAGAGAAGAATATAGATATTTCGTGGAGTGAAAATCTTGGTTCTGTAATATACTGTGTTTATGGGGTGTTAGGTGTGTGTGTGTGTGTGTGTGTGAGAGAGAGAGAGAGAGAGAGAGAGAGAGAGAGAGATGTATATATAACTTTTGTGGAGTGAAATTCTTGGTTTTTAATATACTTGTGTTTATGTCGTTATGAGGTTTTTGGTATGAGAGAGAGAGAGAGAATAGATTGCAATTTGGTAAAGGGAGAGAGTGTGGGACTGTGTGAGGAGTTACAGTATGTGAGAGAGTGAGAAAGGGTATGAAATAAGAAATGGGAAATAGATAAATAGATAGACAGATAGATAGAAAAATAAAATAGACAGATACATTGGTGGATGGATGAGATGTTATACAGTGGCGAAAAAGGAAAAAAAAAAACATAGAAGAGATGGATTTGCTGTAAGAGAGAGAGAGAGAGAGAGAGAGAGAGAGAGAGAGAGAGAGAGAGAGGATATATTCGAAGAGTTAAGATATGAGAATTTTACCAGCGGGATTTCAGTATTTTAAGAAGAGAGAGAGAGAGAGAGAGAGAGAGAGAGAGAGAGGAAGAAATTTCGAGGAGGCGGGGAATGAGGGGAAAATGAAGGAAGCAGAGAAAGAGGTAGATAGATAGATAAGAGAGAGAGAGAGAGAGAGAGAGAGAGAGAGAGAGAGAGAGAGGGGTCCAGAAGAGGAGACTTAATGGAAAAGGGTTGAGAGAGAAGTCGATTGATAGATTTGTAGATAGATAAATATAGATAGATGGATGGATGGATGAATAGATAGATATTAGAGAGAGAGAGAGAGAGAGAGAGCACTGTTCGATGCTTCAATGTTACTTTATCTCCTTAACTCACTCTGGTCTGTGTTTATGGAGGAGAGGGTTAAGTGGAGAGAGAGAGAGAGAGAGAGAGAGAGAGAGAGAGAGAGAGAGAGAGTCGGAGAAGTAAATCAGTCTTTATACTTTTGAATAATTTTACTACTTCCTTGAGAGAGAGAGAGAGAGAGAGAGAGAGAGAGAGAGAGAGAGAGAATAAATACAAATGAATAATTTTACTACCTCCTTTACTACCATCCTTTAACATCTCTACGACTGAAACTTTAATGCCCACCTCTATACCTTTAAAAAAAATCCCTAAATCCTCCCTTTAATTCCCCCTAAAATCCTAAAAATCTCCTTTCTCACTTGTAATCCCTTAAATAAATCCGCCTTGGCCATTTAGTATCGAATCTTAGTTAATCCTGTTTCGATTCCTTATAGATTTTTCGTCTTATGGATTCCTTTAAATTTTTGCACCCTATTCTTAAAGGCAGTTCTGTATCCCTTAAATCCTAAATCCTTCCCCATCTCTCTCTCTCTCTCCATAAATCCCCCTTAATCCCTCCCAAATCCTCCCTTATCACTTTGGGCCCATAGAGAGAGAGAGAGAGAGAGAGAGAGAGAGGGAGACTTAAAAATAATCCTTACATCTATTTATAAATTTTACCTTTCAGATTTTTAGCACCCCTTCCCCCTTTTAGGAATAATCGCAGTCCCTAAAATCCCTTAAATCCTCACCTGGTACCCTTAGAAGAACGCATTGTGACCAGGTAGGGGAGGAAATCTGAAGTGGACATTAACTTAAATCCGCTTGAAAATCCCCTTAAATTCCTCGTTAATTCCTAAAATCCCTTAAATCCTCACCTGGTACCCTTAAAAGAATACGTTGTGTCCAGGTAAGGAAGAACCGGAAGTGGACATTTGTGACTAATTATCTACTTAAATGTATCATACCTTAAAATTCCCTTAAATCCCCTTTAATTCCTTTAAATCTCTCGATAATCCCTAAAATCCCTTAAATTATTACCTGGTACAGTTCAACTTTTTCACTTTACTAGAACCCTTAAAACCACACTACCAGTACCTTAAAATTCCCTTAAATCCCACGTTAATCCCTAAAATTCTCACCTGGTACGCTTAGAAGAATGTGTTGCGTCAAGGTAGGGGAGGAAATCAGAAGTGAACATTAACTTAAATCCCCTTGAAATCCCCTTAAATTTCCCGTTAATCCCTAAATCCCTTAAATCTCTCGTTAATCCCTAAAATCCTTTAAATCCTCACCTGGTACCCTTAGAAGAATCCGCTGCGTCCAGGTAGGGGAGGAAATCTGAAGTGGACATTAACTTAAATCCCCTTAAATCTCTCGTTAATCCCTAAAACCCCTTTAAATCCCTTGTTACTGTAATTCCTTAAATCCCTCGTTAATGCCTAAAATCCCATAAAATCCCTCGTTAATCCCTAAAATCCCTTAAATCCCTCGTTAATCCCTAAAAACCCTTAAATCCTCACCTGGTACCCTTAGGAGAATGCGCTGCGTCCAGGTAGGGGAGAGCCGGAAGTGGACTCTACACCTGTATTCCGCCTCGTCCTCCTGTCTCACCTTTCGTATAATTAGCGAGGTTCCCCCCCCGCTCAACGCCACCCTCGCCCCCACGCCCACGCCCACGCTGCCTCGGTCCAGGTTAGCGCGGGCGTCGAAGCTGTGTGAGAGAGTGAGAAAGTGAGAGAGAGTGAGAGAGTTATGGATGTGGGAAAGTGAGAGAGAGGGTGAGAGTTACGGCTGTGGGAAAGTGTGAGAGAGAGTGAGAGTTACGGCTGTGGGAAAGTGAGAGAGAGAGTGAGAGTTACGGCTGTGGGAAAGTGGGAAAGTGAGAGAGAGGGTGAGAGTTACGGCTGTGGGAAAGTGGGAAAGTGAGAGAGAGGGTGAGAGTTACGGCTGTGGGAAAGTGGGAAAGTGAGAGAGAGGGTGAGAGTTACGGCTGTGGGAAAGTGGGAAAGTGAGAGAGAGGGTGAGAATTACGATTGTGGGAAAGTGGGAAAGTGAGAGAGGATGAGAGAAAGGGTGAGAATTACGGTTGCGGGAAAGTGGGAAAGTGAGAGAGGATGAGAGTTACGGCTGTGGGAAAGTGTGAGAGAGGGTGAGAGTTACGATTGTGGGAAAGTGTGAGAGAGGGTGAGAGTTACGTTCATAGGATAAGAGGCTTCGCAAAATCTCTTTAGTGATTTATTCTGCATTATTACACCTGAGCATTTTCCTCTTTGCTGTTTATCCTTATAGATTGACTGTATCTTTTATAAAGAGATTATGAGGTGTAAAAATAAATCTCCAAGGAAAAGGTGTTAAGGAATCTTCAGATTTACTTAAATGATAGTTAGTGTTAGCAGCGTTGTGGATTATGAGAAATGAGAGAGAGAGAGAGAGAGAGAGAGAGAGAGAGAGAGAGAGAGAGAGAGAGGTTAATTCTGGTGAAGTTTGGAGAGAAACTCGTTGGAAAAATCGGACGAGGATTGATATATGGATGGGTTGGTAGGTACGGCGAGAGAGAGAGAGAGAGAGAGAGAGAGAATTTATGAAGAAATACAACAGAGAATACATTTAATTCCATCACTTAATCCTGAAAATAATTACAGAAAAACTTTTAACATTTTTATTTTTTTCCATTTTTTTTTTTTTTGTCCTTTCAGCCCGAGGATTTTTTTATATATATATTTCTGGGTAACATCGGATTTGTTTTTTTTTTCACATGCCAAGTTTATTTTCTTATAGCTTGCGTCATACATATTTATTTATTTATTTATTTATTTTTATTCTTGGTCATGTTGTCTTCGGGGTTCGTGATTGTTATATTGTGGATTTTATTTTTTATTTTATATGTGTAGTTGATCAGGTGTGGAAAATAAACTCTTAGGAAGTACTTGTCTTTCTATCTGTCTATCTGTCTGTCTGTCTGTCTATCCATCTCTGCCTATATCTGTCTCTCTGTCCGTCTGTGTGTCTACCTGTCTGTATCTGTTTATCCATGTGTCTGTCTGTCTGTCTGTCTGTCCTTCTGTCTATATCAATCTATCCATCTCTGTCCATAACCATCTCTATCTATCCATCTATGTATCTGTGTGTGTATATGTCTGTCTGTCTGTCTATCTATCTATCTATCTGTCAGTCTTCCCGTATCCATCACCTTGTTAGTATACAGATCTCTTAAGTTATTGCCTCTAACGAAATAGTGGAAATAGACGAAAAAATAAGAAGAATTATCAGTAACGTAATAATATAAATAAAACTTAAATAATGAAACAGTATAAACATAGACATAAATAACGAAGCAACAGGAACAGAAAAATAACGAAATAACACGTAGAAGAACGAATAACGAAACAGGAGAAACTAAGCATAAATAACGAAAGGATAGAAATAAACAGAAGTAGCGAAATAACAGATAAATGACGGAATAACAGAAATAAATCACTAAATAAGAGAAAATAGGCATAAATAACGAAATGATAGAAATAAACAGAACTAGCGAAATAACAGAAAAATAACGGAAGAACAGAAATAACTCACGAAATAAGAGTAAATAGGCATAAATAACGAACGGACAGAAATAAGCAGAAATAGCGAAATAACAGATAAATGACGGAATGACTGAAATATCGACCTAAATAACAAATCACAACTCGTGCATCGGATTCTCGGTCGCCGTTCTTCTCCTCGGCGGATCGTGGCTGCAATCCGGGCCCCGTTCGCCTAAGTACACGCCTTCAATCCGACTTGCCCTCACCTGCCGCGATTTTTGTCGTTCTTGTGAAGGTGGCATGAGTCTTGTTTATGAGTTGCAGCGAAGGAGGAAGAAGGAAGGAAGGGTGGGGGGGGACTGAGGAAAGGAGGCGTGGAGGAAGAGAAGTAGTGGAGGAAGAGGAGGAGGAGGAGTGGAGGAAGAAGAAGAGGAGTAGTGGAGGAAGAGGAGGAGAAGCGGAGGAAGAGGGAAAGGAAGTGGGGGGGAAGGAATTGAGGAAAGGAGTGCAGGAAGAGGAGGGAGCACAAGGGATAACAAACTGCAATAAATCCTGAAGGAGGAGAAGGAAGGACGGAGAGAAGGAGAGAGAGAGAGAGAGAGGGGGGGGGGAGGATGGGAAAGCGGGAAAAAAAGGCTGGAAATTAGCAGAGAGAAGAAAGAAATGAGGAAAGAACTGAGACAGGAAAAGTATGATGAGAAAAGAAGAGGTGAATAAAGAATAGATAAATATAGATAGATAGAGAGAGAGAGAGATAGATGTGTGTATATGCATGCGAAATATTTCGTTCCGTTGGAGAGAGAGAGGGAGAGAGAGAGAGAGAGAGAGAATAAAAAGCGGAGAAGGGAGGGAACGCAATTGAGATAATGGATAAAAAACGAAATTTAAGAGAGTAAATAACTGAATTAGAGGGAAGCAGAAGATTAAGAACTGAGAGAGAGAGAGAGAGAGAGAGAGAGAGAGAGAGAGAGAGAGAGTAAATAAGGAAGGAAATAAGACAAACATAAGCAAAAAAAAAAAAAAAGGTGCAACTCCTTCACTCCGAGGACGAATTATTTTAGTTTATTCTTGCAAAACCTACACACACACACACACACACACACACACACACACACACACACACACACACACACACACACACACACACACACACACACACAGAGCAGTTTCCCTTCCTCACCATTTTTACCTAACCCCTTCCATAATCCATCCAAGTCTAATTATTATTTTTTTCTACTTCCTCTGTCATATGCATTTTCATTTTCGCATATTTTCTTTTATAATATCAACCTCTTTACCTTGTCACAAAAATTTTCATTGATATAAATAACATAAAATTACATCTCCCAGTCTTACTAACATTCTTTCCTCCATAATCTTTCCCTGTTCATTATTTCATCGTCTTTTTTTCAGGTTATAAATGCCGTAAATATTGAACATTCCTTCTCAAATGCTTTCGTTCAACTTTCTCCCTGTTCATCGTGTCACATAAATTTTCTAAGTCTACAAATGCCACATATATCTTTCAGTGTTTTTCCTCTTCTTTCGTCCTTATATACTTCTGTTGATTTTATCGTCCTAATGTTATAAATGTCTTCCAACCCTTCTCATCTGCATAGATAGATGGATAGATGGATATGTAGACTGATAGATATACAGATAGAAGATAGATATGTAGACAGATAGATATATAGTTAATGATAGAAGTGTGGTGATGATGATGGCGATGATTGTGAAGAAGATGGTCATTCATCATCATTTATTATTATTATTAATATTATTATTATTATTTTTATTATTACCATTACTGTTATATTTTCACTATTGTTATTTTTATTATTATCATCATCATTAATATTATCGTTATTTTTATTTTTTATTTAGTTTTATAATCTCCTCTTATTTCATCTTCAAGACACAATGACTTTCTTATCGTTGTGTTTACATAGCTGAAGGGAAGAGGCGAGGAAGAGAGGACAAAGGAAGACGCTTAATTGGAGGAATAATAAGAAACTGAGAAGAAGCGACAAAGGAGGAGGGGGAGAAAATGAAGGAGGAGGAGGAGGAAGAGGAGGAGGAGTGGTAGTAGAATTGAGGAAGTGTGATGGACGGAAGAAGAAATGAGAGAGAGAGAGAGAGAGAGAGAGAGAGAGAGAGAGAGAGAGAGAGAGAGAGATGATGATGACGATGATAGGGATGAAGAACAACAAAGAATAAACGACGAGAAATATGAAGGGGGCGATAATAGACCAGACAACGAAAGAAGCTGAGAATTAGGAAGAAAGAGGAGGAAAAGAGATGTGAAAAGAGAAAAAGAGAAGAGAGGAAGAAGAGAAGAGGAAATAAACAGTAGAAAAGAGGAGAAAGAATAAGGTATAAGAGAAAAAAAATGAACTAAAGAAGGACAAAAAAATGAAAAAAAAAATTGGAGAACTTATAGAAAAATAGATAAATAGATAGACAGACAGACAGACAGACACAGAGATAGACAGAGAGACAAAGGACAGAAAGGCAGACCCAGGCAGACAGAAAAAGAGAGAGACAAACGTGTAGACAAAGAGCAAGACAAAGCGGGAGGAGAAGAAGGAAGAGGAAGAGGTATTTTGAGACGGAAAGAGGTGAAGAGGAGAAGAGAGCCAAGTAATTAGAGAAAATAAAAAATAAGAACAGAGCGAAAAATGAAAATACCATGAATGACAAGATGAGTGAGAGAGAGAGAGAGAGAGAGAGAGAGAGAGAGAGAGAGAGAGAGAGAGAGAGGAATGCAATAGAGTTGGTTACATGAATGTGCATATCCTCTGAACACACACACACACACACACACACACACACACACACACACACACACACACACACACACACACACACACACACACACACACACACACACACACACACACACACACACACTCAACTCCCCCAAGTCAGTGCCTATTTACACACAGCCCTAAATTGTAAAAGTGAGGAAGCAAGCTATGTAAATGATATGCAAAGTGGAGAGGTGGGGAGGTGGTGTTTGGCTGGGGGGTGGGGTGGGGGGAGAAAGAGTGGGGTGATGTGGTGGTGGTGGGGAGATAGATGAAGGATTGGGAGGGGTAGAGATGGGAGGGAAATGGGAGAGTTGATGGAAGAGAGAGAGAGAGAGAGAGGGGGGGGGGAAGGGAGAAGGAAGAGAAAGAGGTGGGTATATAAGAATTAGTGTTTGAGGGCAGAGAGAGAGAGAGAGAGAGAGAGAGAGAGAGAGAGACCACACAGATCTTACGTCTGTGGTAGTTATACAGCCCCCTATTCATGTCGGGTAAGGCGATTCCCAAACACCTTCTCCTTAGCGATTTATTGTTGGATATGGCTGGTTAATATCCCTTTCTGTGTTACCAGTGTAGAGTATGGCGATGTTTGAATGATTTATACAACACAGACTAAGATAGAAAGGTATAATAAATAAATCGCTTAGGAAATAGATAAATAAATAGGTAAAATAAATCGGTCAGGAAAAGGTGTTAGGCGGCCCTTGGTGTTATGATCAGTTTACCTTAATTTGCCTTAGGATTTTCGTCCTCTTGCAGTTTATTTCACGTAGCTCAGTGGTAGATTAGACAGCGCTACGGTTTTGCATCCTTTCATTAGCACTTCTTCGTGACTATCACAGTATTGTAGTGTATACCTCTTATTATAACTCAGAGATTGTGGGCTGGCAGATTTAGAGAGAGAGAGAGAGAGAGGATTGGAAGGGAGGGAAGTAGGAGGAAAAAAAGAGAGGAAAAAGGGTTGGAGAGAGAAGGAAATGAGGCAGAGGGAGTGAAGAGGAGGAAAGAGAAAAGTGAGAAAGGAAGGAAGAAGGAAATGAGGGTGAGAGGGAAGGAGGTGACAAGAGGAGGAGAGGAATGAGGAAGGGGGAGAAGAGGGAGAGGAAGAGGGAATGGGGAGAAGAGGAAATGAGTTGGTGGGGGGGGGAGAGGAGGAAGGAATGGGGAGGAAATGAAGGGGAATGTGGAGAGGTGAGGAGGAAGGGGAAGAGGAGAGGAGGAGGGAGAAAGAAGAGAAAAACAGGAAGAGAGAGGAAAAGGAAGGAAGAAGAGTGGGAAAGGTAGAAAAGGAGAGAGAGAGAGAGAGAGAGAAAGAAAGTTGGAGCGGAAGTAGAGGAAATGTGGAGATGTGGAGGAATGCATGAGGGAAATGGGAGAAGGAAATAGGAAATTGAGCGAGAGAGATGAACAAAGGGGGAGAGAGAGAGAGAGAGAGAATCAAGGTAAATGACAGTAGAGAAAGAAACCAGAGACAGACAGGCGATGTTAGTTGAGAGAGAGAGAGAGAGAGAGAGAGAGAGAGAGAGAGAGAGAGAGAGAGAGTGATAAAACAAAATAAAGAGGTAATAAAGAGAGAGACAAGAGGGAAGCGATTATGAGGACGGCGTGTGGGACTTAAGAAAATTCTCTCTCTCTCTCTCTCTCTCTCTCTCTCTCTCTCTCGCTGTGTGTGTGTGTGTGTGTGTGTGTGTGTGTGTGTGTGTGTGTGTGTGTGTGTGTGTGTGTGTGTGTGTTTGTACCTGTATCATTCATTTTACCTTTCCGGAGTGAGTCGTAAGATCTTTTGAGGTACTACTTGTCCTTGTAACTTCCTGTAACTGACTTATTTTTTACCTGATAATTTATTTACCTGTGCTTACCTGTCAGTTGCCTTATCTTTCTCGTTATGGTTAATTAACTTTATAATTATTCTTTCTTATTGTTAATTATTTTTGCATTTTTTTAAGGTATATATAGCTAGAGTGGTGGGTAGGTGAGGAGAGAGAGAGAGAGAGAGAGAGATAGATAGATAGATAGAGAGAGACAGACAGACAGACAGACAGAACGAAGACAATAGTAAGAAGGAAAGAGGAAGAAGGAATTAGTTGAAAGAAAATGGGAGAAGAAAGAGAGAAAGACAGAGAGCCGGAAGGAAGATGAGAGGAAAGCTATTGGAGTAGGAAGGAGTAAAGAAGGGAGGGAGAGAGAGAGAGAGAGAGAGAGAGAGAGAGGAACGGACGATAAATGAAGGGGAGAGGAAAGAAGAAGAAGGAAATTGTTTGTGTGTGTGTGTGTGTGTGTGTGTTAAGGTGTTTTTTTGGCATTTTAATAATAATAATAATAATAATAATATTATTATTATTATTATTATTATTATTGTTATTATTATTATTATTATTATCATCATCATCAGTAGTAGTAGTAGTAGTAGTATTTAATAGTGATAGTAGCATTAATACTGATTTTATTGTTTTGTTTACAGCGGTTCTCTCTCTCTCTCTCTCTCTCTCTCTCTCTCCCTTCTTTATCCTCTTATCTGCCCCAGTCTTTGTTCCATATCTTTTTCTCTTACCAGTATTAATATCCGTCTTTGTTAATTTTTCCTTTATTTCTTTCTTCTCTGTTTATCTTCCATTCTCTTATCTCTTCATTCTGTTTAATTTTCTCTCACTCCTTTATTTTTTCACTCATGTCTTCATTTTATTTCTATTTTCCTTCCTTTCTCCTCTGTTTCTCGTTTCTCTTCGACTGTCTTTCTTTTATATTCTGTCAGTTTCTATCAGTTTAGATTTCTTTCCTTTCTCTCTTTCTTTCTTCTTGGCTGTTCTGTCTTTCTTTCTTCTGTCTATTTCTGTCTGTTTCTTATGACTGTTTCTTTGTCACTATTATTAATATCCTCTGCGTCTGTCTTTATTTTTGTTCTTTTCTCTCTCTGTGCCTCTGTTTATGTCTGTGATTGTCTGTTTGTCTCTGTGTTTGTCTGTTTCTCTCCTTTGTCTGTCTATGTTTGTCTTTCTCTTTCTCTGTGTTTTCATTTTATTTCTGTTTCTTTCTTTTTTTCAGTCTGTCTCTTCATCTTTCTGTCTCCCTGACTAATAAATTGATTGGCTGCTTAATTGAATGAGTGGATGGTTGAGTGATAGACTGACTGATAGGCTGAATAAATTACCGATTAAATTGTGATTAACTAAAAGACTCACTAATTGACTAACTAATTGAGCGATAGACTGATTAATTAACCTATGAATTGTTAGACTAAATTGCTCCTCGAATTGGGTCATTAACTGGTTGACTGATTGGGGTGATTAGTGATTGGCTAACTGGTTACTAAGACTGAAAAAAAAAACTAACACTGACACTTTGATCTATCGAGTGAGTGGATGGTATTACGTTGCCTTAGGAATGGCCTGAAATATAAGTAACAGTACCATAGGACGAGTGAAATGGTTTCCTGATGTGGTTGTGGGTGTGGGTGTTGGTATGGATGTGGGTGTGGGTGTGGGTGTAGATGTGTGGGTGTGGGTGTGGATGTGGGTGTATGTGTGGGTGTGGGTAAGGGTGTGGAGGTGGGTGTGGGTGTAGGCGATGGTGTGGGTGTTTGTGGGTGTGGGTGTAGGAGATTAATTAACTGAATAATCTAACTTAACTGATAGACAAACTTAATTCTCGTGTCCTAACAACTCCCAACTCTCTGACTGACCAGCTGAAAATCTGATCCACTAACACTCAATCGGGTGAGTGGATGGTGGCTGGACTGACCTTAGGAATGGCCTGGATGTGTGACTGAGGTACCAGAGGACGAGGGAAGCGGTGTCGTGGTGTGAGTGTGGGTAGCGGCAGGGCAATCTAGCAGTGTCCCCCCTCACCACGCTCAGAGAAATTATCGGACCTGTGGAAGAAAACGGAGAGGGGTTAAGTTTGAGGTGTTTTTTCTTTTGCTTTTTTTTAAATTATTTTATTTTGTGCGTATCGACTGCACGTGGAATTAATCTTTCAGGCAGTGTACCTTCGTATCATATTGTCTTAGTGGATTTGTGAAAGAATAGGAAGAAGAGGGCTAGATTTATGCCCATTTTCTTTCTTCTTCTTCCTCCTCTATTTTTTTTTTTTTTTAGCATATTGTCTTCAGCTGTCTTGAATGGATCTTGAAATTGTGTCTTTCTTCACATTTCTTTGGGGTGGAGATAGTTTGAAGGCTTACAGTTTTAGGGTCGTAAAACACACACACACACACACACACACACACACACACACACACACACACACACACACACACACACACACACACACACACACACACAGGTTATGCAAGACTCCCTTTGTGTGTATGTGTTTTTTTTTTCTGCTTTTCAAAATTTCCAAAAAAAGTTCATGGTGATTTTGGGCCACTTGATGACTTGCTTCGTCATGGGGAAAATTCACTAATCATTATTTTTCGTTTTCCTCGTTTCCTTTTTTTTTTTCTTTTTTGCTCCTACCATCACCAGTTCAATTAATTTTCCTAATCTCCTTTCGTTGCTATGGGGATATGAGGGAAAGGGACGCCTACTTCCGGTGACACTGATACTTCCGGTCGGCTTCTCTGCCCCGTATCTTCGAGGTATTTTTCAGACCCCCTTCCTTGCTTGCTTGCTTGCTTGCTTGCTTCCCTCCTTCCATCCATCCATCCTTCCTTTCTTCCTTCCTTCCTTCCTTCCTTCCATCCATCTATCCATCTATCCTTCCTTCCTTCCTTCCTTCCTTCCTTCCTTCCCTCCTTCCCTCCCTCCCTCCCTCCCTCTCTACTTTCCTCCACATTAGCCTAAGTACTTCCAGCAAACAATTCCACCTCCTTTCCTCCTACTTCCATGTACTTGCCTTTTGTATTCTTAAGTAGGTTTTTGAGAGAGAGAGAGAGAGAGAGAGTGTCATCTTTCCCTTCATCACACACATTAACAATTTTTGGTCGTGGAAGAAAAGAGTTGATGATGAGGGAAGGAAGGAAGGAAAAAATAGAGAAAGGAAGGAAGGAAGGAAAGAACGGTCAAGGGAAGGAAGGAAGGAAGGAAGGAAGGAAGGAAAGAATGAACAAGGGAAGGAAGGAAGGAAGGAAAGAATGAACAAGGGAAGGAAGGAAGGAAGGAAAGAATGAACAAGGGAAGGAAGGAAGGAA
Organism: Coenobita brevimanus; assembly: GCF_032717465.1. Classification (NCBI taxonomy): domain Eukaryota; kingdom Metazoa; phylum Arthropoda; class Malacostraca; order Decapoda; family Coenobitidae; genus Coenobita; species Coenobita brevimanus. The sequence continues at coordinate 29,664,669 of NC_136969.1, read as the reverse complement.
GGAAGGAAAGAATGAACAAGGGAAGGAAGGAAAGAAAGAATGGGGAAAGGAAAGAAAGAAGAAAGGGGGGGAGTAAAATAATGGAAAGGAGACCATTTGAAAGAGAAAATGGAAGGAAAAAAGGAAATGATATAGAAGAGCTTAAAGAAAGGAAAGGAGGAGGGAAGGAAGGAGCCAGGCAGTAGTTAGGAAGGAAGGAGGGAAAGAAAGAAGGAAGGATCGTCGTGCAGGTATCAGGAAGGAGGGAGTGAAGCAGCGAAGGAAGGAAGGAAAGAGGGAAGGAACCTGAGCGCAATAATTGTAAATATGGAAGGAGAATAAATGGTAGGAGGGAGACGTAAGTAATAGAAAGATATGACTCAGTGGGAAAGAAACAGTCTGGAGAGAGAGAGAGAGAGAGAGAGAGAGAGAGAGAGAGAGAGAGAGAGAGAGAGAGGCCAAGGAAAATGCAGGTTAATTAAAAAATAATTTGGACACAGGTAATTTCAGCTCTGACATGTGCAGATTACAATTACACAAAAAATTTATTGTTTTTTTTGTTATATTTGTTTGTCTGGGAGAAGAGGCAAGGGATTCAGGGGTAGGAGAGGGAGGAGAAGGAGAGAATGAAGGAGGGAAGTGGAGGAAAATGGGATGGGAGAGGGAAGGGAGGGAGGGAGAGGATGAGAGGGAAGGAAAGGGGTAGGGGGAAAGGGAGAGAGAGTGAGGGAGGAGATGGGGAGAAAGAAGGAGGAAGGGAAGCAGGGAATAAAAGACTTGAGAGAGAGAGAGAGAGAGAGAGAGAGAGAGAGAGAGAGAGAGAGAGAGAGAGAGAGAGATGATCCGGTCCTAGTGCGTAATGAGGTAAGCACAAAGGGCCGACTATGGTATTGTGACAGTGAATAGATAGATTGATGGCAGGGTGGGTAGATGATAAAGTGGATAGATAGACGCGTGAGTGGGTATTCAAGCAGGTAGATAGATAGATAGATAGATAGATAGTAGATAGGGATGGATGGATAGATAAATTGATAGATAGATTGGTGGGTAGAGAGATGGACAGATGGTTGTGTGATTAGGTGAAAGAGTGGATGGATAGATGCATGAGTGGGTATATAAGCAGGTAGATAGATAGATAGACAGATAGATAGAGATAATAGAGAGGAAGGTGTCTCAAGAAAACATCCTTCCTCATGTATTGTCTTGAAAGGTGTAAGAAAGCACTCTCCATTCTTCCATTCCAAACCTTCCTCTTACTCTCTATACTCATTTCACTCTAACTTGGCCTAAAAAGAGTCATGTCCATCTTTTATGCTGAGTTGTAACAATAGATTAACGCTAGAATACGATGATAGTCACAAAGAAGTGCAACAGGAAGGATGTTGAGCCATAGTATTGTCTTTTTCTGAGCTACGCGAAATAATCTGCAACAGGACGAAAATCTGGGCCAAGTTAGGGTGACAGAAGTGTAGTAGGAATTTCAATAAGGAGAAGGTGATGCAAGAAAGGTGTGTCATTTCCGCCAATCCAGGTAACCTTCCCTCATGCACAGGTAGCCAAGGTGAGACCAGGGCCTTGTATCCTCGTCAGGTAAGGAAGCCCCCTAACACCTTTTCCTAAGCGATTTATTTTGCTTATCGTACTATCCTCTTCTCTGTTACGTAAATCCTTCCAATATCGCCATATTCTGCACAAATACAAAAGGGTATTAACCAGCCATATCCAAAAGTAAATCGCTAAGGAAGAGGTGTTAGGGAGCCCCACATAAAACCGTCCAATTTCTTCCTACGCTGCATAAATAGCGTACAAAAGGGTATTAACCAGACATATCCAAGAGTAAATCGCTAAGGAAGAGGTGTTAGGGAGCCTCCATATCCCCGAAATACACAAACCCATGACCCTGTGGTTATGGGGTGAAGTGTGGTGGAGGGAAGTGGTGTGTCATCTTGCGTGTTGAAGAGCCGTATCACTACCTGTCACAGCGGGAGGAAAAGGAAGGAGGGAGGGAGGAAAGAAGGAGGAGGTGAAGGAAGGAGGGAAAGAAGAGAAAGTAGGTAAGAAGGAAGGGAAGAGGAGAGAAAGTGAAGAAGATTGAGGGGAAATCAGAAGGAAGGGAAGAGATGAGAAGGCGGGAGGAGGAGAAGGAAGAAGGAAAGAAGAGAATGAAGGAAGGAAGGAGGAGAGGAGGGAGGGAGATTGAAGGGAAATGAGAAGAAGGAAGGGAGGAGGTGAGACAAGGAGGGAGTGAGGAGAAGGCTGGAGGAAGAGAAATAAGAGAATGGAGAGAAGAGGAGTGAAGGAGAAGTAAGGAAGAGGGAAGGGAATCAGGAGGAGAAAGAGGGAAGGAGGAGAATAGGAGAGGAAATCAGGAGAAGGAGGAAAGGAAGAAGGAGGAAGAAGGAAGAAGGGCCAGGTAAACAGGAAGAAAAAGGAAGGATGAGGACGGAAGAATGGAGAATAAGAGAAAGGAAGAGAGGGGAGGAAGGGAGAGAAGGGGAAGAAGAAAAGTAGGGAGGATTGAAATGAGGAAGAAAGAAGGAAAAGGAGAGAAAAGAGTTTTGAAGAGGGGATGAGAGAAGAGGAAGGAGGAGAAGGAGTGATGGAGGAGGGGAGGGAGAAGATAAAAAGTAGGGAAGAGAAAGGAGAAAGAAAAAGTTAGAGAGAGAGAGAGAGAGAGAGAGAGTCGTGCGTGCAAGAGAGACATTAAAACTAGTAACTTTTCTCTCAAGTAATTGCCACCCAGGCCGCCAAAAATATCCTACTATCCATTTCTATCCATCTATCCAATCTATTTCTGTCTATCCTTCTATCGATTTCTATCTATCTATCCTGTCTGTTTCTGTCTATCCTTCTGTCCAGTCTATTTCTGTATTTTCCATTTATCTATCCTTCTATCCAGGCCATTTCTATCTCTTCATTTATCGATCTATTTCTATCTATCCGTCTGTCCGTCCATCCAGTCTACTGTAGTTCCATTTTCTGTGTATCGGTACTGTCTATTTGTATCTATTTTCTATCCATCTATCCACATTTCTATCTATTTTCCATCCATCTAGCCACTTTATTTCTATCAATTTTCTATCCATCTGTCTTTTCATCCCATTCTTTTTCTGTCTTATTTCTGTCTATATCCATCCATTCATTTCTATCCCTTGTATTTTCTTTTTCATTGTTTTATTCTCTCCTATCCTGCCGTCCATTCTATCAGTTTGAGTTAAATTTCTGTCTATATTTTCCCGTCCATCTATCCATTCTGTATCTATTCATTCTATTTATCTATCCAACTATCTATTATGGCGGTCTATTTATCTATTTGTCCTCACCTGTCCCTTTCTTCAGTCTATCGTATCCATCTATCTATCTCTCAGTCCGTCTATCTTTCCATCTCTCTCTGTTCTCCTTTTTATCCTTATCAGTCTGTCTATTTATCTATCAGTCTATCTGTCTGTCTCTTCTCCCTTTTATCTCTTTGTCAGTATATATCTATCTGTCAGTCTGTCCATCAGTCTATCTGTCTGTCCATCTATTTTGTCATATCCATGTTTATGTCTCTTGCACTGTTATCTATTATATCTATCCGGTTTATTACATACTGTCTATCCATGTGTATATATACTTGAGAAAGAGAGAGAGAGAGAGAGAGAGAGAGAGAGAGAGAGAGAGAGAGAGAGAGAGAGAGAGAGAGAGAGAAAGGGAAGAGGAAAAGGTAAAAAAGGCGAAAAAAGAAAAAGGAAAAAAGATTCAAGAGAGAGAGAGAGAGAGAGAGAGAGAGAGAGAGAGAGAGAGAGAGAGAGAGAGAGAGAGAGAGAGAGAGAAAATAGTAACCTAACGAGAAGTACAGCCAAAGAATTACATTACATCAAAGCAAAAGTTTCTCAGGTAACATTTATAATTATTGGATTTAATTTCAGGTGAGGCTATTATTATTATTTTCAAGGGTATATTAAAGGTCAGAGGTCAAGGCTGTGGGGTCAAGGCTATGAGGTCAGTGATGGGGTGTCTGTCTGTTGGTCTGTGTGTCTTCCGTCTGTATCTGTATTTTTGATGCTCTGTCTCTGTAATTCTGTCTGTCTGTCTCATTGTCTGTCTGTCTGTCTTTGTCTTTCTTTCTGTCTGTCTCTGTCTCTCTCTCTCTGCTTTTGCTTACATATGTATCTGCCTCTGTCTATACATACCTGTTTACACCCACCTGTCTGTCTATCTATCTGTCTACCTCTGTCTATCGACCTGTCATAAACTGGATGTATATATTAAACTTTGCTAGTCACGGCAACGAAACCCCGCCTACATTTCATATATTATGTTTTTTTTTTTATTGTTTTTATTTTTATTGTATTCTAGGTATTGTATGGGGTTTTCTGTTTCATTTTATTAATTTATTTTGTCTGGTATTGTATTTTTTGTTGTATTGCATTTGTATTTTCCATTTTTATTTGCTTTATTTTTTGTATTTTGTGTATTGTATGATATTTTTTGGTGTATATATAATTTTACTTTATTGTACACTATTTTAAAGCAATAACGGTATATTCAAAAAGCACGATGTACTTTGGGGGATGAAGTACGTGAAAGGGTACAGCAGGGAAGAAAGGTTGTTGGTACACTGAAAGCAGTGATGAGAAATAGGGAGGTGAGTATGGAAGTTAAGAAGTCACTGCATGATAGTATTGTGATCCCTACCCTGACGTATGGAAGCGAGGCGTGGACCTTGCAAGAGGGGAACAAGTCAAGAGTGAGAGCAGTGGAAAAGAGTTACTTGAGAGGAGCATGTGGAGTGACGTGGAGGGACAGGTTGACGAATGAAGTGAAGGAACGTTGTGGGGTAGATGTGGATGTGGTTGAAAAGATTAGGAGAAATACACTGAGGTGGTTTGGACATGTGGAGAGGATGGAGAATGAAAGACTGACTAAGAGGGTGTATGTAGGTGAGGTGGAGGGGGGGAGAGGGAGGGGTAGACCGAGGATGAGGTGGAGGGATGGAGTTGAGAGGTATGTGAGGGAGGGGGGGGGTGAGTTGGGGGGAGGGGAGTCAAATGGTGGGTGACAGAGTGACTTGGAGGCGTTTTGTCTGCTGCCACCCTTTGCGGGATTAGGGCGTCGGGCTATAGATAGATAGATAGACGATGTACAGCCCCCCAGAATGAAAAGAAAAAATGGAAAAACAGTATATGCAGAAAGTATATGCAAAAGATAAAATACGCAAAAGTTTACACCAAAACAGTCTATGCAAACAGTATACTCCAAAACAGTACATCTTGAAACAGTATATGCAAAAAGTATATGCAGAAATGGTAAATGCAAAATTCGCCTTATGATAGTGATCTTGGCGGAAAGGTAGCGAGGAAAATGAAGCCTTAATGAGGTTATATTCAGGTGTGCTAATGAGTGGCTCGTGTAAGGTAATTAGTACATCATTAGCAGGTGTCATTAGTGCTCGTATCCTCGTCTGTCCAGGAAGCTCCCTAACACCTCTTATTTGGCGATTTATTTTCTTGCCTAACACCTCGTCCTTAGCAATTTATATATATATATATATATATATATATATATATATATATATATATATATATATATATATATATATATATATATATATGGTAATTAGTACAGCATAACACGTGTCAATAGGCCTTGTATTCTCATTGGTTAAGGAAGCTCCGTAATACCTCTTCCTTAGCGATTTATTTTATTTTATGTAATATAATTAGTACAAACGCACAAGAATATACTATAATTTCCCGTTTCAGTTCAGTTGGTGGTCAGGTGTAGCCAGATTGGAGGATCGAGTTAGACTATACTCATTTCACCTTAACTTAGCTCAGATATTCACGTTGCTCAGAATAAGGGTAATGTGGCTCTGCATCGTTTCCACAGCACTTCTTCGTGACTAGCATCCTGTTCTACAATTAATTTTTTCAACTCAGTATTCATGATAAAGTTCTGCATTTTTTTTCTCAGCACTTCTTCGTGACTAGTATCTTATTTTAGCATTAATCTTTTCTTAAACTAAGTATTCATGATAGGGAGATGACAATTTTGGGCCAAGTTAGAGTAAAATGAGGATAGGAACTAAGGATAATATATTTTACCTTCTAAGTATGGATCAGTGTACATTATTCAACCTTCATTCACGTCATTCATTCATTCATTCATTAGACAGTGCATTGCCTGAGTCCCATGTTAAATAAAATGATCTGGGAGGAAGAAAATATTAAAAAAATGTCATCTTGAAGGAGTTATATTTCAGATCTGTCCCAATATTTTCCTCCATGCGTAGATTAGACTGTGCATTGCCTGAGTCCCACGCATCAAAGGGAGGCAGCAAGCACAGTCACCTGTCTCCCGTGTTGGCAATAATGTTGGTAGTGGTGTTGGTAGGGGTGTCATTCATCAGTACTCCCCCGGATGCAGTAATGGCCCCACCCGTTCACCACGAGAGAGAGAGAGAGAGAGAGAGAGAGAGAGAGAGAGAGAGAGAGAGAGAGAGAGAGAGAGAGAGAGGGAGAGAGAGAGAGAGAGAGAGAGAAGGTGATTTTGGTGAGGTGGTTTAATGTGTATCAGTTTTGGTATCATTTTTAATTTTTGAGAGAGAGAGAGAGAGAGAGAGAGAGAGAGAGAGAGAGAGAGATGCCTAGTTACATGCATGAACAGGCAACACAGATCTTGTTATCAATGTGTATTTGTTTGTTGTAAAAATATTAACATAGGACATCAAAGCCAAAGAATCTCTCTCTCTCTCTCTCTCTCTCTCTCTCTCTCTCTCTCTCTCTCTCTCTCTCTCTCTCTCTCTCTCTCTCTCTCTCTCTCTCTCTCTCTCTCTCACGGGTATTGGGTATGCTAGACAGGGAGGGGAGTTGGCTAATGATGGGGGGGAGGGGGAGGGGAAATTGGAGAGACGAAGGGAGGGAGGGAGAGGAAGGAGGGGATAATGGAAGAGAGAGAGAGAGAGAGAGAGAGAGAGAGAGAGAGAGAGAGAAGTAAAGGGAGGGATGGAGTTATGGAGAGAATGAAAAAAAGATGAAGGATATCAAATAAATGAAAGAACACACACACACACACACACACACACACACACACACACACACACACACACACACACACACACACACACACACACACACACACACACACACACACACACACACACACACACACACACACACACACACACAAGAAAAACAGGGAAAAAATAGTCACCGAGAATTCCCAGCTCCCGAAAAAACCCATCGTTCCGAAACGTGTATCTCGAGGCTCCGAAATTCCCATAGCGCCGAAAGGTAAAATTTTTTGTTTACATTCTGGATCTTGACACGTGGACCATTCGGCTAACAGGATGAAAGGTGATTTGTTCCTCCCTATCTCACTCTGGATGCTGGTGAGAGAGAGAGAGAGAGAGAGAGAGAGAGAGAGAGAGAGAGAGAGAGAGAGAGAACCATTCGGCTAACAAGATAAAGGGTGATTTAGCCTTTCCTATCACAGTGTGTGCCTCTCTCCCATCCCTCATCACCCAGCAGTCGAATTGGGGACCTGGATAGACATTTGATGGTTGGGTGTCGTCTTGTAGGGGGATACTGAGACACGAAAAAAATAAATAAATAAAAGTCTTACTGGTGCACGTGTGGTCGATAGGTATTTATTTATTTATATATTTAGATTGTCTTAGGGTTGAGGTTAGGATGGTAATGATTTGTAGATAGATAGATAAATAGATAGATAGATTCTGTTGGTGGATGAATATAGAGATCGAGATAGATAGGCAGGTAGGTAGCTTGTGTGTGTGTGTGTGTGTGTGTGTGTGTGTGTGTGTGTGTGTGTGTGTGTGTCTATCTTTGTCTCAGTCTATCTTTTTTTCTTAATCCTTGGCCTTGCAACAAAGACTTTCATGTGAGACTCGGGTGACTGACTGGCTCACGGATTAAAGAAATTAAAGATGCACTTTGATTTAAAAAAAAAATCTCATTGGCAAAACTTCCGGCCGGACGGAATTATGTTGCTAGGAAGAAAAAGTTGTAAAGAAATTTAATCACTGAAGGCCAAGGTCAGGAAGAGAGAGAGAGAGAGAGTGAGTGAGAAAGAGAGAGAGAGAATGTCAGCTGTGAGGCAGGAATTGAATATCTTTTCTAAATTAAGCGCCGAAACTCTAAGGTCAGAGAGAGAGAGAGAGAGAGAGAGAGAGAGAGAGAGAGAGAGAGAGAGAGAGAGAGAGATTTAACAGGCGAAGGAAGTCATCGATTTTCTTTGACAAAAAATGTCATCAAAGCCCATGGATAAAGAGAGAGAGAGAGAGAGAGAGAGAGAATGATAGCCAAACAGCTCTGCCATTCTCTTATCTGTGTTATTAGTGTCAGTTGTAAACTATAAGCCAAATGAATGGCTTCTGTATTTTAAGTATTTTTTTAAGAGCAGTATTACACGTCCTTGCTCCCTATCTCTTAAATTGGCGTTGAGACGGATAATTATGTAATCTTGTAATGTTTTTCTCGTCTGGCTTTTTATTGACGTGTGATAGTCTGTTTGCGTGAGGGATGGGGGTGTTTTAATGTGTGTGTGTGTGTGTGTGTGTGTGTGTGTGTGTGTGTGTGTGTGAGGTATCACATGGAGCCTTTATTGTTTCAGAAAATAGAGAAAAAACTAAACATTAAAGATTCCTACCTCCATTATTCAAGGATCGTCTTTCGTTGTGGAGAAACCATAAAGCAGAGAATCATTTTAATTTCAAGTTTTACCCTTGTTTATTAGACAATTTTCAGTTTTATTCCATTATTAAATCGGTGGAATGAGCGTCAGTATTTTTATTCTTTGTCCTTTACTTTCCTTTATTAAATCGGTGAAGTGAGTCTCAGGATTTTTATTTTTAGTACTTTATTTAATCGGTGGAATGAACCTTAGCAGTTTTATTTTTCATCCTTTATTTAATCAATGGAATGAGCGTCAACATTTTTCTATTATGTCCTTTATTTTCCTTTATTTAATCGGTGGAGTGAGTCTCAGTATCTTTATTTTTAGTCCTTTATTTAATCGGTGGAATGAGCCTGTCTGACCGATAGATGTGAATGGCACCGTAAAGAGTAAAGATAAAAAATAATAAAGAAAGAAAAATGCGTGAAGATGGCTTTGCTTGTGAGGGGAAGCCAAAATTCTGAATGCTTGAGTGATGTCTGGATTTTATTTATTTATTTAATTTTTTTTGGCTCTATGCACCTTTTTTTTTTTTCAGTTTTGTTTCCTGATCTTCCTTGATAATTTCCTTGTAGGTGGTGATGATGATGATGGTGGTGGTGGTGGTGGTGATAACGATGATGATGACGATGGTGGTGGAGGTGGTGATCATGATGATGGTGATGATGATGATAATGATGATATTCCGCCCATTAATATACAGATTTTCTTATTATACAGAAAAATGGCATAGTATTTTTCTACTTATAAATTGTTTCATTAGAGAGATATTGCCATATACTAATATTAAGTCAGATTTTAACTTTTTTTTTAAACTAGTGTATTTTAGTGTCAGTATCCTATTAACTCTTTTATTTTTCTCTCTTCCACAGAAAAAGAAAACACGCAAACAAGACAAAAAAAAAAAACAGAAAAAAGAGAGCAAGAACTACAAACTAAGCAGAAAAAAAAAAAAAAATCAGCAGACATCTAGACACATCCTCTCAGAAAATTATCTTTTCTTTGGAGACCCACGTGTACAGCGGAAAATCACGTGAATATTTAAGAATTACGTGAATAATTGAGATTCACGTGAATATTGAAAAATCACGTGAATATTGAAAAATAACGTGAATAGTTAAGAATCACGTGCATATTGGAGTGAAGTGGGAATATTGGTGAATCTTGCCAGGATCTCCCTACAATGACAAGGTGAGTAGTGTAGTTTTATATCTTGTGTTTTGGTGTTTGAAGTGATAGTAGTAGGGTGTGTGTGTGTGTGTGTGTGTGTGTGTGTGTGTGTGTGTGTGTGTGTGTGTGTGGACAATTTCTTCCATATTATTTTCAAGATTTTTTGTTGTCATGTCATTGAAATAAGTGATAAAATATTAATGAAATGCCTTTTTTTAGTGCATATAAAATAACTCATTATCATTTAGAAGTTATTTTTGCATTTATTTATTTATTTACTTATATATTGTGTCTATTTTTCGTTTGCCATTTAAATTAAAGACAAAAAATATATAGAAATACTGAAATGTTAAACGTGTGTCGCGGTATGGCCGAAAATTGAATGTATTTGGACATGAAAGGGAAAGCTGAATGAAAAATAAAAAATAAATAGTATCTGATGTGTAATTCGGGTTTAATGCTGCTTTTTGAAGTGTATAATGAATGATGAATGGGTGTAAATGATGAATGAAGGCTTGATTGCTGAGTGAATGGAAGTGGGGAATAGTTTTATTTTAGATAGTTCTGGTGATGGTTTGATGATTCTCTCTCTCTCTCTCTGTCTCTCTCTCTCTCTCTCCCTTCCTTGATTTTGGTTTCTCTGTTTTGTGATGGCATGAGATTACAGTTATGATGATAATAACAATAATAATAATAATAATAATAATGGGGACTGTGATTGCAACGATTATGGTGATGATGATGAGAAAGAGTACTTGATGGTGGTGATGATGAGAAAGAGGATAATGATATTGGTGGTGATGATGATGAAGTTATAAGGAACAGGAGTGATCTGATGAGCTTTAATATGAGAACTGCGATGGTAATAATAATGATAATAATAATAATAAAATACTATAGTGGATCCATTGCAGGCAGTACCATAACTGCCAACTTTTTTATAATTCAGATTTCTAATATGAAACATTAATCAGAATCATGAAATATACTAAAGGGAAATTCTCTATTTTTATGCTTTATTTAGTAGTCACTTACTTCTCATTATTTTTCGATACACAAAATGAATTATATTATTTAATGTGGATATGTATTGTTTTTTTCCCTGATTATTCTGGTGACTTGGTGTTTTTATGTTTATTTATTTATTTTTGTATGTTCATAGTTTTTTTATTTTTTGTTGATGTTTGTTCCACTTTATTTTTAAATTTTTATCATAGTTTTTTATTTTTTAATTTAATTTTTACGCAGTTATGTTCTTTCCCAGTTTTTTCTTATTTTTTTTTTCTAGTTTTTTTCTTTTTTAGTTTTTTCCTTGCCGCTTCCAGACGATGTAGTTAACCTTTAAGGAGACGATTTTATTTTACTGATGGAATTAACCCCTTCACAGCGTCATATATCTCAATAGGCTGAGAAAAACCGTCTGAAATAGCCAACTTATACGTCATTTATCTGAAGCGGTTAATGGGTGACTCTGGAGTATTTCAGTCTCTTCAGTACGAGGTTGTATAGGGGGAGTATTGGCTAAAATCGTGGGGTAAATAAATAATAAAAGGTTACTTATATTTTTGTCACCATGGTCAGTTTCACGATGTCCAGAGAGAGAGAGAGAGAGAGAGAGAGAGAGAGAGAGAGAGAGAGAGAGAGAGAGAGAGAGAGAGAGAGAGAGAGGATCCAAACGCAAGATATATAAAAATCTCAAGGAAGTCTGTGTATCCCATCCAGACTTCCTTGTTTCCCTTAAGGCAATTTTTTTCCCCAGGATTTTGAACAACTGTCTTAGCTCTCATTCTGCTTCTACTCTGTGTATCATTCTTGGGTCCTCCTCCTCTTCCTCTTCTTTTTCTTCCTTCTGCTTCGCCTCTTCCTCTTCTTTTTCTTCCTTCTGCTTCTCCTCTTCCTCTTCATTTTCTTCCTTCTGCTTCTCCTCTTCCTCTTCTTTTTCTTCCTTCTACTTCTCCTCTTCCTCTTCTTTTTCTTCCTTCTGCTTCTCCTCTTCCTCTTCTTTTTCTTCCTTTTCCTCCTTCTCCTCTTCCTTCTCTGCTTCCCATTATTTTTCATCCTTTACTTCGTCTCCAGCTTCGTGTTCTTCTTACACTTATTCCTCCTCCTCCTCCTCCTCCTCCTCCTTTTCCTCCTCCTCCTCCTCCTCCTTCTCCTCCTCCTCCTCCTCCTCCTCCCTCCACTCCATTTACAAGAGTGATAAATAGCAAAAAATCATCCAAACCATCCACTATAGGGAACAAAGTGAGAAAGATCCAGAAACACTATAAAGAAAAAAGTAGTAGATTTAAGTAGAGATAGTAGTTATATTTAAGACTCCATGTAGGTAATGAAAAAGAGAAGAGAAAGCAGATAATAGTGATGATGATGATGATGGTGATGATGATGATGGACGTGGCAGATAATTATATAAGAATGATGATGATGGTGTGATGATGGCGGCAAGTATATTAAGAGTGATGATGATGATGATGATGGTGAAAAACGCAGCAGGTAATGTAAGAATAATGATGATGATGGTGAAGGAGGCAGCAGGTAATATAAGCATGATGATGACGATGATGATGATTGAAAAAAGATGATGTAGGAATGATGATGATAATAGTAATAATAATAATAATAATAATAATAATAATAATAATAATGGTGATGATGATTAAAAAAGCTCGTCTGGATATATAAAATCTGATGATGATGATGGTGATGATGATGATGATGATGATGACGGCAGGTAATATCAAAGTGAAGGTGAGTCTAATTGGATTCCATCAGTACGTCTCTCCTGTTTAATTGAATCCTGTTGTAATTTTTCCAGACCCGACCTGATCCAACTTGAGGTGTTTTGTAATTAATGGGGGAGGGGAGGGGAGGAGAGGGCAGACAGGGGAGGGGAGGGGAGGGAAGGGAAATAGAAAGGGAGGGAAAGGGGGAGATGGAAGGGGATAGTAAGGGGAGATGATGAGGGAGGGTGAAAGGGAGAGGAGGGGGGGAAAGAAGACAGTGAAGGGAGGGGAGAGAAGGTAGAGAGGGGGTGGAGGAGGAGGAGGAGAAGGAGAAGAGAAGAAAATGAGGAGGAAATGAAGGTGGAGGGAGGGGATAAATGGGGAGAAGGGGGAGGAGTGGAGGGGAGGTGAAAGGAAGAATGAGTGGGAGAGGGACAACTTAAAAGGGAGGGAAATATTGTGGGTAAGAGGAGGGAGTGGAGTAGGATGAGAGAGAAAGAGAGAGAGAGAGAGAGAGAGAGAGAGGAGAATGGGAGAACGAGAGGGGGAGGAGTGAAAGTTCGAGGAAAAATTCAGAGAGAGAGAGAGAAAGAGAGAGAGAATGAAGAGAGAAAAATTACTGAATGGAAAGAGAAGATGAGAAAGAAAACAGAGAAAAAACGAAGGTCGAGTGAATGAAAGAAAGGAAGGAGCAGAAGGAAAACAGAAGGAAAATAAAAATGATAAGAAAATAAATGAAGGAAAGAATAATTATTGGAAAGAAGAAATAAGAACGCAAAGTGAAGGAAGGAAGGAAGGGAGAACTGAAAATGATGAGTGAATAAATGAAGGAGGAAGTGGGGAAGACAAAGATACATGAAGGAAGTAGAAATGAAGGAAGTAAGAAGGATGTGAGGTCAGGAGAAATGAATGGATGAAGGAAGGAAAGAAGTGTGATTAGGAGGAAGGAAGAATGAAAGAAAAAAAAAGAATGAATAAAGGAAAGAAAGGATTTTTTTTTTTATAAAGAAGATGGGGATTAACTGAAGTAGGACAAATTGCTGACATAGAAAGAAGGAAGAAATGAGAAAATAAAAAAAGGAAGGAGGAGAAGGAGGAAGGAAAGAGGAAAGTTAGGAAGGAGAATGAAAGAAGAGAGTAAAGAAGGAATGAGGGAAGGATGGAAGGAAGTTAGAAGAATGATAGAAGAGAGGAAGGAGGGAAGGAAGGAGAATGATTGAAGAAAGAATGATAGAAGAGAGGAAGGAGGGAAGGAAGGAGAATGAAAGAAGAGAGTAAAGAAGGAATGAGGGAAGGATGGAGAGAAGTTAGAAGAATGAAAGGAGAGAAAGGAGGGAAGGAAGGAGAATGAAAGAAAGTAGAGAAGGAAGAAAGAAAGAAGAGAGGAAAAAAGGAAGGAAAATGAAAGAAGAAAGAAAGTAAGAAAGGAATTAAGTAGAATGAAAGAAGAGAGTTAGTAAGGAAGGAAAGAAGTTAGTAGAATGAAAGAGGAGAGTATGGAAAAAAAAAAGGAGAATGAATGAAGAGAAAAAGGAAGGAAGAAGAGTGAAAGAAGAGAGTAAGGAAGAAAGGATGGATGTTAATAGACTGAAAGAAGCGAAGAAGGATAGAAGAATGAAAGAGGAATTAAGGAAGGAAGCTAGTTAGTTAATGAAAGAAGGGAAAGAATGAAGAAGTAAAAAATATGAAAGAATGAATGAATGAAGGAAAAGGATGAAAAAAGCGTGAATGAAATATGAAGGAAAAAAGCGATAGATAAAAAAAAAAATATTGCATAGACAGATAAAAGGAAGCAAATCATGAATAAAATGTATAAACTTTGTGGAAAAGAATGATAGGAAAAAATAATGAATAACAAGAAAATAAAGACAAATAAATAAGGACAAGAGAAATGTATGAGGAAATATTATTAATTGGAGAAAGAAGTGAGGATATGAAATAAACAGAATGAGAAAAAAATATGAATGAAGATAGTGAGAGAATGAACAAATGAATGAATGAAAAAATGTATTGAATAATGAACGAAGAAATAAGGAAGGAGTGAGAAGGTGGGTAAAAAAATAAAGGAAAATAAAAAAAATGAATGAATTATGAAGTGAAGGAAGAAAGAAGTGGAGTTGGTGCCCCGCCATCCGTCACTCAGCATAGCAGAAATAGAAAATGGGAGGGCCAGGTGTGTGTGTGTGTGTGTGTGTGTGTGTGTGTGTGTGTGAGAGAGAGAGAGAGAGAGAGAGAGAGAGAGAGAGAGAGAGAGAGAGAGAGAGAGAGAGAGAGAGAGAAGCATTACCTCATCCCTGACCCTCCCTACATACACCTGTCTTATGATTTCCCACCGGACACGCTTGCAGATTTGTTATGGGGAGGGGGGAGGGGAAGGGAAGGGAGGGGGAGGGGGGAAGGGAAGGGAGAGGGTGGAGGGAAAGATCACGAGGGAAAAGGGGAGGTATGAGTTTGGAAAGGGGGAGAGAACTGGGAAGGATGGAGAGGGAGGAAGTGGGGTGACAAGGGGGAGGAGAGGGAATTGGGGTGTTCGGAGAGGAAGGAAGAGATGGAGGGTAGTGGAGAGAGGAGTAGAAGAGGGGAGAGGGGAAATGGGGGAGAGTGGAGAGGGGAAAAGGGCGAGAAGGAAGGAGGGGGGAGAATGGAGGGTAAGGAGAAAGGGAAGGGGGATAGAGGAGGAGGAAGATTGCTGAGTTGGAAGGGGAGGATGGAGAGGGAGAAAGGTAGGGATGGGAGAGGGGAGGGGGGAAGGGGGAGGTGAGAAGTGGTTGAGAGGGGTTGGGAGAGGGAGAGGGGAAGGAAGGAAGGAAGGGGAGATATGACAGATAGAGAGGGGAGATGAGGGAAGGAGAGGATGAGGGAGGGAGAATGAAGTGGAGAGGGAATAGAAGGGAATAAAGGTGGTGGGGAGGATGGGTAAGGAGAGGGAGAGAGAGAGAGAAAGAGAGACAGACAGACAGAGGGGGGGGGGAGAGGCCGTTTGAGTCAAGTTATAAGGATGGCATAGGGAAAACAATTTAGTCTGAAAACAAAAACGCAAAAGAAAAACCAAATTGAGATCAAGTTTATAGAGGTCACAAAACTCAAATTTGGACGAGAAAAGGATCCACGGAAATTCTTAAAATAAATTGGATCCGATTGTGTATATATAAGTGGAATTTGATTGGTATTCGATCCTACATTAGTTATTTTTTTTCTAAGTTTCCCTCCAATACGCACACGCACGCACTGCCTCTCTCTCTCTCTCTCTCTCTCTCTCTCTCTCTCTCTCTCTCTCACTCAGTGGTCCTTATTCCCATTTTCTCTTCACTCCATCGCCTGCCCATCTTCTTTCTCTTTTCCTCCCATTTTCTTTGTTTCGAAGGTAGACTAAAGTTTCGTAAAGTTTATCACAGTCCTTCAGCCCCCTCTTTGCTCGGACACTCCCTATGTCCCTTGGCATTTTACAGCCTTTCTCTCTCTCTCTCTCTCTCTCTCTCTCTCTCTCTCTCTCTATCTATCTATCTATCTATCTTTTTACTTTTAACCTTCCTTCTCTCTGCCGAATTGTCATATCAGTTATTTTACACATTATTATTATTATGGTTCTCATTTTTGTATCCTAACCCCGTTCTCTTCTCTGCATCTCTCTCTCTCTCTCTCTCTCTCTCTCTCTCTCTCTCTCTCTCTCTCTCTCTCTCTCTCTCTCTCTCTCTCTTTCTCTCTCTCCTCTCTCTCTCTCTCTCAGGTATAATTTTTGTTCACATATGCCTCTTTTTCTCTTCTTTTCACCTTTTTTCCACACTGCAACACCTCTTCCCATCTTCATTCTCAGTCCTCCCATTTTCTCCCATTTCCCCCGTTTTCTTTCGTGGAGTATCTAAACCATTCTCCCCTTTCCCATTTTCTATCCTCCCATTTTCTCCCATTTTTCGAGGGTAATCTTCACTATTCTCCCCTTCCTTCCATAACCCAGATGTTTTACAGTTGGTGTGATCGACCCGTAGACTTTTTTACTACTCCTCGTACTCCCCTTCGCTGCGTACTGTGGAAGGGATCGAACCCGGGTTATGACGCACTAAAAGAGAGGGTTTTACGAGGGACGAAAGTAAACCTGATTTGAGACGCAGAGGAGGATGTGATGGATAGGGGTGGGATCGAGAGGGTTAAAGAGGAGGGTTCTCTCTCTCTCTCTCTCTCTCTCTCTCTCTCTCTCACACACACACACACACACACACACACACACACACACACACACACACACACACACCGTACCTACATACATACATACATACATACACTAAAATAATATATAAATGTATGGATGGATGGATTCGTGTGCACATTATGTATGCCTATGTGTGTATCTATCAGCCTGGCAATCTATCTATCTGTCTTTATCATAATCTTCCCCACCGCAAATTAGATGGAGTTAGGAAGAAATAAATACGATGATATTAATTTGAACGAATCGACAATAAATAAAAAAGAAGAAGGAATAAAGAAAGGAGGAGAAGGAATGAATAAAGGAAGAAGGAAGAAATAAAGGAGTAGAAGGAGGAATAAATAAAGGAAAAGAGGAAATGAATAAAGGAGAAGAAGGAATGAATAAAGGAGAAGAAGGGATAAATAAGGGAGAAGAAGGGATAAATAAGGGAGAAGGAGGGATAAATAAGGGAGAAGAAGGGATAAATAAGGGAGAAGGAGGGATAAATAAGGGAGAAGAAGGGATAAATAAAGGAGAACGAATAAATTAGGGAGAAGGAGGGATAAATAAGGGAGAAGAAGGGATAAATAAAGGAGAAGAAGGGATAAATAAGGGAGAAGAAGGGATAAATAAAGGAGAAGAAGGAAGAAATAAAGGACAAGAAGGGATAAATAAAGGACAAGAAGGGATAAATAAAGGAGGAGGAATAAATAAAGGAGGAGAAGAAGGAATACAAGTTAAAGAATAAAAAATAAAGAAATAGAAAATAAAGAAATACTTGACAATTATGTTACCTGAAATAAAGCAGGTGAGTTGTAATGATTGTTGATCGTAAAGGTGATATATGAAGGTGGAATTATTGTGTTTATTATTTTTATTCCTCCTCCTCCTCCCCCTCCTCCTCCTCCTCCTCCTTCTCCTCCTCCTCCAAATGATATCAAGCCTTTCTGCATATTTACGCTCACCTAATTCCATCTTAACCTTGGCCAACCTAACTTAGCTTAACCTAATCAAACCTAAACTAATGTAATATAATGTAATCTAAGCAAAAACCTACTCAATGTAACTTTATAATACCTCACATCACCCTGCCCTGCCCTTCCCCTCCCCTCCCTCCCCTTCCCGTCCCATGCCTTCCCTTCCCTTCCCTTCCCTTCCCTTCCCTTCCCTTCCCTACCCTACCCTACCCTTCTCTTCTCTTCCCTTCCCTTCCTACCCCTACCCTACCCTACCCTACCCTACCCTACCCTACCCTACCCTTCTCTTCTCTTCTCTTCTCTTCCCTTCCCTTCCCTTCCTACCCTTACCCTACCCTACCCTACCCTACCCTACCTTACCCTTCCCTTCCCTTCCCTTCCCTTCCCTTCCCTTCCCACCCCACCCTTACCCTAGACCAACCCATCCCAGCATACCCAAATTAACCAACCTAACCCTACCCACAGCATCAGTCCTATCTCCACTATCTCTTATCTCATCGTCATTATTCACGTATCCGCTAATTATTCTTTATTTATGGGCGTCTGGGAGCGAAGGGAGGGCAATAACAAAATAAATGACCTCCTTCCCTAATGCCTTCAATTCGTCTTGGTAATCAGGAGTTTAGTATTACCTGGCATCGTCTTAAGGAAGGAGAGAAGGAGGGAGGAAAGGGAGATGGGAGAGGGGAAAGAAGTGGGAGGTAGGGAGAGGGGAAAGAAGGGAGAGGTAGGGAGAGGAAGGAAGGGAGAGGGGAAAGAAGGGGGAGGTAGGGAGAGGAAGGAAAGGAGGAGGGAAAGGGAAAAGAAGGAGGAGGTAGGGAGAGGAAGGAAAGGAGGAGGGAAAGGGGGACAAGGTGGCATGGGAAGGAAGAAAATGAAGAAGTAGGAGGGGAAGGGACGGAGGAAAGGGAGAAGGAGGCAGAGGGGAAAGAAGGGGAGGAAGGAAGGAAGGGAGGAAGAAAAGAGGGACAAGGTGGAATGGGAAAGCGGAAAAAAGAAAGGAGGAAGAAAAACACGGAGGAGGGATGGAGTAAAGAGGAGGGATAAGGAGAGAGGAAAGAAAGGGGCGGGAGAGAGGAAGGAATGGGAGGAGGAAAGATGGAAATGCGGATGAGAAGGAATTGGAAAGGTAGAAGAAAAAGTAGGAGGAGGAAGAAATGTGAAAAATGGGAGGAGGAATAGAAAGGAAGAAAAGAGAAGAGGAGGAGGAAGAGAAAAGATGAAAAGGGAGAGGAGGAGGAATGACATGGAAGAAAAAAAGGGAAAAGAGGAATAAGAAAAAGAAGATGGAGGAAGAAAAAGAGGAGGAAAGATAAGGAGAAGGAAGGAGGAGGAATGAGAAGATCGGAAGACAGGAGAAATAAAAAAAAAAAGCAGGAAGAAGAGGATGAATGAGAGGCGAAGACGGAGGAGAGGGAGGATGGAGAAATGAAGGAAGGAAGGAAGAAGGAAATGAAGGAAGGAAGGAGATTAGTAAGGCTATAATGAGATGGTAATGAGTTTATAAAGAAGGCTTAATTAATGAACAGGGGATGAAGGGAGATCGAGTGCATATTTTGGTATTAGAGAGAGAGAGAGAGAGAGAGAGAGAGAGAGAGAGAGAGAATAACACGAAGAAAATAATGATATGTACCAAAAATTATTCCCCCGTTCTCTCTCTCATACTTTTTTTTTTTTTTTTTTTTTTTACGTGTCCGACTTTGGGTAAAAGCTTCAGTGCCTATTCCCAGATCCCAGTAGTCCTCCTACATCTCCACATGTCACCACTTCGGCGCTAACACCCACCGTCCGTATTGAATACATGCCAGGGCTGTCTCATACAGGACTGGTGTATTGGTATTAGCTGGGGTATTTTTACGACATGTCGGCGGGTCTTCTGGTAGATCAGTAAAGGCTGTTTTTTATGAAATTCAAATCCTTAAACTTCCCTGCCCCAGCCGGGATTCGAACCTGGGTCTATTAGGACTGCAGGCCGCCTCTCCACCGATTCTGCCACCGCCTCCCCCAAGCGTACATACATACATACATACATACATCTGCCTACCTAATATCCTGCCTACCATCCAGCCAATCACCCATCTGCCTACCTTCCTACCCACCTGCCAACCAACCAGCCAGCCAGCCTACCTACCTACCTACCTACCTACCTACCCATCCATAACTGTCCATCTCTGTTCGTCTCTATATCGCCCAATAAATAATATTTCCAGATCTTCCAGTCAGACACATTTTCCAGGCCAGCTACAAGGGGCTTCCAGGAAACAATTGATTCCAGGGAGGGGTTGTGGGGGGAGGGGTGTTCCAGGAGGGGAGGAGGGGAAGGGGAGAAAGGGGAAGGGGAGGAGGGGGGAAGAGGAGTAGGAGAGGAGAAGGATGAGGGAGGGAGTAGAGTGATGAAGGGAAGAGAAGAAGATGAGGGGGAGAAGGTGGAGGGGAAAGGAAATGGAGGAGGACGAGGAGGAAGGAGGAGAAGGAGGACGAGGGGGGAGGGAGATGTAGGTAAGGGAGGGAGGGAGGGAGGGTAGTGGAGGGGGAGGGGAGAGGAGATGAAGGGGAGATGAAGGAGGGAGAAAGGAAGGAGGGGGAGGAGATGGATGGGGAGGTGGGAGGAGGAATAGGAGGAGGGGAGTGGCATGGAGAAAAGGAGTAGGGGAGGAGAAGATGGGGGGAGTGGGGTGATGAGGAGGGGGAGGAGAGACTAAGGGGAAGATAGGGACGAGTAATATTCTTAAAGCATTTTGAGATTTCCTAAGCTATATATTCCTAAGACATATTAACTTGCACAGAACTCCTTACAAGATCTCTTACCCTGCATGTGGTGACTTAATACTTGATAGATAGATAGATAGATAGGTATATAGATAGGTATATAGATAGATAGATATTGGGCTAATCGATACTTTTTTATATTTGATAGATATTGGGCTATTATCGAGTTTGTGTAATTAAAAAATAAGAAAAATTAGCCTGCGATTTAAGCTGATAAGGGAGATGAAGGACCAAGTTTAAATAAAGCACCAGTTCCTGAGAGAGAGAAGAAATAAATTATATGTGGAATGTGTAGGTGGTCATGTGTCATTTGAGAGCTTTACACACACACACACACACACACACACACACACACACACACACACACACACACACACACACACACACACACACACACACACACACACACACACACAGACTGATAGATAAGTAGACACTGATTTATAGATAGAAAGAGACAGTCATAGGCAGACAGAGATAGATAGACAGTCAGAAGGAGTGACATATCAACAGACAGACAGATAGATAGAAGCTTGAAGATGTGGAGAGCCAGACAGACAGACAGACAGACAGACAATTTTAACCATCAATTCATCCATTCATTACGAAATTATTGAGAGAAAGTGCGGCAGTCAAATAAATAGATAGATAGTGTGATAGATATTCATGTACAGATAGAACGATAGATAATTTGGTAAGAGAGAGAGAGAGAGAGAGAGTAGATGAAAACCAAACAATTAAAAATAAAAAAGTAATTATATTTTATTTTTATTCTTTGTAAAATTCTTGAGTAGGGAAGTACAGTCTAGTAAAAAGATAGATAGATAGATAGATAGATAGGTAGGTAGGTAGATAGAAGGGTTGAGATAGGGGGATGAACGGTAGATAGGTAGGTAGATAGATAGATAAATGGATAGAAGGGTAGATAGGTAGGTAGGTAGATATATAGATAGATAGATAGATAGAAGGGTTGAGATAAGAAATAGGCAGAAAATATAAAAAAGGCAGCAGAAAAGAAAGCACAAGTAGAAAGAAAGACACAGGTAGACGCAAAGGTAAATTGATAGACAGGTAAATAGAAAAGGTGAGTTAATAGATAGACAGACCGATAGATAGACAAGACAGGCGAACAGACAGACAGACGGAAGGTAAAACAGCAAAAGCACTCTTATTATTTTCGTCCGTTTTCTTTGCGAAGTTCCTTAGCCTAGTCGGGTGGACTCAAGTGAAAGTATAAATGCATTTTCTTTGGTGTTGGTGAGTACGCTTTGCATTTCCCTGGGGCTTTGAATATGCAGAGTGAGAGAGAGAGAGAGAGAGAGAGAGAGAGAGAGAGAGTGTGTGTGTGTGTGTGTGTGTGTGTGTGTGTGTGTGTGTGTGTATGTGTGTGTGTGTGTAAGTGAAGGAATAAGTGGATGTATAAGTGTGTTTGTGTGTATAAGTGAAGGAATGAGTGGATGTGTGTGTGTGTGGATGTGTGTGTGTGTGTGTGTGTGTGTGTGTGTGTGTGTGTGTGTGTGTGTGTGTGTTCGTGTATGTATGTATGTATGTGTGTGTTCGTGTATGTATGCTTGTGTGTAGCTTGTTATCAGCCAGGCAGGGAAAATTGCTGTTTTTTAAAGGGCATGGGTTGGGTAGGATTTGGAACAGTGTATATCAGCGCCTGGAAGACCCCTGGAACCCCCCCACACACACTGGAAGAGAGAGAGAGAGAGAGAGAGAGAGAGAGAGAGAGAATTGGTAGGAATGTGTGACTGATTATGTATGCTCCCATGTATGTGTGTGTATGTGAGGTTTTGTGTGTGTGTGTGTGTGTGTGTGTGTGTGTGTGTGTGTGTGTGTGTGTGTGTATGTAGGTTTTTTAGGATCTGGAACACTGTATACATCTGTGCCTGGAAGCTCTGGCTATCCCCGTTTCCCCAAATCCCCCCACCCTTCCCTCCTTACCTTTACCCCCTCCGCTTCCCCTCCCCCTTACTGGAATACTGGAACGCTGGAAGGCAAGGAGGGGGGGAGGGAGAGACGTGGAAGGAGAGAGAGCAAGATAATAGTAAAGAGAGAAGGTAAGAAAATTGTTCAGTGGATTTGAAACAAGGAAAGAGAGAGGGGAGAATTTTGTAAGGAAAGAGGCTATACCCTGTTCACTATAACTTGGTGTAAAATGGCCTTCTCTCCACCTTGAATGCTGAGGTAGAGTTTAGCCCTAGAATATGATGCTAGTCACGAAGAAGTGCTATGGAAAATATATACAGTAGAGCCATAGTATATTTTTCTGCCATTGAGCTACGAGAAATAAGGTGTATAAGGACGAAAATCTCCTTATTAAATACTGAAAAAAGGAAATGGTAGACTATGAAAACATGGAAGGAAAACACCGAAGATATTGAAACTAAAAGATAAATGATATGATGATAGTCATGATTATGGTGACAATAATAAAAATGGTGATAATAATAATAACAATAATAGTAATAATAATAATAATATTAATAATAATAATAATAATATTAATAATAATAATAATAATAATAAAACAGTCAGAGAGCGCATACCTCCGCCAACGCCATTAAATGTGTGATTTATTCGTGCATCCGGATCCGGGTCCACCTCAAAATCTGATCAGCTCATCCTTGGCCTACTGCCCATCTCACCACCAAATTTCATTAAAATCCAATAACAATTTTTTGAGATACCGAGAATACAGACACACACAAAAAGACGCGGATGACTACATAACCTCTGTCCGATATCGCTGACGGTGGTAATAACAAGGATAAAACTTACACCATAGACTCCTTCAAAGGCCTTTAGTCATCTTGTAAATTGGGTCTTGGAACGAGGTACTAGTTGTTGATGAGTAGGGAAGTTTGGAAGAAAAATAAAGAGAGGCTTAGAGAGGATGGAGAATGAATGGGAACCGCTGGGTGGGAAAAAAGGAGAGAGAGAGAGAGAGAGAGTGAGAGTTACATAAAGATAGCACATATCTTTATGGTCCAGAGTAGAGAGAACGTGATAGGAAGACACACTATTAACATAAGGAAGTTAGAGAGAGAGAGAGAGAGAGAGAGAGAGAGAGAGAGAGAGAGAGAGAGAAATTGTTTAGTTACGTAGACATAAAGATTCTTAGTATGAAAAACTAAAAAAATATTCTATACATGAGAGAGAGAGAGAGAGAGAGGGAGAGGGAGAGAGAGTTAAAGCAAAGGGATTACAGACATAAAAGCAAAGGATTTTCTGCTGGGAATAGGGATGAGGGGATTACAGTGGGGCGGGGTTAGGGGGATTACACCCGACTAAGTAAGGGTTGTGTCCATAAGAGAGGATTTCGGACGGGCAAAATATGGGAAAGATTTGGCTAGGTTAGGTTAGGTCAGAGAAAAAAAAAAAATAAAAAAAAGAAAAGGTTGCATCGGGAAAAGAGTGAATTTGTGATCGTTTGCCCTTTTTTCGTTTTTGAGAGAGAGAGAGAGAGAGAGAGAGAGAGAGAGAGAGAGAGAGAGAGGAGGGAATTGAGGAGGAGATCGACACTTCTGAGCTTTTATAAGGACAAATGATGGGAGTAGTTTGAAGTTATAGCTAAAAAAAAAAAATGAAGTTTTAAAATAGTTTCCCATAAAGAAGATATAAGGTAGAAAACGGCATCCATTTCCGAACGGGTTAAGTCTCTCTCTCTCTCTCTCTCTCTCTCTCAAAAAATGCCTTATTCCCACCTAACATTTAGTGCTTAAGATCCATAGTCAAAAGCAACTAAAGATTATTATTATTATTATTATTATTATTATTATATTATTATTATTATTATTATTATTATTATTTTACTTCATGTACCATATAAAATTCTTGCTGGGGGTACCATTATATATTGCATTCTTTACCTTTTTGAAGACTGATTGGTGATGTATACGGAGGGAGAATGTATATATATATATTTTGAAGGTCCTTTGTGATGTACAGTATATATAGAAAGTACCTGTTTTAAAGATACATTGGTGATACAGAGAGAGTGTATAATTATATATTTTTTAAAGAGATGCTACTTTGCAATGAATTTTTCGCCCCATACGGTATTTTTTTAATGTCTTCTATTTTTACTACTGGTAATACTTTCGTTTAATATTAATGCGTTGAAATAGAAGGAGATTTGAAAGACTGGAATCTTCTACTTTTTTTTCTTCATGATCAACCCGTCATTTTTTTCTATTCGGATAGCATACATACATACATACATACATAGACAGACAGACAGACACACACACACACACACACACACACACACACACACACACACACACACACACACACACACACACACACACACACACACACACACACACACACACACACACACACACACACACACACACAGCTAGGAGTCAAAATATTACCCGTCCATCCTTGTTGAGAGAGGTGTATGTAGTGAATGTTTTACAAGAGCATTGAATTAATAGGATTGACCCTGTGTGTGTGTGTGTGTGTGTGTGTGTGTGTGTGTGTGTGTGCGTGAGAGAGAGAGAGAGATCGAAAGTTGGAGTGAGGAAAGTACATTAAAGACAGTGACAGGAAAGAAGTGTGTGTGTGTGTGTGTGTGTGTGTGTGTGTGTGTGTGAGAGAGAGAGAGAGAGAGAGAGAGATTGAAAGTTGGAGTGAGGAAAGTATATTAAAGACAGTGACCGGAAAGAAGTGTGTGTGTGTGTGTGTGTGTGTGTGTGTGTGAGAGAGAGAGAGAGAGAGAGAGAGAGAGAGAGACGGAAACCCATGACAACATCAGCAATTTTGAGAAACTTCGCGTCAAAGTTCTCGATTTTTTTTTTTTTTTGAGAAGGGGGGGAGGGAGGTGCCAATTTTTATCCTATCCTGAGAAGCCATTAAAGTTTTACACGGGGATGGAATGGGTTTATATGTCAGGGGGAGGGAGGGAAAAATGGGGAGGAGGAATGGGTGGGAGGGTGAGAAGAGGGAGGGAGAAGGAGGGAATGAGGGGGGAGAGGAGTAGGACGTGAAAGTAGCGAGGTATGTAGAAGAGTGAGGGGGAAAAGATATGTATTATAATGGGGATGGTAAAAAATGAGAGAGAGAGAGAGAGAGAGAGAGAGAGAGAGAGAGAGAGAGAGGAATGAAGACGTGAAGGTAGACGAGGTAAGTGGAAGGATGTTGGGGAAAAATGTTTGTATTATAGTGGGGATAGGAAAAATGAGAGAGAGAGAGAGAGAGAGAGAGAGAGGGGGAGAGAGAGAGAGAGAGAGAGAGTAGTGAAGTAGAAAAGAGAAAAAAGTTTATATTTTAATGGGAAGGGAATAATAGGGAAGAACAAATGGGTAGGAGAGAAAGAAAAGAGAGGAAGGAAAAGACCTGGGAAGAGAGTGTAATGGAAAAGAGAAATTAAAGATAGAGTGAGAAAGTGAAGAGAAATTGAAGTGGGTGAGTAAAATGGAGGAGGGAGGAAAGGGTGGGAGGGAAAGGAGAGAGAAAAGAGAGGAGGAAGAGAGACATGAAAGACAAAAAGAGAGGAGGAAGAGAGACATGAAAGACAAAAAGAGAGGAGGAAGAGAGACATGGAAGACAAAAAGAGAGGAGGAGGACACGATGAGAGTAAAGAGAAATATCAATTAAGGGAGGAAGGAAAAATGGAGAGGGAGAGGAGGAGGGAGAAAGGGAGAGGAAGAAGAAGGAAAAGAGAAGAAAGAAAAATTAGAAGAGAGGAAAAGAATTTGTGAAGGAGTGTGTTTATATGTCAAAGGAGGGCAGAGAGAGAGAGAGAGAGAGAGAGAGAGAGTGTGAGTGAAGGAAGAAAACGGGCGAAGAGAGTAGAAGGGTAAGGAAAAAAAAAACGGGAGAAAATGGGGTAAAAAGTACTCTTTCTATGTCTTTTAGGAGGAAAAATGGAGTAGGAATGTGTGTGTGTGTGTGTGTGTGTGTGTGTGTGAGAGAGAGAGAGAGAGAGAGAGAGAGAGAGAGAGAGAATAATGAGAGGGAAAAGTAAAAAATAAAAGGCTAAATTTACAGGATGGATGAATGAAGAAAAAATATGAGAGAGAGAGAGAGAGAGAGAGAGAGAGAGAGAGAGAGAGAGAGAGAGAGAGAGAGAGAGAGAAGAGGAAGCGACGATAAGGGGTATGAAAAATAGGAGGGGAAAAAAGGGGGAAACAGGGACACGAGAAAGGAAAAAATTAATGTTTATATGTCAGTGAGGAGGGGAAGGTGTGGGGTGAGAGAGAGAGAGAGAGAGAGAGAGAGAGAGAGAGAGAGAGAGAGAGAGAGAGAGAGAGATTACATATAGGGAGGAAAATAAAATAATAATGTAAATGGGAAAGAAACACGACAGTGAGAGAGAGAGAGAGAGAGAGAGAGAGAGAGAGAGAGTTTATTATATATAGGGAGGAAAAAATAAAACAATGTAAGTGGGAAGGAAAGACGAGAGAGAGAGAGAGAGAGAGAGAGAGAGAGAGAGAGAGAGAGAGAGAGAGAGAGAGGTAAGGAAGCGACGACAAGGGGTAGGAAAAATGGATGGAGGAAAAAAGGAAACGAGAAGAGTAAGGAAGGAAAAAAGGTGTTTATATGTCCGAGGGAAGAAAAAGTAGGAGGAACGAGTGTGTGTGTGTGTGTGTGTGTGTGTGTGAGAGAGAGAGAGAGAGAGAGAGAGAGAGAGAGAGAGAGGAGGGGGGAAGAATTTTTTGAGCCAAGTGAAACTGTAAGGAGTATTTGAAGTTCCTTTTTCGATGACAGGAAGTAGAGAGAGGTGAAGAGAAGATGATAAGGAATAAGAAGGACAAAGGGAGAGAGAATGGGGAGAGAGAAATAAAAAAAAGACGATGGAAAGAATTGCAATGGAAAGAGGAAAAAGATAAGAGAGGAAGACGGGAGGAGAGGGGAAAAAGAGGGGAGGAGGAGGAGAATAAGAAAACACTGGAGAGTAAAGACTGGAAGAAGATGAAGTATGAAGGGAACGTGAGGAGAGAGAGAGAGAGAGAGAGAGAGAGAGTAGAAGTAATGGAAATAAGTGAGAAAGAAGTAAAGACAAGAGTGGAAAATAACGAGAAGGACGAGTGGGGAAAGAATGGAATGTTTTGGGAAAAGGTGAAAGGAAATAAAATAAACGATAACGAATGTGTTCTAATCGACAAAATAAATTAAAGAAAAGAAAAGATGAGCGAACATTAGAATTGAACTGAAATCAGGGACAGACTTAACAGAACGAAAATATATGAAAACAAGAGGAAAATATAATATGGAGGAAAGGAAATGAAGGTATAAGGAAACGAAGCAAAGAAAAAAGAATTACAATAAAAATCCATGAGATAACAGAAAAGTAAGTGAAAAAAAAAAAAACGATATAAATGATAACAATAAAAAATGAAACTAGAAGGAAACAAAGCAAAGGAAAAAAATAATTAGAATGGAAATCCGTGTGTTGAGTGAAAATAAATGAAGAAAAATAAGACGAAGACAAAAATAAGATATAGGAAGATGTGATGAAAGGAAAAGGAAGGGAAGACCATGTGATAAATTCTAAAAATATATGGTTTCACTGACCAGTTTAAAAAATAAGACCAACACTAAATATGAATAGATGAGAATGTGTTTAAAATAGAAATTAAAAAAAAATATGAAAAATAAAGACAAATGGAATATAAAGGGAAGATGATAAAAACTGAAAGAAGATGGGAAGAAATAAGGAAGATGGTGAACGTGTGAGAAATATAGAAAGTAGAAGTGAAAAAATTAAATGATGAAATTGGTTCTAAAAGTGGGTTCTTTTTTAATTGTCCCCAGGGCTCATCTGAAACGTGAACCCGGTGGACTGCAGGCTTAAGTTCCCTACTGCAGTCTGCCGTCTTCCTTTCGGGGAATAGGGAGGGGGTTGAGAGACGTGTGTATAACCAGGCAGTGGAGTTGGTTGGTGAATTATTATTATTTACAATAATAATAATAATAATAATAATAATAAATAAAGGAATGTATTGTAGGGATAGACGAAGGTTGGTGATAAAATGAAGGAAGGAAGGAGGGAAGGAAGGAAAGAGGGAGAAGAGGGATTATAAAATGAGGAGGGAAAGAAGAAAGGAAGCAAGGAGGGAAGGAAGGAGGAAGAAAATATGGAATAAGAGAAGATAGAGGAAGGTTTATAGTAAGTGAAAAAGACAGGAAGAATACTTACAATGAAAGAAGGAATAATGAAGACAGAAGAAGGATAATTACAGGTGATAAAGGTGGAAAATAAATAAAAGGACCAAATAAAGAGAGGCAGATTGATGATGGATGAAGGAAGAAGAATAGATAATAAAAAGGAATTGGCGTAGAGGTGAAGGAGAAGATGAGAGTAAAGATGACGGGAGATGAGATGGATTTAGAGGATGGGGAGGAGAAGGGGAGGAAGATAATGAGGGGGAGGAGGAGGGGAGGAAGGTAATGAGGGAGAGGAAGGTAGGGAGAGGAGGGATAGGGTGTTAGGGAGGGAAGATGGGCGGATGGAAAGTTGACATAGGTAGGTGGGTAAGAGAGAGAGAGAGAGAGAGTCCCAGCAAGAGAAAAACGACCCATGAAAAGTGAGAGAGAGGGAGGGGAGGAAGATAATGAGGGGGAGGAGGAGGGGAGGAAGGTAATGAGGGAGAGGAAGGTAGGGAGAGGAGGGATAGGGTGTTAGGGAGGGAAGATGGGCGGATGGAAAGTTGACATAGGTAGGTGGGTAAAAGAGAGAGAGAGAGAGGGAGACCCAACAAGAGAAAAACGACCGATGAAAAGTGAGAGAGAAAATGAGAGAGAGAGAGCCAGCCAGCAGAGGTAATATAAAAGAGAGCGAGGAAAAAGAGTAAAGGGGAAGTAAACTTGGACTCATCAAACTTCCCAGATAAATTCCTTGTTTTCCCTCGTCCTGTAAAAAGAAGAGAAGTTTGGGCGGGTTTTTCGTGGCGAGATCACCGCTAGCCCGCCCATCACTCCACCCCGCCCGCCCATCACCCCCCACCCCGCCGACCCTATAGCCAAACTGGGCGGTATTTGGGAGTGAGTTGGGCTAGTTTTGGTTACTCGTGGACATTGCTTGTTTTTCCTCTCTCTCTCTCTCTCTCTCTCTCTCTCTCTCTCTCTCTCTCTAAGTGGTCGAGATTATGGCATAAATTGGGCTAGTTCTGTTTGCCTTAGAAATTGCATGTTTTTATTATTATTATTTTATTATTATTATTATAATTATTATTATTATTATTATTTCATGGTCTTGTAGTATATGCAACCCTTTCTAGCCACACTGGGCGGGGTTTTTTGGATGAATTAGCCTCATTTATTTATTCATACAAATTACCCGTCTTTAATAATCAAAATAAATCGCTTAGGAAGAGGTGTTAGGGAGCTTCCATACGCGACAGGAACACGGGTACCTTGACTCACCTTCTCTCTCAATAACCACCGTCAGAATATTTACCTTTATTTATTTTTATACTTAGACGTTTACAAAATATTCACAAGACTCAAAACCAGTGTGAAAATTTTTCTTTTAGCCATTAGTAAACAATGTATCATCTGCTTAGGTCAGGGTTTGAAATATTCCACCTCTCATCGTAAAAGTTGACAGAAGTATAATCCGAACACTCCAAGCTTGATACAATACGGCACACGGTTTGAAATATTCCACCTCTCATCGTAAAAGTTGATAATCCGAACACTCCAAGCTTGATACACTACGGCACAGGGTTTGAAATATTCCACCTCTCATCGTAAAAGTTGACAAGTATAATCCGAACACTCCAAGCTTGATACACTATGGCACAGGGTTTGAAATATTCCACCTCTCATCGTAAAAGTTGACAGAAGTATAATCCGAACACTCCAAGCTTGATACAGTACGGCACAGGGTTTGAAATATTCCACCTCTCATCGTAAAAGTTGACAAGTATAATCCGAACACTCCAAGCTTGATAAAATACGGCACAGGGTTTGAAATATTCCACCTCTCATCTTAAAAGTTGACAAGTATAATCCGAACACTCCAAGCTTGATACAGTACGGCACAGGGTTTGAAATATTCCACCTCTCATCGTAAAAGTTGAGAAGTATAATCCGAACACTCCAAGCTTGATACACTACGGCACAGGGTTTGAAATATTCCACCTCTCATCGTAAAAGTTGACAAGTATAATCCGAACATTCCAAGCATGTTACAATACGGCACAAAGGACGTAAAATTCTGAACATCGCAATTGGAGGCTATTTGATATAAAGATAATATTTTTTTTCCCGTATTAATTCCAAAATTAGGTGTTGCTGTACATGTATTATTGCATATTTGTGAACAGATGCTTCGAGTGACTAAACTAAACATTCTTTTATGATTGATATCGTAATGTTTATTCTGAATTTTATGATACACAATCGTCTGGATAAGATTTTGTGTGTGTGTGTGTGTGTGTGTGTGTGTGTGTGTGTGTGAGAGAGAGAGAGAGAGAGAGAGAGAGAGAGAGAGTAAAAAATTGCCCAGTTTGGCAGGTATCAAGCCAATATAGCCCAGTGTGGCGGGTTTCAGTGGTCGAGAGCCCCCTTTTTCTCGCCCGGCAACCTTTTCTCGCCCAACCAGTCCCACACCTGCCTGGATTTCAGGAACGAGGGAACTTTCTTTTATTTCTTTTTCTTTCTCTCTCTTTTACAGCTTGATCCGGGTCGTGGTTTTTATATGAAGTTTTTGCAGTATTTTCTTTCCCTTTAGGTATTCATATTTGTGCTTCTTACTCCTTTTTCTTCCTGTATATTTTTACCCCCGCCAAGGAGGTTAGGTTTTTGCCGGCGTTTGTTTTGTTTGTTTTTGTCTGTGTCTGTCTGTTTGCAGGATTACTCAGAAAGTTATAAACGGATTTTGATGAAATTTTGTGGAATTGTGGGCCATGGGCCAAGGAAGAAATGATTAAATTTTGGGGAGGATTCGTATCCGGATCCTTTGTAATGGCATCGGCGGAGGTATGTCCTGTCTGAGCTCTTGTTATTAATCTTTCTGCCCCCTTTTTCTCTTCTTTGCCTATTTCTCCTCCTCCTCCTTCCTATCATCATCATGATCATTTCCCTTTTCATTTTTTTTTTATTAATCTTTTCTATTTTCTCCTTTCTTCTCAAACTTTTTATTCATCGCATTTTTTTTTTTTTTGGCATAATTTTCCCCCTACCTTTAAAACATGGAATTAGATCATTTTTTGGCCCGATTTCATTTTTCTTATTTATTTATTTATTTTTTGTTTTGTTTCGTGACTTAGGAAGAAGAGGTCTAAATCTGAATGGTTTATACGACAGAAGTTGTGGTGGATTGTATTGACCTAGAGAGAGAGAGAGAGAGAGAGAGAGTATATCAGTAGTAATAAAGTTAGCTAACATTGTTGATAAATGTTACGGTACTTATATTGCTGGTAAAAAATTGACTTACGATAATAATTGTAAAGATAGTTTAAATTAATGATAAAATAAATGACTTAAACTAACAGTATAAATAATTTCGTTACTGACAACAATTAGATTACGATAGAAACAGGTAACGTTAATGACAACAGAAATTACGTTAATGACAATAGAAGTAAATTACGTTAATGACAACAGAAGTAAATTATGTTCATGACAATAGAAGTAAATTACGTTAATGACAATAGAAGTAAATTATGTCAATGAAAATAGAAGTAAATTACGTTCATGACAATAGAAATGGATTACGTTAATTACAGTAGATTTAGGTTACGTTAATTACCCCCGCTAATTAATGAAGGGAAATTGGCGAAAACACCAGCTCTTCTGGAAACATTAGGGCGACAATAAAGAGGTAGAAAAAAAAAAACTGGTATTTATCTAAGTACCCCCTGAGAGAGAGAGAGAGAAAGAAATTAGTGAATAGTATTGCATTAACTGTTGCAGAGGACATGGAGATAGATAAATATATACACACATGGATAGATAAAATAAATACCTATGTAGAGAGAGATTCATTGAATGTAACTTTTTGGGAAGACATAAACATTCAATCATCCATCCATACATATAAATAGATAGATCGATATATTAATACATAAATATAAATTGCTTTTTTCGCATCATTCTCATTTCATATTCAACACATTCCGAAATAATACAATATAAACGAACCCCCGAAAAACTCAATTAAAATTCCCAATCACACGTCACCTACCGCTGTCATCACACGCCGCTTTGTTTATTTACTTTTAAAAGAGTTCCAGGAGGCCCTCGAAAAAATGGACCCTGGTTTTCCCGCCTCATTCCCGCGCGCGTTCCAATAATTTCCCCCCGCCCGCCAGCGTCCCCGAGTCAGTTGAGAGCCCGCGAAATGAAGCTCCACTCCCTTCCACCTCCAGGGGGTCAAATGAGCTCCGTTGTCGTTCATTCACACCAGAAAATGAGTCTCAAAGCTTATATCTTTTTAGGCCAAGCGCTTTTCTTTTTAGTCTCCCCCATTCTGTCGCCGATTTTCTTCGCTTAATTTCTTCCCTTTTTTCGTTTTCTGTTTGTACGTGACTACTTTGTATCTCTCTCTCTCTCTCTCTCTCTCTCTCTCTCTCTCTCTCTCTCTCCTGGACACCTTTTCTGGCTCTGGCTGTACTTGGTTTTTCACTTTTCTGGTTTTGTTTTTCCTTCTTTCTTGTATTTCTTTTCAACAATTCTCCTTTTTCATTTTTTTTCATTATTTTTCTTATTGCTTTGGACGTACTTTGTTTTTTCTCCCTTTGTCGTCTTCGCTTTTTTTTTGTCTTTTCGTTTTTCATCCTTTTTCTTTGTTTTCTTTTCCTTTTTCTTTTTTCTGTTTCTTTGTCTTTCTTTTCTGTTTTCTTTTCCGTTTTCTTTCTTCTGTTTTTTCCTTTTTCTTCCTTTTCTATTTTCTCGCGTTCTCTTTCTCTTGTTTTATTTTTTCATCCTTTAATTAGTGTCGAACCGTATTTCCTTAACGCCATTTTCACGGTTCCTTTCTTTCTTTCTCTCTCTCTCTTTTCTTTTTCTCTCTAACTCTACATTGTTCTTTCTCACAAGGTTGTACTTCGTCTTCTCTCTTGCCATCTCTTCTTTAACTTCTTTACCCCTTTCTTTATATTTCACTTCACTCAGCCTCACTGCACGCCATTCCCTTCCCTTCCCATCCCTTCCCTTCCCTTCCCTTCCCTTCCCTTCCCTTCCCTTCCTTCCTTCCTTCCTTCCTTCCTCTCCTCTTCAATCTCATCTATCACCGGAGAAAATTAGAAACTAAAGGTACTCTCTCTCTCTCTCTCTCTCTCTCTCTCTCTCTCTCTCTCTCTCTCTCTCTCTCTCTCTCTCTCATCCAAAATTGCTGTAGTTTTTTTTCCTTTATATATTTTTTCCCTTTTTTATTTCATTATTTCCACTAAGGTATTATATTCTAAGTCGCATCATAGGATTTTTTTTAAGCTGAGAATTTCTATCAAGAATGAAAAAAAGAAAAAAAAGAATGGAGATGTTTCCCCTTTTTTCATTTGGCACTCGGCATGAAAACTCCCGGTGTGTGTGTGTGTGTGTGTGTGTGTGTGTGTGTGTGTGTGTGTGTGTGTGTTTAATCTTACCTATGCCGTTTAAAGTTTTGGGAACATGATTGAGATAGTGATGATCGCAGTTTTTTTCTTTTTTTCCTTTTTTCTGTGTTTTTATCATGTTTCTGTATCTTGTTTATTTTTTTTATATTTATTTCCATTCCTACTTATTTTATTCCTTCTGTGTGTGGATCCAACCCATTCCATTTTCAAGCCTGTTAAAGGGTAATAATAATAATATTAATAATGATAATAATAATGACGATGGTTTTTATTTTCTCTCATCGTTTATGTATTTTTATTATTTTTATGATGTGAGTGAGGTGGAGGGGGAGAGGAGGGAGGAAAGGTGGAGTATTGGGTGGAGGATAGGGTGGAGAGGTATGTGGAGGAGAGTGGAGTGATGTGGAGGAGAGGCAGGGTGGCATGTAGGAGATTTTTTCATGGTCACTTCTTCCGGGATTAAGGTGTCTGGCTATAAATAGATAGATAGACAGACAGATTGATAAATAGAAAGATAGACAGACTGATAGATAGATTGAAAGATAGACAGATTCTCATTGATAGGTTGAAAGATAGACAGACACTCGTAGATAGACAGATTCTCATTGATAGGTTGAAAGATAGACAGACACTCGTAGATAGACAGATAGATAGAGTGAAAGTGATAGATAGGTCTCGTATTAAAGTGCTATGGATTGACTGAGTGCTTATCACCAAGTATATATATTTTATTTTTTAGTATTCAATCTTTTCCCATAATTTTGAAGTTCTCTCCTATAACGTATATTTGAAGTATAACCATCTCAGTGGCAGAAGGAAGAGTATACCCTGCAAACAGAAGGAAGAATATACCCAACAAGACGAGTGAAATGAATATACTCGAGGGAAGTATAACGAGAAATGTGGCAGATATGATATGACAAAGGCTTTCCGTTGTACCGTAAGGCCGATTCGCTTTGAGATGGAAATGAGGTACAAATTGGAAATGAGTCTGGAATGGAGTTAGTAGCTGTAAGGAAAGAGGGGTTAGGGAGCCCACTAGGACCACCAGGCCGTGTTTTTGTAAGAGAGATTTAGAGAGTGGAGGATGACTGAAGGAAGTGCTCTTGTCTGGATGTGTGTGTGTGTGTGTGTGTGTGTGTGTGTGTGTGTGTGTGTGTGTGTGTGTCTGTCTGTCTGTCTGTCTAGCCATACTTCTCTGTCACTGTCTGCATGTCTGTATTTGCCTCTCTCTCTCTCTCTCTCTCTCTCTCTCTCTCCCTGTATGTGTGTGTGTGTAGAGAGAGAGAGAGAGAGAGAGAGGTTAGATACTGGAAAGAGTCGATACAACCTTCATTGATTTTGTAATGTCCCCTCACCTGAAGAAAATCGTCTGGCCGTAGCAAGAATGAATTAAGAATCACGTCCTCGTGCTAAAGAAGTTAACCCCTTCTGACCAAAAACGCTTCTTACGCCGAAAAATTCTTGTGGCAAAAGGAAAAATAAAATAGAATATAAAGCTGTTATGTAATCCCACTCTTTGATCGAACAGACACATCAACCGCAGGCAAGTAATCGTCCCTGCATTTTCTTCTCCACTCTTAACAGGGGTACCATACTAGGCTCCACATCGTCCCGTTATTTGGTTATATGGTCACCACCCAGCGTCGTAAATGGTTTTCTGAGTTATGGGAAACATTTGGCTTTTTACATGGTGTAGAGCCACCTGAAGCAGAAAAGAAGAAGTAAATAGTGAGAGGAAGGAGGGGAGAAAATAGGGAGAAAGGAGGACAGGCACAAAAAAAAAAAAATGTTAGACGTGAAGAAAGAAGTAGGCAGCACTACATCAAGTGAGTGAATGATGGGTGCCCATACCTGCCACCAAAATATAGTAAAGCAAAACAAGTAAGATAAAACTCGAAAAAAAAAAAAATAATAATGAGTAAAAACGCGAATAAATTGAAGAAAAAAATAAATAGATAAGAATAAGTACAAATATATAAATAAAAATGCATTAAAAATAAGAGAAAAGTCCTTGGACAAAATTACCCAAATGGGCCTTACCTGCCTTGAAGTAATTTACCTTGATAATTACCCACAAAATTCCCGACTCTGCTTGTAAGTGGGTAATTATAGGTCTGTATATCTGCAACGCTAATTATAGGGGCTGTGTGTATGATAATTAGGCCACTGTTATTTATCGTTCAATAACTAAGCCACATTTATTGGTTATTGTATTGGATATTGCAGGAGTTGGGGATAAGTGTGTTGTTGATGATGTGAAGGAGTGAGTTGCTGTGAATATTTTAATGATAACCACATAAAACAACAGCAATAACAACAGCAAATATAATAATAATAATAATAATAATAATAAGTAGTAGTAGTAGTAGAAGTAGTAGTGACATTATTATTGTTGTTATTATTATTATTATTATTATTATTATTATTATTATTATTATGAGCAGGATGAAGGCAACGAAAACTACAGTAACTTGTGCGAGTGGGAAGAGAAGAGAGAGAAAGAGTTGAGAGAAAGATGTGGATGTGAAAAGAATGTGTCAGGAATGTCATATCTCTTCGTCTGTTCAGTGTATTATTGAACAGACTGATGAGAAAAGTAGATGAAAAGTAGATATAATATTAGGAGAGAGAGAGAGAATTAAAGGGTGTAGGGAGAGAAGGAGATTGGAAAGTAGGACAGGTGTTGCTTGCAGGTGAGAAGGCTTTGATTGCAGATTAGGTAGGTCATCTTTAGCGGGTGATATTTGAGGTTGGGACTGTGCAAAGAGAGAGAGAGAGAGAGAGAGAGAGAGAGAGAGAGAATGTGTGCAAGAAAGTGCAGTGTTGTAGGTGTATTAGAGAGAGAGAGAGAGAGAATGTGTGCAAGAAAGTGCAGTGTGGTGAAGTATAGGAGGGAAGTGGAGCAAAACGATATGGGAGTAAGCTCAATGGAAAAGATTTAAAGTGAAGTGTTTTTGATATGTAAGGTTAGAGACAGCATCAGATTGAAACACGGAACACAAACCAAGTCACACGAAGAGGGGACAGAAGTAATAGTGGGCATTGTGAGGTGTGTGGAAGGAGAGATGAAGTGTAAGTGTGTGTTTAGGCGAAGCTGGACATGTACGAAGGCATATGGGCAGTGGTGCTTGGGTGAGAGGTTGAGAGTTTTGACTGCTGGGTACTGGGAATGAGTGAAAATGCTGTCTGGAAATGAAGAACCGTAGGAGGTGAATGAGATTGATTTAGCTTGTCTTCCATCGATTACTTGATGGAGATAGAGAGACCATTCATTTATCCATTCATTCATTCTTTCATTCATTCATTCATCTTTTCATCCATCCATCCATCCATCCGTTCATTCATTCATTCATTCATTTATCCATCCAACCATTCATTCATTCATCCATCCAACCATTCATTCATCCATCCATCCATCCATCCATACTTACATACATCCAAACATACATTCATACATACATACATGCATACATAATGGTGAGGTTGGGGTTTATATACTTAATACAAATAATTTATCATGTAATCGCCCCTCAGCTACAGTGTTTAGCATTACATAAACTAAGCAGTCACACCCAGTCATAGTCAAGCCTTCACACACACACACACACACACACACACACACACACACACACACACACACACACACACACACACACACACACCGCCACAACGAAATAAAAGCCGAAACACAAAAGCGCATCAGGAGGCGTGTGGGGAAAAATAAAAGGAAAAATAAAAACAGGATCGAGGCTTCAGATGAGACCTGTTCAGCCCTCTTTTGATCCCTGGTTAAGAGAGAGAGAGAGAGAGAGAGAGAGCGAGAGAGAGAGAGAGAGAGAGAGAGAGAGAGAGAGAGAGAGAGAGAAGTACAGTAATAAGTATCTCATGACAATGCACATAAAGAAAAGACATTTACTTTTTATTATTATTATTATTATTAGAAATTTCTTAAAGTTTCGTACAGTTTTCAAAATACGTGGATTAAAAATAGCCTTTAATAATTTCACTAAAATAAATCTCTCGTAAACTTAATGAAATCATATGGTCGTCGCCGGAATGAGTTGAAAAAAAAAGAAAAAAAAAAAGAAAAAAAGCAACCAGTGAAAAAAATAGACACTCCCAGGTTCCCATTATTATTTTTTTTTAATTTTGAAATATATAGGGTAGGTTAGATACACATGAATAAAATCGTCTGGCATTATCAGGGTTAAAGAAGACGCTCCTGAACTGAAGGGCTTGAGATTCGCAAAATAAATCGCTAGAGAACAGGCGACACGAAACCAGCAAAAATAAATAAGATGTGCAATTTTTTCCCGTGCATTCGGAGAGAACGTGGAAACCGCCTACCCAAGCCTGCAATATGTAAGTCGAATTAATTGAAACGATGTTCTCACTTT
This sequence comes from Coenobita brevimanus, assembly GCF_032717465.1. NCBI lineage: Eukaryota > Metazoa > Arthropoda > Malacostraca > Decapoda > Coenobitidae > Coenobita > Coenobita brevimanus. The sequence continues at coordinate 29,626,269 of NC_136969.1, read as the reverse complement.
CCCCTGTTTCTGATGATTTTTATTTTTGGGAGGGAGCTGCCCCCCCCCCCCGACTCATGGGGGTTTTACGCTCCCCACATAAGTCCATTAAGCTGTAATTACTAAGATATCAAAGCCATAATTATCTTCCTTTCACTGTCTATAAGGATCTTTAATTTGCCAAAGGACACTGACCTGCCTAAAATTCATGGTTGGAAAATTGTATATAGTGGAAAGAACACACACACACACACACACACACACACACACACACACACACACACACACACACACACACCAGACAAACACTATTAATAAAATCTCCATCAATCCAATACATCAGTTTATTCATACACACTCGTTTTAAATCAATTCCTAAAGTTTTTTTTTTTTCCTCCGTGGCTCTTATGATGCAAATGTCCGTGGCAGCGGCGGCCTTCTGTTGCATAGAAATGGCTCTTTGTCACTCATTGGTGTGTGTGTGTGTGTGTGTGTGTGTGTGTGTGTGTGTGTGTGTGTGTGTGTGTGTGAAAGAGAATATGGTTTTCTGTATGTTTGTGTGTGTGTGTGTGTGTAAAAGAGACCATGGTTTTATGAATGTGTGTGTGTGTGTGTGTGTGTGTGTGTGTGTGTGTGTGAGAGAGAGAGAGAGAGAGAGAGAGAGAGAGAGAGAGATTTATAATTATTAGTGTTATCATCATCACTGTTAATATAACCATCATCATTATCAATTAACATTTCTTATTTCCAAAAGTATTTCCACATGTTGCCAATTTTTTTTTTTATACTCTTGCTTTTCTTTTCGTTCATGTTTCTTTTCCTTTCCATTCATTTTTTTCACATTTCATTATTGTTTCTCAATTTCTTATCCTTGTTTTTCACTAATTTATGCTCCCTTATACGAGTAATTATTCATCTTTTTCTTCCAATTCATTTGTCGCTAGATATAATATTCATCTGATATTGTTGTCAGTCCTTCCATCATTCACTCATTTTTCCATCCGTCTGTCCATTTATTCAATCATTCATTCATTCATTCATTCATGTACTTAACGTTCAGCCATTTTTGTCACACACAGATATTCATTTTTTCACTAGTAGTCTGTTCGTTCACTCGTCTATCTATTCACTCATCCATCCATCCGTCCGTCCGTCCGTCCGTCCATCTCTTATCATCATTCCATCCATCCACTCACCCACCCACCCACCCCATCAGTTCATGTGTATCGATACATCCTTTCCATCCATCCATCCATCCACCTTTATCATCCTTCCATCCATCCACTCACCCACCCACCCACCCACCCCATCAGTTCATGCATACATCCTTTCCATCCATCCATCCATCCTTCCTTCCTTCCTTCCTTCCTTCCTTCCATCCATCCATCCATCCATCCACCCCAAGGAGGCCTCTTCGCCGCTCAAACGGACGACTGAACTTTACAAGACAGAAAAGGTCAGGCTAGATCAATAGGGTGTGGGTGGGTGGAAGTGTGTGTGTGTGTGTGTGTGTGTGTGTGTGTGTGTGTGTGTGTGTGTGTGTGTTTATACAAATGTGAATATTTTTGTGTACAGATAGACATATATGCATGTGTTTTACTGCTAGTGTTTGTGTGTTTTCTTTCTGAATTGTAGATGTGTGTCTGTGTTTGTGTATATGCGCATTTTAGTGAGAGAGAGAGAGAGAGAGAGAGAGAGAGAGAGAGACTACTGTATGCATATAATAGGCCATGGCTTGTTCAGTTTGCATTCATTACGTTCGCCATTAGTTTTGCATAATTAACCCAACAGTAATTATACCTGACCAGAATGAAGCATGAAAGGGTAATTAGGAAGCCTGTAATGACCACAAAAATACCTTATTATTCTTTCATAAAAAAAAAGAAAATCAAAAAATCAAAATGAGACACTAATTTTTTTATATCCAGAATATTTCTCTCTCTCTCTCTCTCTCTCTCTCGCGTAGTATATTGTGTTTAGGACAGTTCTCTGAGTGTGGAAGTTAAGATAAAATTTTTTAAATAATGGAACTTTACCTTCCTATATCATCATCATCATCATCATCATCAGTAGTCATCTTCTCAACTTTAAGGCCTGAAATAGAGCGACTGAGGTACTCCATAATTTAGAGTTACCTGTATATGGATAACTGAAATAATCCTTGCGCAGACCATGACCTACCTTAGCTGAGAGACTGACTAGGAGTGAATTTTTTTTTTATCGCCCCCTTGCTCCACAGGTTAACAAAGGCCATGCATTAACCTCATCATTCCGAGGACCTGTTTTATTTGTTTCTTCAGACTGCTTTACTTAGCTAGGGAGAACTGAAGACATTGTTTATAGCATATTTTATCCATTTTCTGAATTAGGGTTAAAGTTAATGATGATGATGATGATGATGATGATGATAATGCTGAGGATGATGACGATAATAATGATGATGATGATGAAGATGATAATAATGATGATGATGATAATGATGATGACTTAGGTGCTCTCATATGAAAAACCGTCTGCCACCAATTTAGATAACACATAGAAAAATAATAAAATAAAAGAGAAAGGACGGTCTACAATCCGGAAACAGGAAAAAGGAAAAAAAAAAAATCAGTTCCACCTCGCAATACGGAAGTCAGGAAAATGGGTCATAAATCCACGCACTCATCATTTAAGCACCTCACACACACACACACACACACACACACACACACACACACACACACACACACACACACACACACACACACACACACACACACACACACACACACACACACACACATTCGTTTCCCTTCCTGCGCTTTGCTGGCTAAAACTCCAAGATTTTTTTTAATTTAAAGTATGGGACAAATTTTCCTTTTCTGTAAGCATGGGTATATAGTCACTGGTCAGAAAGTCAAGATGATAGATACACACACACACACACACACACACACACACACACACACACACACACACACACACACACACACACACACACACACACACACACATTTTTAACCAATCTTAAAAATTCTTCAGGGTTGTCTCTTTTGGGGTTGTGATTATTTTTCGCATCATTTACGTCTCTCCATTTACAAAGTTACGAAGTCCACGGATTGTAAACACGAGATGCCTATCGTAAAATTTAATGGCTGTACGTTACATTAATTTACACTGCCAGTACTGTTAGTTTTTACTTTTTTTTTTTTTCTGCTATACTCGTTTTATTATTATTTTATTTTTTACTTGGCCTAAAATTCCCGTCTCTCCATCTGTAGTAACCATCACAATCATTATCATTATCATCACAATCATTATCATTATCATTATCGCAATTATTATCATCATCATCTCCATTGTCGTCATCGTCATCATTATCATCATCATCATCATCATCATCATCATCATCATCAATTATCAGTCACCACCACCACCATCATCATCATCATCATCATCATCATCATCATCATCATCATTATCATCAATCATCATCATCATCTTCATCATCATAATAACAATACATCCTCATCGTACACCTCTAAAAGACTTTCCATTAACACAATTAACGAACATATCTGGATAATAAAGACGAAATAAATATCAGTAAAGGTAATGACAGGTGTACACGTAAATTATAGACTTTTGCATGGGGTTAATTACAGGTGTGTGTGTGTGTGTGTGTGTGTGTGTGTGTGTGTGTGTGTGTGTGTGTGTGTGTGTGTGTGTGTGTTTGTTTGTTTGTTACCCCTTCAGGCCGATGACGTGGTTTGTTTTTGATGCTGCCAGATTATTTGAGAGAGAGAGAGAGAGAGAGAGAGAGAGAGGGAGGTGGCAGATGGGTTTTTTCACTGTTCACTTAGCTGATGTACTGGAGAGAGAGAGAGAGAGACAGAGAGAGAGAGAAGGGGGGGGGAGTGTACATGGGGGTTCCTACCATCCACTCGATGTAATCCTGCCATTAGGTGACTCTACAAGTTACAAGCCAAATATCTTCTTGTAACCCAGAAAACCCTCTACAACGCTGGGTGGTAACCATATAACCAAATGGCGCCTAGTGATTTGGGCCCGTATAGTTAATGAAACTCCCTAACACCTTTCCCTAAGCGATTTATTTGGTCTGTTACGTCTTATTGTCCTCTTCTGTGTTACATAAATCCTTCTGATATCGCTATACTCTGCATATGTAGCGCACAAAAGGATATTAACTAGCGGTATCCAAAAATAAATCGCTAAGGAATAGGTGCTAGGGTGCCTCCTTAACGGACGAGAATATGGGATGGGTTTTGTTAAAGGTTTACATACGAGAAGTGGTTAGGGTTTATTGCGCACATTATGCCACTCAGGGGCGGGTGTGGCTGGTCAGAATCGCCTTAAGCGGTCTTTTGTACAGTTCATTAACTCGCTCACTTTCATGTATTCATCATTGTTGGGTACGACCCCCCCCCTGTGTGTGAGAGAGAGAGAGAGAGAGAGAGAGAGAGAGAGAGAGAGAAGTTTCTATACCCACAGTAAAGTCACCCAGTCGTATCAGTGCCACCACATGAAGGCGACCCCCTCCAGTAGCAAGCACATACATAAAATAAACAACTAACTTAATAAATCAATCCCCACACTGAGAGACAATTAGCAAGTGCAGAGAGCCGTAGAGCATAGAGCCGTAGAGCAGAGCCGTAGAGCAGAGCCGTAGAGCGGAGAACGGTTGAGCAGAGAGCCGTAGAACAGAAAGCCGTAGAGCAGAGAGCCGTAGAGCAGAGAACGGTTGAGCAGAGAGCCGTAGAGCAGAGAACGGTTGAGCAGAGAGTCGTAGAGCAGAGAACGATTGAGCAGAGAGCCGTAGAACAGAAAGCCGTAGAGCAGAGAGCCGTAGAGCAGAGAGCCATAAGTTTTGGTAGACGTAGGGAGCACTTAACGTGATTGCATCGTAACTGTTAACACTTATCATTGGTCGCAAAAATCTTAAATAAATGTTGTCCGGTTCCCATTCCATTTTACGATATGCAGGTAGGGTCGTTATGGTCCTAGTAACGTGGGTAATTCGGTAAATGGAAGACGTTGCGACCCACTCATCTTGCCGGACGAGGAGACGGGCATCACTTTCTCCGAGCGTCTGTCTGTCTGTCTGTCTGTCTATTCATTCATTCATTTCATTCATTCATTCCTCTCGCCCTACCTCCATCCACCCCTCCCTCTCTCCATCCATCCGTTCATCCATTTATCCGTCCGTTCATCATTTCACCCACTCGTTAATCCCTTCCTCTCTCCCTCCAACCATCCATCCTGCCATCTGTCCATCCACCCATCCACCCATCCATCCACCCATCCATCCATTCATCCACCCGTCCAATCATCAATCGCTCCCTCCCTCCCTTCCTCCATCCATCCATCCATCCATCCATCCATCCATCCATCCATCCATCCATCCATCCATCCATAAAGCAATCCTATGTTCCCCGTAAAGATACTCGATATTTATCCCGGTACTTAAGTGGCATACAGTTCTTGGCTGGGTGGCTACGTGGCAAACTGACATCCAAATAGGCCCGGGTTCGATCCCTTCCTCTCACAGTGACTAATTTGTTAAGTTTCCTGTCAGTTTGTATCACCAGTCACTATTTCCCCAACTCCTGTTATTCCGCGGTAGGTGATCTTTTATGTTCCAGTTATATGTTTAATCTTGTTACAAATAGATAAGTAGATAAACATAGGTAGATAGATAGATAGATACATAAATAAACAAATAAATAAATAAATAATCTTTTCCAATATCCTCCTCAAATTTCACGATATCAGTATTTCTTTTTTTCAGTTTTAAAAATCAAGATGTAAAAAAAAAAAATAATAGCCAATTTCATCCAAGTTCAAGATTTCCATGAGAGTAGGGTAGGATTTATTTATTTACCGTAATTATTTCTTTATTTATTTTTATTTACTCTCCATAGTCGGTTTATCTTCAGCCGACGGAACTGTGTCACTCGTACACCTTAAATACGAAGTTGTGGTTACGAGAAATTCGCTGTTTTTTTCTGTGAGGTAGGAATAAGTCTCCTTGGTTACTAGTCGAATCAACCTTCCAATCTGAGTACACCTGGTCATCAACTGTGTGTGTGTGTGTGTGTGTGTGTGTGTGTGTGTGTGTGTGTGTGAGAGAGAGAGAGAGAGAGAGAGAGTGTGTGTGTGTGTGTGTGTGTGTGTGTGTGTAATCGTCCCCAAGCATTGCCTAACTCTCTTTCCTTTGTTTTATGCAACAATGGTGAGGCTTTCATCTCATTGACCCCCTATTCATCACCGCCTCTCTCTCTCTCTCTCTCTCTCTCTCTCTCTCTCTCTCTCTCTCTCTCTCTCTCACTTTTTTGGCTAGTGCTACCTTCAGCCTAGAAATTTTTTAATGGAGTGAGTATATGGATAATTATAGAACTCCTTTAGTAAGCAGGGTTTTTATTTATTAATTATTTATTTAGATGATGGCGTCAGCAGTAGCAAGAATTAACTATACCCCATTCATTTTAACTTGGCCTAAAATTGTCATCTTTCCTAGTCCTAAAATATAACTTTTTTTTTTTTTAGAATATTGTATGTTGAAATCACGTGATAATTTTTTTTTATCATAAGTATATTTCCTATTAAGTAAGTATAAGCCGTAAAATTATACCATCCGTCTGTCTATCTGTTTATCTATGTCTCTATCCATCTATTTATCTACATCTGTTTATCTATCCATCCATCCATCCATCTATCTATCTATCTATCTATCTGTCAGTCTTTGAATCAGTCAGTCTATCTATCTATCTATCTATATCTATATCCATATCCATCCACCCACCCGTCCTCTGGCCATGTATCCATCCTTCCATCTATCCATCCATCTATTTCCTTCATCAGGAGCCTAGGATCCCTTGGGTAGGCTGCTCAGTTCAGGGGCTGCATTCTCGTGCGGTGAGGAAGCCTAACACCTTTTCCGTACCGATTTGTTTCTGATTGTGCTCCGTTACTGTATTCTGATGTGTTATTCATGCAAGGTTACAAACACCTTTTCCTTACCGATTTATTTCTGATTCTGCTCCGTTGCTGTATACTTGTGTGTTATTCATGTAAGGTTACTAACATCTCTTCCTTACTGATTTATTTCCGGTTTTGCTCTGTTACTGTATTCTTGTGTGTTATTTTTGCATGGTTACTAACACCTCTTCCTTACCGATTTATTTCTGAATTTTCTCCGTTTCTGTATTCTGGTGTGTTATGCATGCAATCTAGGTCGACATTAAAAAGATATAAAAACCAAAAAAGTAAATAAATAAATAAATAAATGAAAATAAAGATAGAAAGGGATATTAATGGGTAGCTTGGAAAATAAATCGTTAAGGAAAAGGTGTTAGGGAGTCTCCTTGCCTGACAAAAATACCAGCCCAGGTGTTAAGGCGAGAGGGATCAGAAGTCCATTCCCTGAGTACCTGTGTATAAGCAATTAACCTGAAACTCACCTGGAGCACCGTAACCCACTAGGCCACCAGGCGTCCAGGTGTTTATATACGTCAACCGCCAGAGAAAATTAATGGTTACCTGGGCCACAGAAAACCATTTACCTTGTCACTCAGTGGAGAGTCACCCGAGTGTAGCACAACATCGAGTGAGTGGATGGCGTGGGAAAATAGCCCACGAGAGACACATAAAGGCGAAAATAGCCAACATGAGACCCATAGAGTGAAAAAAATAACCCACACGAGCATCACGGAATCTGAAAATTTCCCCATAGGATAATTTGGCTCAGAAAATAGACGTAATATAGTAAAAAAAAAAAGTGAGTCGCCGATGAGACACATAAATAAATACATAAATAAACAGATAAATAAAGCAATTCGTGAGGCACATAAAGATACATTAAAACAAAGTAAATATTTTTTACATGGAAAATAAAGTAGGTCGTTATACACATAGATATACATAAAAATAAAGCATAAGACAAACAATAGATATAAATATACATAGATAGTTGTCCCTGCAGATATCTGTATATATGAAAACACAAAGTAGGTCACTGTACACGTGTATGTAAAAATATAGAGTAAATAATTAGACAATATTCCTAAAATAAATTGTATCATTAAACATAGGTAGTTTAATTAGCAAAGGTAAATTAGACAGTTGGACATAGGTATACATAAAGTTACACATGGATAATTAGGTACGTAAATATACATAAAATAACTCATAATACACACATAAATATACATAGAATAAATAATATGATACACAAATATACGGTTACATAAAATAGCCAATAACATACACATAAATATACATAATATAACTCATAAAATACACCTAGATTTACCTAAAATAACAATATGCACAAATATAAATAAAATTACTATTAAAATACACAGAACACACAAAATAACTAATAATAACCAATAAATATAAATAACAATAGGCCAATCGGAAAAAAATAAAGCCATAAAAACTCATTAGACACGTAAAAAAAAATAGTGAGATTTTTATGCATTACCCCAGTCTTCTTTAGTAGCTATGTTCTTTATTTATTAAGTCTTGCCACGGACGATTTTATTCAGCTGAGGAGAGGCCAGTAGGGGTGAAAAGAATGGACCTAGGGGGATTTTCTTACTGTTACTTTAGGGAAGTTATTTTGGATTTATTTACTTTAGGGGAAGGATTGGCTCCTGATGGATTGGTTGGATTCTTTCCCCTTTTCTGTTATTGTGTGTGTGTGTGTGTGTGTGTGTGTGTGTGTGTGTGTGTTTTGGGGGTAGAGTGGGAGGTTAAGGAAAAGAAACCTGTGTGGAGAAGGAATTTTCTTCGTTTTTTTTTCTCATTTTCTTGTTTTCCTGTAATGAATTTTCTTTTGTTTTCCTCTGAAGATCTTTTGTTTTCCTCTTACGAATTTGCTTCAGTTGTCTTCTTACTGATTTTTTTTTAAGTTTTCCTCATTGTTTTGATTTTTTTCCTCATTTTTATTTTTATTTTTTTGATTTCCATGCTTAGAGAGAGCTCAAAAAAATGATACTATATGGAGGAAGGCCATTTTTTTCTTTTTTTTGGGGGGTACCTATTTTCTTTTTTTGGGGGGGACCTTTTTCTTTTTTTCGGGGGGGGGGGGAGTGAGATAGGAGGGAGCCTGAGGAAAATATGACTATGTGGAGGAGGAGGGACAATCACCAGCGCTAGTGGGAGGTGCTGAGGATTTATGGTTATGAGGCTTTTTTCGGGACATTTTTTTAGGATTTTTGAAGGGGAGGAAGGATTATTTGGGATTTTAAAAGGGGGGTATTTGGGGATGTAAAGGGAGATGTTTGGGGATTTTTAAGGGAGATCGGGAGATATGTAGGGATTTTTAAGGGAGATGGGGAAATATTTGGGGGAATTTTTAAGGGAGATAATTGGGGATTTTTAAGGGAGATATTTGGGGATTTTTGTAAAGGGAGATATTTAGGTATTTTAAAGGGAGAATGAAAGATATTTAGGGATTTTAAAGGTTAGATGAGCAAATATTGGGTGGATTTTCAAGGGAGATATTTGGAGATTTTTAAAGAGAGATGGGGAAATTTGGGGGTGATTTTTGAGGGAGATAATTGGGATTTTTTAGGAAGATTGGGAGATATTCTGGGATTGTTAAGGGAGGTGGGGAAATACTGTGGATTTTTAAAGGGAGACGGAGAGATATTTGGGGATTTTTAAGCAAGATGGGGAGATAATTAGGGATTTTTAAGGGAGATGGGGAGATGTTTGGTGATTTTTTAAGGGAGATGGGGAAATACTTGGGGATTTTTTAAAGGGAGGTGGGGAGATATTTGGGGATTTTTAAAGGGAGATGGGGAGATATTTGGGGATTTTTAAGGAAGATGGGGAGATATTTGGGGATTTTAAAAGGGAGATGGGAAGATATTTGGGGATTTTGGGGGGTCGTAGTGAGGATATTTTTGATACTTTTTTGGGGGGATTTTTAAAGCTAGATTTTTTTTTTTCCGAGGGGGGATTATTTTGGTATTATTGCTATTATTATTATTATTATTAGTAGTAGTAGTAGTAGTAGTAGTAGTGGTAGTAGTAGTAGTATTTAATGTGAAAGCGATTTTTTGGGAGGTGGTGGTGGACGCGAATAATGGGAGGGAGGTTGAGAAAAGGGGGGTTGAAGACTCTCTCTCTCTCTCTCTCTCTCTCTCTCTCTCTCCAGTGAATTGTGAGAGAGGGGAAAGTAAAGGGGAAATGGGGGAATATATCATTTATTTTTAAGGGCTAATAATTAAATTGATATATATTCCATTTTCTTAGTTGGCTGTTTTTTTTGGCTATTTTTTACAATGGGGAAATGGGCATATATATAATTTTTATTGTTTCCTGTAATTATGAGGGAAGGTTGGAGTGGGATTTATTATTATTATTATTATTATTATTATCATTATTATGATGATGATGATAATTGTAAGTTTTTATTTTTATATTATTATTATTATTATTATTAATTTTTATTATTATTATTGTTACTACTACTACCGGTACTACTACTACTACTACTATTATTGTTATTATTATTGTTATTTTTTATTGCTTTCTTATCGGAAATTTAAATACTATTGTTTTGGAATGGAGAGATAGTGAAATTTTAAGTTGCGGGGATGGGACTCTCTCTCTCTCTCTCTCTCTCTCTCTCTCTCTCTCTCTCTCTCTCTCTCTCTCTCTCTCTCTCTCTCTCATAATGGCTCGCTGGCAGTAGCTGGCTTGAATGTGGGACGTTTTTATTTTTTTTTTTTGCTCTGTATAATGTGTTTTTTTTCATGAATTTTTTAGTGACTCCTGTGTGTGTGTGTGTGTGTGTGTGTGTGTGTGTGTGTGTGTGTGTGTGTGTGTGTGTGTGTGTTCAAGAGGAGAAGAAATATAAAAGTTCTTGGAAGTTTTGAAGTGGTAGAAGAGAGTTTTCTGAATTTAGTTGTTGTTGTTATTATTATTATTATTGGTATTATTATTGTTACTATTATTAGTAGTAGTATTACTAATATTTTTAGTATTGCTACTACTACTACTACTACTACTACTACTATTACTGGCACTACTACTACCACTACTACTGCTGCTGTTACTACTACTACGACTATTTTGGTTACACTGAGAGAATGAATAAAGTTAGGGCATTCAGTAAGGTACATATGAGTAAACTGAGGGCAGGAGAAGGCATGGGAGGCTAAGAGGAAGAAGACTGAATGTTGTATGTGAATGTGTGAATAAAGTGATGTACGGATGTTGAAGAACCAAGAGAAATGATGAATAATTGGAATAAATGGATAAAGAATGTATGGAGATGCACGTGTGAAGGAGTGTGTGCCCTTTCCCATCTTTAACTTTTTCTTCATTTTTTCATTTTTTTTTAAATTGGTAGTCGATGAAATGATCTTTATCCCACGAATATTATGTAGTATATATGTATGTATGTATGTACGCATGTATGTATATCTTATCCGTTTCCCTGTATCTCAATCTTTATCTATGTATGCAGGTATGTTTAAGTGTGTATATATTAACTGTTTACCTGTCTTTTCACCTCTTTATTTATTTATGTATGTTTGTATATATGTATTTATCTGTTTATCTATATGTATGTTTGTATGTGTGTATGTATGTATCAAGCTGTGACTATCTATTAATCTCTGTCTACCTAGCTGTCCAACTTTATTTTCTTATCTTTCATTTTTTTTTTGTCACCGAGTCTGTGGGGTAGAGCCAAGGATTCCGGGAGCTTGATTAATGAGTGGATGGAAGTGTGGCCCATTTCACCAGGCACTGTGGTGATAGTTATATACTTTTGTGGCATCCTGTTCCTGTCTCTGCACCCCTTAGCGCTTTTTATTGGTGAGATTTATGATGATGATGAGAGTGAGAAGTATTGTGATGATGATAATGATGTTGATAGTGTAAAATACTGTTATGGTGATGATGATGATTATGATGATGATCGAGTGTTATTATTATTATTATTATTATTATTATTATTATTTTTATTATTATTTTGTTATTATTATTATTATTATTATTATTATTATTATTATTACTCTTACTGTTACTGTTATTTTACCATGCACACACGCTTTATCTTGACTACATTCTCATCCCCCTTTCCAACCCACTAACCAACACAGTCACCCCTAAAAAGAGAAAAAGCATTACATATTTAAGAAAACGGGCCCAGCCAATCATATTTCACCTCTCGCTCTCACATCCTCCCCGGCAGCCAATCAGCATCCAGAAGGCCCACCCAAGCAGCCAATCAGCTATCAGAACGCTCTCTCTCTCGCCCCGTGACAGCCAATCAGAGGGAAGAACCGGGAAGCGACAGCCAATGAGAGAGAGGAATTATGTAGGGAGTCTTGTGGAGGTAATCAGAGAGGAAGGCAATGCATCAGTGGCCTGTCAGAGAGAGAGAGAGAGAGAAATAAAGAGAGAGAGAGAGAGAGAAAGAGAGAGAGAGAGAGCGAGAGAGAGAGGTAGTAAGATATATACGAACATGCACCGAAAGAAAAATGGAAGAGAGAGAGAGAGAGAGAGAGAGAGAGAGAGAGGGAGGGAGGGAGACGCATACATACTCACACATTGAAAGAAAAAACAGAAAAAATTTGGGAGAGAGATGGGAAAAAGAGGAAAATGAGAGAGAGAGAGAGAGAGAGAGAGAGAGAGAGAGAGAGAGACAGACAGACAGACAGACAGAGAGAGAGCGGAGGGAAATCAGAAACCGGAGAGACAAATGATGGAGAGAGGGAGGAAAGGAATGAGAGAGAGGTGGAGGAAGTATTAGCGAGGAAAAATGGAGATAGTCGTGATGGAGAGAGAGAGAGGAAACACAGGAGACAGGAGTAATTGAGAGAGAGAGAGAGAAAGAGAGAGAGAGAGAGAGAGAGAGAGAGGTATATCAGGAAGTCAGTGAATGATATACATAGATAAAATTGAGAGAGAGAGAGAGAGAGAGACTGCCCCAGATATCTCATACAAATACATAATTCACTCAACATCAAAGCTTTCCATTTCCCAGAAGACCTTTTCAAATTTTCTTTTTTCGAAAATGTTAAGTTCGTGTTTCAGAATTTTTTGAGAAGCTTCGAATATGCCTGGAAATTAGCGTGAAAGATTGAGGAGAAAAATGGTAGATTGGGAATTGATTTGGGAATTGATGGAGCTTGGAATTGGAGACAGGAAAAGAGAAATGAGTGATTTTTGAAGAAGGTATGGAGCGTATGTGCTATTTGTGTTGTACTGTGGTGATGGGAAATATATAAACACGGTACATTATACTAAAAGAGAGAGAGAGAGAGAGAGAGAGAGAGAGAGAGATGTAACTAGTGTGAAAAAGTTAAACTGAATCATCAAAGGAAATATACCTGAAGGGGTGACTAATTTAGGAAAGCATAAACGAAAACGTGGGGAAGAGATAGATGTCTGTTTATCTATCTATCTATCTGTATTTTTCTATGTAAATATCCAAATGTATACATAAATACGTACATACATGCATGGACATTCGTTTACATAGACAAATATATAGCTAAATTATGTAGGGAGAAAGATTCGTATTTAGGTGTGAACTACTGGAGAGGTGTGTAGACAGAGAAAGACAGGTGGATAGATATTGATACAGGTAAATGGATTGATAGATAAAAAATACGTAGACATGATAAACAGGTAGAGAGAGAGAGAGAGAGAGATTGCACCATCCGAGTAAGGTTAGTGATGAAAGGATTATGGTTTAATAAACTTAATTCACTGGATAAAAAAATGGAATGAGCCTGTGCCTAAAACTCTCTCTCTCATCTCTCTCTCTCTCTCTCTCTCTCTCTCTCTCTCTCTCTCTCTCTCTCTCTCTCTCTCCCCTCTCTCTCTCTCTCTCTTCTCTGGTGGTAGACTGAGAAGGCTGGATAATGTGTGAAGAACGGGAAACATGGTGGGATGAAACCGTAGAATTTCTTTATTAAAAGAAAAAAGAAAAAAATAAATAAATAAATAATGAGGGGTGGATGCAGAGGACTGGGCAGGATGGGCTGGGGTGATGCGGGGGTAATACACCCTGTGAAGATGAGTTTTGTAGGTCGGTTGGTATGGGCGTGGGGCGGTATACTTCAGGATCATTACTGAGACCAATAAGAGGAAAAAAATAATAATTAAATACATCATTCCTCTCTCTCTCTCTCTCTCTCTCTCTCTCTCCTTCGTGGACGGAAATAAAGAATGGAAATAATCAATAAAGGAAGGATTTATTGATAAGCCAATGACCAATAAAATAAAAAAAACGTCAGGGCTATTGAGTCACCAGCCATTCAAAAATCCATCCAAAATAACATCCATAGAGAAAATGGAATACAAAAAAACGAAAATCGAAAAATTGTTGCTGATGAACGATTCTGAATTTCGCAACTCTGAACCTAATTAAAAGGGGAATAATCAAGAGGAAGAGGAAGAGGAGGGGCTAAGAGGAGAGAGTAAAACGAAGAGAGAGGATATAAGGATAAGAAGATGGAATACTCGAGAGAAAAAGAGGAGGAGGAAAAGAGGGAGGGGAGAAAAGAGTGCAAAATGAAGAGAAAGAAAAGGAGAAAAGATAGCAGGGCAAAGAGAGAAATAAGTAAGAGGAAAAGGAAAAAAAAAGAGGAGGGGAAAAGAGGAGGACGTGAAATAGAGAGAACATTAAGAGGATAAGAAGAGTAGAGAGGAGGGCAAAGAGAATAAAAAAGAGAGAGGGAGAAGGAAAGAAGAGGAGAGAGAAAGGGTGGAGGAGAAAGAAACAGAAGAACGGAGAAGGAAAAGAGAGGACGCAAAAAGGGAGAAAAAGATAAGGGAGAAATGATGGAAAGAAAGAGAGCGAGGAAATGCTGAAAAGAGGAAGAGGGAGGAAGAAAAAGAGAAGGGAGGAGAGAGAAACTAAAAAAGGGAGGAATAGAGCAGATGAGGAGAAGAAAAAAAAGAAACACGGAAGAAGAAAAAAGGAGAGAGAGAGGGAGAGAGAGAGAGAGAGAGAGATTAATAACAGGACATGAGGACTGAAATAAATGGAGTTTTCAATGGGCTAGGATGAGTGGGAAAGGCAGGGGGACGAAAATGAATAAAAAATGACGAATGAATGGAGAGGGACGGTGTGAACGAAACGAAGAGCGATGAGTGGATGGATAGATGAATGGTTGGCGAGAGGAGGAGGAGGAAGGGAAGGGAGAAGAAGAGGAGGACGAGGATGAAAGGAAGGGAGCTGAGTGGATGGATGGATTAATAGACAGAGAGGTGAAAAAGGAGGAGGAGGGGAAGGGAAGAGAGGAGGAGGACGAGGATGAAAGGAAGAGAGGTCACTGGATGGATGATGAGAGGAGGAGGACGAAGATGAAGATGAGGAGGAGGAAAAAGGAGAAATCATTATCATCCAAACGAATAAAAATGACAAATGAAGGAAAGTAGAAGAATGAGGGGGTGAACGAAAGAAAAAGAGAAATGAAGGAAGGAGGTGTGGGTCTGGAAATTGAAAGATTAGCATTCGAATAAGGGAAGCGAAGAAATTTGGAAAAAGTGAGGAAGTCATTGAAAGGAGGATGGATGGATGGAGAGACTTCTAAAACCCCTTCAGTGCGATGGCGTCAATTCTCTACAGTATTTTCAGACGATTTTTCTCAACCCCTCTGAAAAGATAGCATTTTTTTTTTCGTATATTATTGCTTAAGACGATTCTCCTCAACCCCTCCACTGAGATAGCGATTTTTTTAATATTCAGCTTCAGACGGTTTTTATCCCAGTTCCTCCATTTTTTTATTTCTGTTATTTATTTAATTTTTTGTACATCCAGGCGGTTTTCTTCGTAACCCCTCCACTGCGATGGCTTAATGCTTGATCTCTGCTACAGTCAGACGGTTTTTCTGTCTCCGTTCCCGTGGCCATTGTATAGTTTATTGTTACTTTCAGGTGATTTTTACTTCTAACCGCTCAAGCGTAATTCCTTTTATTTTTACTCCTACCATATGCAGACGATTTTTCTCTTTACCCTTTCACTGTAATGACCTCTTTTTAAATATTCTTTTTATAGACGATTTATATATTTTTTAACAGGTGACATAGTTAAAGTGATTGGGTAAGGTAATTAGAGTTTATTTATGTTTATTTATTTTTGCAGGTAAGTTGCTGTGGGGAGAGCGCAGTTACCTGGAGGTCAAGGCAGGTCAGGTGAGTTCATTCAGATATGGGATGATATTGAGAGAGAGAGAGAGAGAGAGAGAGAGAGAGAAATTCATATTCCTGACTAAATAGCATAGCGTTTCTTGCCTATTGTGTATGTGTGTGTGTGTGTGTGTGTGTTGTGTTTTGTGTGTGTGTGTGTGTGTGTGTGTGTGTGTGTGTGTGTGAGAGAGAGAGAGAGAGAGAGAGAGAGAGAGAGAGAGAGAGAGAGAGAGAGAGAGAGAGAAGCGAAACACCAAAGAAACAGTGTGATTGAAACGCGACAAAAACACGATTGGCTGTGGAATACCTCATTAAATTGGTAAGTGAATCTCCTCACCTAACCCAGCCTCTCCATTGGTGGGAGGAAAGAGGGAGGGATGGAGAGAAGGGAGGGAAGGGAGGGAGGGAGGGAGAGAGAGGGATAGAGGGAGGGGAAGAAAGAGGGGAAGTGTGGGAGGGAAAGATAGAGATGAAAATTCAGTGTAAGTGAAGGGAAAAAGAGGCGAATGAAAGGTGATGGAGAGAGAGAGAGAGAGAGAGAGAGAGAGAGAGAGAGATTAATGGCCAAATGTCATATGAGTGAAAGACTATTAGAAACGCCATCAGTGGGATCCAAGGGTGTGTGTATTGAGACGTGGGTGTGGATGTGGGCGTGGGTGTGGGTGTATAATGTGGGTTTGGACGTCCGTGATTTGTGTGTGTGTGTGTGTGTGTGTGTGTGTGTGTGTGTGTGTGTGTGTGTATGTGTGTGTGTTCAGCTGAAGGATAGATTGATAGATTGACAGATAGATAGATGGAGTGACATGGAGCAGCAGGTAAATAAAATAGATATAATAGATAGACCTACAGATAAATAAAAAGACATACTCGTACCTAAACATAAATCAATCATATCTCACTGATCATTTTAAAAAATTGCCTTAAAACTCCCATTTAATTTTAGGAGCGAATTAAATGGACGATATTTAAAGAACCAGCATTAAGCAATATGGAAAAATTTTGGCCTCCGTGAAAAATGGCCTACTCGGGCGATTGGGAAAAAAAAATGGGTGACCGAAATAATATGAAAAAAAAGTGAAATATTATGACGAAAATTATAAAGACATTGAGCGTGTGTCGTATTTTCGGGCGATAAAAAATGAGAATGGGTCAGAAATTGTGGGAAAAGTGAGTTATTTTGAGTAATATGATAGGGATAGTGAGTGTGAGTTAATTTATGGATGAATTAGGTCCAAATATTATGGAAATATTATTATGAGAGAGAGAGAGAGAGAGAGAGAGAGAGAGAGAGAGAGAGAGAGTTTTGGACGAATTACAGAGGCCGAAAAATTATGGAACTTACTGTGAATTATTGTGACAAATATTAAAGAGACATTGAGACTGTGAGTGTGAATGTTGAGTTTTGGTTAGATTGAGCGAAGATTTATGGGAATGTGTGTGTGTGTGTGTGTGTGTGTGTGTGTGTGTGTGTGTGTGTGTGTTTGTGTGTGTGTGTGAGAGAGAGAGAGAGAGAGAGAGAGAGAGAGAGAGAGAGAGTGAGGTGGCATTTGTTGTGTGTGCTTGTGATGTGTAACAGCTTATACCTACATACACGCACACGGATTTATGTACACACAGGATCATGCACACACCCACATGATTATTGAGTTGTATTCTGTGTGTGTGTGTGTGTGTGTGTGTGTGTGTGAGAGAGAGAGAGAGAGAGAGAGAGAGAGAGAGAATGAACAGTGAATAGAGTGGAACAAAATTCTGCATAATATTTCACCTCTTCTGCTTTTGTACCTGTATTATCGTCGGTTAAGGAAGCTCCCAAACACCTTTTCTTAAGCGATTTATTTTGCAAAAGTACCCATTAATATCCTCCCATTGGTTTTTATATCCTTTTCATATCGACATAAATTGCATGAATAACACACAAGAATACAGTGACAAAGCAGAATTAAAAATAAATCGGTAAGGGAGAGGTGTTAGTAACCTTGCACGAATAACACACAAGAATACAGTAACGAAGCAGACTCAGAAATAAATCGGTAAGGGACGAAAGATACGGACATGCCCTAAGTGTGAAGAAGGCGCAGTAGAATAAAATTTTTGTCTCAGGCTGTATTTATATATTTTTTTTTAACTTACAAAAAAGATTCAGAAATGTTTATAGTAAAAAAAAAGAAAATGCTGGAGATTGTGTATTGTCTCTTCCTGCACACACACACACACACACACACACACACACACACACACACACACACACACACACACACACACACACACACACACACACACACACACACACACACACACACACACACACACACACACACACACACACACACACACTCCATCCTCCTCTCCCCTCCTACCCCCTTGTCCCCTACCTCCCCTCTTTCCCCTTTTCCTCACACCTTTCTCCTCCCCTCCCTCTTGTCCCCCCTTCCCTACTCTCCCCTGTCCTCCTCCTCTCTCCTTCCCCTCTCCATCTAACCTCTCTCCTCTCTTTCTCGGTCTCTTCTGATTTTCTCCCCCTCTCCCTCCCTCTCTCTGTCCCTCTCCCTCTCCCCCTCTTCTCCCTCCCTCTTATTCTCCTCATCTCCCTTTCCCTCCCTCTCATCCTTTTCTCTTAGTCACATTCCCCTTTCTCCCAACCTCCCCCCCATCTTTTTCCTTCCATCTTTTCTTCCCATTTTCCTTCCCTTTTCCCTCTTCCCTTCTTCTCATCCGTTTCTCCCCCTCTTCCTTCTCCTCTTCTCTCTCCCCCTCTTCTCTCATTCTCTCCCCCTTCTCCTCTCCCCCCCTCCTGGTAAACACACCCACGCCAGCGAGAAATGAAGTCGGAACGGAACCCGGGATTAATAGTCTCGCTGGGGTCACGTAATGGAGAAAATTGTTACCCCCAACACACCGTCAAATGGGGTCCAGCGCTCTCTCTCTCTCTCTCTCTCTCTCTCTCTAAGGTCAAGATTACAAAGTTTAATATGAGAGAGAAAAAGAAATATTACACACACCATTGTTTTGTAATATTGTGCAGGAAGAGAATCATTTACAATTATTTTTATTTTTTATTTCATTGTCGTAAAATAAATAGGTTACCTTTTTCAGTCATTTTCATTTATCGTATTTAATTGATGATTTTGTACTCCTTTCTAGTTTGCAGTTTTTCGTTTATCGAAATAATTTAAACTTTCTATTTTATTCTTTATCACATTCATAAACACTCATCATCATTTATCAGATACGTAATTATTTATATTTTCATTAAATTGGGGATATACTGAAAAAAAAAAAAAAAACAGATTTCTCATATTCTTTTTTCTCTTGCATTAAGTTGACTGAAAAGCCTAATTACACACACATCATTTTCTTCATCATGTTTGCAGATTAAAAAAAATGACAATAATTTTTTTCCAAACCCCTAAAGACTGATAGATATATATGCAAGTACTCTCCTGTCCTCTAAAGACAGATAGATAGTTTGATAGATATGCAAGTACTCATTCAAATTCTGCAGAAGGAAAAACAGTACTCTTTTTCACCCTGTGTCTCAATTTAGCAGTATAATGAAGATTTTAATTTTTCTTTATTTTCGATATATTGAAGAAATGGAAAAAATTTACTTTATATTTCATGCGAGTTGGAGTTTCAAAAATATTTCAAAATTTTTCGTATTTCATGTACATATTGCAGATGGAGTTTTTTTTTTTTTCTAATTATGACCGATTGTGTTTTTGCTTTGAATTTATGTGCTATATCTTTATCTTTGGAGAGAGAGAGAGAGAGAGAGAGAGAGAGAGAGAGAGAGGGAGGGAGAGAGACGACACGACCTCGATCGATCGATCGAGAGAGAGAGAGAGAGAGAGAGAGAGAGAGAGAGAGAGAGAGAGAGAGAGAGAGTACAAAAACAAGGGCGTTGTCCGGGATTGCCTACCCAATCTTTCTGTGTTTATCTTCCCACCAAGCCCATTCTCTCTCTCTCTTTCTGTGTGTGTGTGTGTGTGTGTGTGTGTGTGTGTGTGTGTGTGTTTTCGTCTCTTTATAATAATCTAATTCTCTCTTTATTTTCTCATCTTTATTTCCTTATCTTTCTCCCCTCTTTACATAACCGATAATGGAATACCGATAATTGCATAAGACATTACTTATTATTTATTATTACATTCCCTGCAGTTTTTGTGTATTTTCTTATTGTCCCTTTTTTCATATTTACCCCTTTTTTCCTATCATATTTTCCTCTTTTTTCTTATATTGTCCCCTTTTTTCATAATCTCCATTTTTATATTTTCCTCGTTTTTTCTATTTCCTCTATTTTTCTTTTCATATTTCCCTTATTTTCTTTTAATTTTTTCTTTTCTCCTTTATATTCCCTTTTTCTTTTCATATTTTCCCCTGTTTTTCTTTTCATGTTTTCCCCTTTTTTATTTTCATATTTCCCCCTTTTCTTTTCATATTTTCCCATTTCTTCATATTTCTCCCCTTTTTAATATTTTCCCTTTTTTCTTTTAATATTTTCCCCTTCTTTTCGTGTTTTCCCCTTTTTTCCTTTCCCATTTTCCCATTTCTTTTCATATTTTCTTTTTTTCTTTTTATATTTTCCCCTTTCTTCTTTTATATTTTCCCCTTATTTCTTTTATATTTTCCCCTTTCTTCTTTTATATTTTCCCCTTTCTTCTTTTATATTTTCCCCTTTTTTCTTTTATATTTTTCCCTTTTTCTTTTTATATTTTCCCCTTTTTTCTTTTATATTTTCCCCTTTTTTCCATATTTTCCCCTTTTTTCTTTTATATTTTCCCCTTTTTTCTTTTATATTTTCCCCTTTTTTCTATTATATTTTCCCCTTTTTTCCATATTTTCCCCTTTTTTCTTTTCAGATATTCCCTTTTTCTTTTATATTCCCCTTTTTTCATATTTTCCCCTTTTTTTTCTTTTCATATTTTCCCTTTTTTCTCATAATATTTCCCCTATTTTTTATTCCTGTTTTTTTCTTTTCATAATCTTCCTCTTTTTTCCTTCATTCTTTTTCATTTTGTAATTTCAGTAAACTTTTTCCTTCTTCACTTTGATTTAATTTTTCTTTATTTTGTTTTTTTTATATATTATTTTGTGATGATTTTTATTTCTCGTATTAATATTCAGCGATGATTTTATTTCTCGTATTAATATTCATTCCTCTTTACTGTATTTTATTAGTAACTCCGTTAGCATCATTTTTATCTTTCTCTTGTTTTTTTACCTTTACAGTTACCTGTCTTTTTATCTGATGTTTATATTATCTTTGCTGTCTTATTAATATTTATTTTATTAAGGTATTGTATTATTGCTATCGTATTTTTTCATCTTTATATCTTTATTTAATTTCTGTCTTTATTTTTATCTCCAGATTTTTCTTTATTTTTCCTCTAGATTTAAAAGGTTGGATGTATTATTTATTAACAATGTCTTTACCATAAAAAATTCCTGTGTTGAGCGAAATTATCGAAAGTTGTCATTAATTTTCCTTTTCTGTATTTTTTCTT
Source organism: Coenobita brevimanus (assembly GCF_032717465.1). NCBI lineage: Eukaryota > Metazoa > Arthropoda > Malacostraca > Decapoda > Coenobitidae > Coenobita > Coenobita brevimanus. Next base: position 29,604,619 of record NC_136969.1, on the reverse strand, counting down.
GTGTTCTGATCTCTGTCTCTGTCTGTCTGTCTGTCTGTCTGTCTCTCTCTCTCTCTCTCTCTCTCTCTCTCTCTCTCTCTCAGCAAAATTATCGATAGTTGTCATTAATTTTCATTTTATTTTTTTCTTCGTCGTCTTATTTTTAAGCATCATCGTCCACCCATCCATCCATCCATCCTTCCATCCTTCCGTCCGTCCATCCCTCTATTCATCCATCCACCCACCTCTCTATCCATTCATTCACCCATCCATCCATCCACCAATCCATCCATCCATCTATCCATCCATCCACAAAGCTCCCCCCAAAACCCCCACCCCCCACACCCACCCACCCATCCATCCACCCACCTACCTGTCTCAAAACGGGAACCCAGTACCCCCCGGAATAGAGACCCGCCAGCTGCCATCTGAAAGGACGCTAGTTCGATCCTAATTAGCGATAGTGCAGGGCGCGTGGAAGGAAAGTTTTGTCGTGGAAGTTTGTAAGTTTGTATTTTTGAGAGAGAGAGAGAGAGAGAGAGAGAGAGAGAGAGAGAGAGAGAGAGAGAGAGAGAGAGAGAGAGAGAGAGAGAGAGTTTTATTTCCACCCATGAAACGTTCCCAGTAAATTAAATCGAAAAAATCTACGGCTTTCTCACGCCCTGTTTCCCAGCTAACAGTACTAACATTAAAATAATTTCTAGTTTATTTTTTTTCCGTCTACTATGGTGATGTCTGATTCGAATTTATTTTTTAATTTTGAGTTTATTTTTTGCTTTATTGTGTATTTTTACCTTGTCGGCATTGAGTTTATTTTTTATTTTTGAGTTTTTTTTATTATTATTGTTGATATTAGTTTTTTATTTTATTAAGCATTTTTATTTCTTTTTTTTGACGAGGTTATTTTCAATTGTAGTTTGAGTTGTTTATTTTCATCTGAGTTTTATTGAGTTTTTTATTTCTATCTATCTATCTATTACCAGACGCCTCAATCCCTTTCGGGGTGGCCACAAACAAATCGCCTCCACGCCGCCCAGTCCCCCGCCATTTCACTGCCCCGCTCCCAACTCACACCCCCCTCTCTCATTTTATTTTATTTGTTATTTGTAGTTATTAAGTTTATTTTTTAGTATATTTTATTTACTGAGTTTATTTTTATTTGAGTATTTTTAAATATTATTGACATGATAGAAGAACTTTAAAAAATGGGGGTTATTTATTTATTTATTCATTTATTTATTTATTTTGCACGATACCGTTCCATTTCGAAAAATTTCCCCAGAGCCAAAACAAAAAGAAATCGTCTAACAGTGACATGAATATATATATATATATATATATATATATATATATATATATATATATATATATATATATATATATATCTATATATATATATATATATATATATATATATATATATATATAAAAACTGATGTAATAACGTGACTATCAATTGGTAATTTTGGGGGGCCATTATTTAGGAATGATATATATACTGTATGGTGAAAAATGAGAGGATTTTTTTTTTTGTATATGATTTTTCTTTTTCTGTTTTGAGAATATTGAAAAAAGACACATCGATGTAGATAGAAAAAAAGAAAAACGTTCGTAACATTAACTTTTCTTATGTTAAGATTTTGATTAACATTAATAAACACAAAAGGCACTCTGTAAATATAAGAAAAACACACACACACACACACACACACACACACACACACACACACACACACACACACACACACACAAAATCATTCTTCATTTAGGGTCCTAGATAAACACAAATAAACATATGGGACACTCAGGCACCTTGCACGCTCGACGCAAGTAAAAAAAAAAAAAAAGCTGACTAAAAACAGACAGACAGACATAAAATAAATTACACTCATACACTTATATTGAAGATTTGGGGTAACAAGCACTTTAAACCTCAAGGGACACTCAGGGACCTTGCACCCTCGACGCACTGTTTATGAGTGTACAAAGCATACAGATTAATTACACATAACAAGCGGTGACCCCAGTTTGACCCCTCCCCTCTTGACCCCTTTTGCGTCATAAACCAGGGCAATTACTCAGCCGCGCTGTAGTTAAGGAGTAGACGGCGTGGCTAATGAGGTAGAAGGGGGTAATTAGTGAGTAATGACGGTGATTAACGCACACTAACCTGGTCCTTACCTTCTAGACGGTGATTATGGGGAATTTTTCCTAAGTATTTATTTTTCTTGAGTTTCCCCTCCACCCTGGAATGTCTGGTTTGATTCTCCCATTTTCTGATACTCGGTTTTCTCCCCATGTTCTTTCCTGTTTGCTTTTCTTTTTAATTAATTTCGTTGTTTAGGTTGATCATCGTGATTATGGAGTATTTTTTCAATGTTTATTTTTCTCATGAGTTTCCCCTCCTCCCATAAATGTCTGGTTTCACGTTTTCTAATACTTGTTTCTCTCCCATTTTCTTTCATTCATTCATTCATTTTTTATCTTTTTTTCCTTCTTTTTGGATAGTTCCCACCTAACCCCACGCACTTCACTACCATCATAAAAACTCTTGACGGCACCTAGCAGCGTACCCTCTACACCGTACATGCGCAAACCCTTCCACAATCCTTCTCAGTCCACTTTGTCACATGCTTTTTCCGGATCCATGAATGGTGGGGGGGGGTCGGGGTCATGGGGTAATCATATATATTTAGAGTCACTGAAGAAAATTTCCAAAAAAGTCTACTTATTTCAGGCAGTGGAAGACGAATATCCAGAATTTCGAAGTTACGTGTTTGCCAAAGATTATATTTGAGGAGACGAGTGTGAGTGTGGTGTGTCTGTCTGTCTGTCTGTCATGTGTCTGTCTTTTTGTGTGTCTGTCTGTTTGTCTTTTCTTGTCTCCTGTCTGTCTTGTATATTTGTCTGTTTGTTTTTGTCTGTCTGTCATGTGTCCTTTTCTCTCTCTGTCTGTCCTTGTATATTTGTGTGTCTGTCTTGTTGTCTGTCT
>NC_136969.1:29576648-29599148 GCF_032717465.1 Coenobita brevimanus | reverse complement strand
TTTATGCCTCTTATTTTTTTTCTTGGGGGGAACAATGTTGTGGGCTTCTGGCCTTTGGTTCCTTCTTCCGTGCGTAAAAAGACAAGAAAGTGAAAATAAATGAGCTATAGGATCGGATTTCGAAGGAAGGAGAGGAGAGGAATATGTATTAAGGAAGGAGTAAGGAGAGGAAATGAGGAAGGAGAAGAAAGTGAGGAAGGAGAAGAAAGTGAGGATGGAGTAAGGAGAGGAAAGTAAGGATGGATTAAGGTGAGGAAAGTAAGGATGGATTAAGGTGAGGAAAGTGAGGAAGGAGAGGAAAGTAAGGATGGATTAAGGTGAGGAAAGTAAGGAAGGAGAGGAAAATAAAGAAGGAGTAAGGAGAGAAAAGTAGATTCTCTCCCCTTCCCCTTCCCCTCCCCCCTCCTCCTCCTCCCTCCCCCTCCCTTTCCCCTATCCTCCCCTTCCCCTTCCCCCTCCCCTTTCTCCCATCACCCCCTGAGGATTGGAATCGAGGTGCGTGTTGTGGTTGACCTTCGCTCGGACTAAAGTATAGATTTAAAAAATGAAAAAACACGAGCCCACAGGATTGCCAAATAAATATACAGAATCCGGCTCAACATCCTTTTCACCCAACCATAACCCCCCTCAAAAAACTAAACACACACACACACACACACACACACACACACACACACACACATTTTTACATATATACACATAGATATATATAAAGAAAAGAGCTTGTATAAAACCCCACGTAAACACATTAAAACGAGAGCTTATGTTTTTTTCCCGACTATAGCAACATTTTTTTTTTTTTTTTTTTTTTTGAAAAGTGAGAGGCGAGCATTTTGAAAGCGCGAATTGGAGTAATGCGGATGTAGAGATTATTTATTTATTTATTTATTTTAGTTTTAGTTTTTTAATTTTGTTGGCTTGATGTTTGTGGGTGTATGGTAGGATTTATGGGATTCTCTCTCTCTCTCTCTCTCTCTCTCTCTCTCTTTCTCTCTCTCCCACCAACCCATCCTCACACCAAAAAAAAAATAAGATACCCGGAACTACAATATTTTTTAATCCAATTTCCAAAAAAATAATCTCATCGAAAAAAAAAAAAATCATACGATACTTTTTAAAATTTCGAGCAGGAACTGAGGCGAAATTATTGAGTCCATTTTTTTTCTCTTAATCTTTCGCTCACATTTCATTGCCATTAGTTCATCCGGGTTATAATAGATTTTGAAATGAGTAGGCTGCTTTTTCTCTTTTTTTTTTTAATTGATTTTTTTTTCAGTCTGAATGGTTGGTCAGTGAGTGGTTTTGTCTTTGATGCGACTCTGTGTGTGTGTGTGTGTGTGTGTGTGTGTGTGTGTGTGTGTGTGTAAAGTCATGGAAATGCTGTGGAGGATTTTGGTATTACAATTAGCTGTTAGTGGCGATATTGTTATTATTATTATTAAGGATGATGATGATGATGATGATGATGATGATGAGGAGGAGGGGGAGGAGGAGGAGGAGGATAGTGAGGATGATGATGATGATGATGATAACGATGATGATGATGATAATGATAATGACGGTGGAATTGTAATGAATACTTTTTGTTTAATTATACTGTTAGCATTTCTGTTAATATTTTTCTTATTGTTTTGTTGCTTTTGTTTTCCGTACGTTTCTTTTGTTATGTTCTTATCATCATCACTAAGGAAGATGTATGGAAGCTCCCCAACACCTCTAACTAAGCGATTTATTCTGCTTATTTTACGCGTCTGTCGTCTTTTGTGATAAGTTATTCTAATATCGCCATACTCTGCATAAATAAGGTACAAAGTGATATTAACCAGCCGGATCCCAAACTAAATCGCTGGGTAGGAGGTGTTAGGGAGCCTTCTTATTGAACGAGGGCACAGGTTAGAGTTAATTAGCTTTGTATTAAATCTATTAAGCCTCATCCAGTGTAAGTATCATGCGATTAGCCATTTCTTCATGCTCGGTCATCATCATCATCATCATCATCATCGTCATCATCATCATCATCATCATCATCATCATCATCATCATCATCATCATTGTTATCCTCTTCATCACCATCATTTCCCCTCAGACTAAATTCCTGAGAGAGAGAGAGAGAGAGAGAGAGAGAGAGAGAGAGAGAGAGAGAGAGAGAGAGAAATTTCCCCTGCCTGCTCCTACCTCTCCGCCACACTAACTTGCCACGAGTCTTCCCCTCCTTCTTCCTCAAGCTAGCCACCGACCCTTAGATCCTGCCTCCTACATTTTACCGTGAAGGAGGGGAGGAGAGGAGGGAAGGAGGAGGGAAGGAGAGGAGGGGAGGAGGAGGAAGGAGTGGGGTGGGGAGAGAGTAGAGAAGGGAAGGGGGAGGGAGGAGTGTGGTGGGGAGAGAGGGAGAGAGTAGAGAAGGGAAGGATAGGGGAGGGAAGGCAGAAACAGAGGTGGGAAGGATAGGGAGGGGAGGAAGAGACAAGAGGTGGGGAGTAGAAGGAAGGATGTGAAGGGAGGGATTGGGGGAGAGGAAAAGGGAGGAGAGAGGAGCTATTGGGAGGGGAGAGGATGGGGAAGGGAGCAAGAATGAGAGGTAGGATTGGGATGGAGGGGGAGAGAAGGGGAGGGCAATGAAGGAAAAGGGAGAGGGAAGTGGAGGAGGAGAGTAATAAAAAGCGGTCGAAGAGGGACATGAGGGTGCAAGGAGAGAAGAGGAGGGGAGGGAAAGGAGAGGAAAGGAAACTGAAGGAGGGAGGTAAGATAGGTTGGTAGGGAGGAGTGGGAGGGAGTGAGAGGGATTGGGAAGGGAGTTGAAGGGAGCAGTAATCAGATGTAGGATTGGGGTGGAAAGGAAGGACAGAAGGGAAGGGAAGGGAAAGGAAGGAAAGGGGAGGGAACGGAAGGGAAATAAGAAGCAAGGGTAGGGAGGAGAAGGGAGTGGTGGAGGTGAGAGGGTTGGAGGAGAAGGGAAAGGGAGGGGAGGGGAGGGAAGGAGAGCAAGAAACAGGGATAGGATTGGAGTTTGGAGAAGGGAGGGTGAGGGGGAGGGGGAAGAAAGGGAGATGAGATGGAGGAGAGAGAGAAAAGGGGGAACGGAAAGAGTTAAGACGTGATTCTTACAAATACAACGTCTCATTTTGTTCTTAAATCCACGGACGATTTTTTCTTGTGTTCAGGGGATTAATGACGGCTGTCTAACCCCTCTAGTGTGGAAAATCCCTCCAGTGCAAAAAATCCCTCCATTGCGAAAAATCCCTCCATTGCGAAAAATCCCTCCAGTGTGAAAAATCCCTCCAGTGTGAAAAATCCCTCCAGTGTGAAAAATCCCACAAGTGCGAAAAACCATTCCTGCGCGAAAAATCCCTCCAGTGCGAAAAATCCCTCCATTGCGAAATATCCCTCCAGTGTGAAAAATCCCTCCTGTGCGAAAAAACTCCCTCCAGTGTGAAAAATCCCACCAGTGCGAAAAACCACTCCTGTGCGAAAAATCCCTCCAGTGCGAAAAATCCCTCCAGTGCGAAAAATCCCTCCAGTGCGAAAAATCCCTCCAGTGTGAAAAATCCCTCCAGTGCGAAAAATCCCTCCATGCTGAATAAAATCGTATGTAGAGAGCATGAGTAAGATACACGTTCTCGGGCTGAAGGGTATAAGGGAAGAGAGGAGTGGAGCATGGACGAACGGGGAGGTGAGGGGAGGAGGAAATATGGGAGGGGAGGAAGGAAGGAGGAGGGGAGGTGGGGGAAGGAAAGGGGTAAGAAGGAAGTAGGAGAGGGCAATAAGAAGGAGGAAGGGAGACCCGGGCAGGGGAGAGTCTGGGAGGATGGGGAGGATAGACGTATCTGGGAGAGGGAGAAGGGAAGAGCCTGTGTGGGGAGGAGGGCGGGGCAGGGAAGGACGTGGGGGAGGAATGGGGGGGGAGGCGAGGCGAGTCTTGGAGGGGGAAGGAGTGGGGTAAGGCATAAATTAGGAGTGTGTGATGCAAATGGAGTGAGGAAGGCGGGTAATGGAGTCGAGAATTAGCTAAACACTGTCTAGACACAGGCGCTGGCAAGGAGGGGGTGGCTTCACGCTGCCTGCACTGCTAATTCCTAAGTGGGTCGTTTGTTGCCGCTGCTGCCCCGCTATTTGGTGGTGGGAACACGTGTAGGTCTGCTTAATTGGCTTGATGTGGGTTGTTTATGTGGTTAGGTGAGATATATATATATATATATATATATATATATATATATATATATATATATATATATATATGTGTGTGTGTGTGTGTGTGTGTGTGTGTGAGTGTGTGTGTGTGTGTGTGTGTGTGTGTGTGTGTGTGTGTGTGTGTGTGTGTGTGTTTACGCAAGATTTGTGTTATATGACTGGGTGTGGACGGTATTATGTTTGGAGTTTCATGACGATGATCGTGATTTACAGATGTTTGTTATGTTCATAACTCCTTTAATTACAATCCTAATGCACGTAACTATATGTAATAACCCTTGTGCCCTGCTGACTATGTTTATGATATATTGCGGTTATAATTTTCACCTGTCGGCAGCCCCGCACAGGCAATGAGTAATTCAGCTAAGATAGATTTGTGCAGGATTCCTTTCTATCGCGTCTCTTTCTCACATTTTTATATTTTATTATTTATTTATATATTACCGTCTTCCATCTGCTTCCATACACTTGCTTTTGTTGTACCTGATTCCCGCTTGTCCATCACTTCCTTTTTGTCTTCCTCGTGTTCATTGAGTTAATCATCTTTTACTGGCTTCCATTCATCTGCCTTTCACTTCACTGTCTTTCTCTTTCCCCCTCTTTTCTCCTTGTTCCTGCCTCTTCTCTCTTCAGGTTATTTCCTCTCCCTCTTCTCTTATTATTTCCTTCTACCTTTTTTTTTAATCACCTGTCCTTTTCATTCCTTTAGTGTCCTTTATTTATCGTTAATTTCGTGCATACCTTGTCCATTTTTTCTCCTTCCTTGTTGTTTATCGTATTTTCCTTCCCTTTTACCGTTCTTCTTGCCCTTTATTTTCTCATGACAAGTGTTATTTCTTTATTTCAATCTCCATATTTATTAGTTATTTTATTTCCTCTATATCATTATTTTACCTCTGTCTGTCTGTCTGTTTCTCTCTCTCTTTCTCTCTCTCTCTGTCTGTATTTACACTTTTTTCCTGCTTCCTGTAGTAGTCTTTTCAATTTCCTTTCCTTTGCCCACGACTTTCTCATATCTTTCCTTTAACCTCTTTTCCCCTTCACCTCTTCTTTCCCAGCTCTTCAAACCCCCCTTTCCCCCTTTCCTATGCCTCTGCTTCCCCATTTTTCCTTCTCCTCTCCCTCTCACATCCCCATTTCCTCTCTCTCTCTCTCCCTTTTTTTCCCCTCTCTCTCTCTCCCCGTCCCCCTTCCCCCCCTCCTTCCACACTTCTCCCCCCTCTCTTTCGATTTCCCATTCCCTCTTCCCCCTTTCTTATCCCCTTCCCTTCCGTTTCGTTCCTCTTTCTCTCTTTTTCTCTACTTTCCTCCACCTCCTTTCCCTGTCTGCTCCTCCCGACACCTCGTCTCATTTCATCTCCCCTCCCTCATCTCCACCGCCTTCATCTCATCTCATCTCGCCTCCCCTCCTCTTCCCTCCCCTCCCCTCCAAGTAACATGTAAATAAACTCTATTCCCTGACACTCTCCTCCTTCCATTAGAGAATACACCTTTAAGGCCAGGTGGTTTCTCGCTCTCTCTCTCTCTCTCTCTCTCTCTTTCTTTCTCTCTCTCTCTCTCTCTCATTCTCGCATTCCTTGTCTTTTTCCTCTCTCTCTTAATAATATCCACTAACAAACACCAGAGCACTTCTTCGTGACTAGCATCATTATCAAGCTTCATTTTAGTGTTACAGCTCAGCATTCAAGACGGGGAGAGGGAAATTTTAGGCCAAGTTAGAGTAAAAGGATTATATATTTCTTCTATCATTCCTTAGCAATTTCTTAACTTTTTATTTTTATTTTTATTATTATTATTTTTTTTTTTACTTACCAGCGTCCATCCCAGGTCCTTCAGCCACCAAACCGGGACTCGAATTCGTGACCACAGACTCCGCCACCCACGCACAGACCCACCACGCCCATACCCACGCCCGCACGCCCATGATGCCGGTGGTGGGGTGGTGGGGGGTGGTGGGGACGGGGGGGTTTAGTGGGTGGGGCGAGTCAGCTTGAGATCTGTGAGGAAGAGAATGTGGTTAGTTTGGGTATGTGGATAGATGCTGATAGATAGATTGATAGATAGATAGACTGGCAGATAGATAGACTGATAGATAGACGGGTAAGTAGAAAAATGAACAGAAGAAATCCCCAATTAAATATAAATCCAACAAAATGAACAAAAAATCCCCAGTTAAATAAAAATAAATCCAAAAAATGAACAGGAAAAATCCCCAGTTACATATAAATAAATCCTAAAAAATGAACAGAAAAAATCCCAAGTTATATAGAAAATAAATCCAAAAAAATGAACAGAAAAAAAATCCCGTTAAAAACAAATCTTAAAAAATGAATAGGAAAAAAAATCCTGTTAAATAAAAAAAATTAATCCTAAAAATTTACAAAAAATCCCGTTAGGTACAAATAAATCAAAAATTAAAAAAAATCCAGTTAAATAAAAATAAATCCTAAAAAATGAACAGAAAAATCCCCAGTTAATAATGAATGTTCAGTTTCATTATCTAAGCGGATTAAAATGTTCAGCTGGAAAAAATTGAGCTTAAATATCTGGTGCATCCGATGATTAATGAGTTTTTAATATAATGGCTGTTGAAATACTGTGTTCGTACCGCTGCAATTTCACTGATTTGTGGTGTTTCCCAAAAAATTTCGTGCTAACCTTGTGCATATAATTCGTAGTTTCTTTTTTCGTTTGATTTATTTTTTCTCGCCTTTTTTCGTATGTTTCGTCATTCTAATCATCATCAGTTTTATTACCATCATCATCATCATCATCATCATCATCATCATCATCATCATCATCATCGTCACTCATTATGTTTATGTTCTTCCTCCATCTCCACTTCCATCCTCATTATCACCATCATCATCATCATCATCATCATCATCAGTCATTATGTTTATCCTCCACTTCCTCCTTTTATCATCATCATCATCATCATCATCATCAGTGCTTGTTGCTCCACTGCAAGACAAAGGCCTCTTCCAGACACAAGGAATACTTAGGTAGCTAAATGCTCTCCACCTCTCCTTCAGAATTCATCCCTTCCTTCCTTCCTTCCTTCCTTCCTTAATTTACTTAGTCTTTGCCTCTTCAATTTTCTTTTTTCCTATATTCCAAATTTCATTTTATTTCCTTTTTTCAACTCCATTTGCCCTCCCGTTTTCCTCCTTCCTTCCCGTTTATCCCTGCCTCTCGCCTATTTCCTTCCTTCCTTCCTTCCTTACCGTTTATCCCTGCCTCTCGCCTATTTCCTTCCTTCCTTTCTTCCTTCCTTCCTTCGTTCATTCATTCTTTCCTCTCCTTTCCTTTTCTTCCCTCTTTCCTTCCTTCCTTCTTTCATTACTTAATTCCATTTTCTTTCCTTTCCTTTTCTTCTTCCTTCCTTCCCTCCTGCCCTCACTTTGTCTTCATCTACATCCCTCTTTGTTTCACTTCTTTATTTTTCCCCTCGTTCCTATCCCATTCTCTCTCTCTCTCTCTCTCTCTCTCTCTGATAAATGAATGCCATGCTTCAGAGAATTATCCTTGACATTTCTTCATCCTCTCTCACTTCCCTCTTCTGTTTACCTCCTCTCTCTTTTTCTCTCCATTTTATTCTCCTCTCTTTTTCCCCTCCTCTTTTTGACCCAGATTCTCCTTTTATCCAACGTCGTCTGTCCACTTCTCTCTTTTTTCCACGACACTCTCTCTCTCTCTCTCTCTCTCTCTCTCTCTCTCTCTCTCTCTCTCTCTCTCTCTCTCTCTCTCTCTCTCTCTCTCTCTCTCTCTCTCTCTTTTCTCTCCTTCTTCATTCCTTTTCGGCCTAGTTTCTCTTTCTTACATCCAGCTTCGTCTCTCCTCTTCCCACTCCTCTCTTTCTCCCTCCACTCCTCTCTTTTTCCCTCCACTCCTCGCTTTTTCCTTCCACTCCTCTCTTTTTCCTTTCGCTTCTCTCTTCTCCCTCCTCACCTCCTCACCAAGAACTCTCACTCCTTAAATGTATGTATGCGAACCCCACAGAATAACCCATACTCTTCCTCCTTCTCTTCTTTCATTTCCTCTCGCATTTCCTTTTCATTTCCTTTTATCACCCTCCGCCTCTCCTCCTCTCCCTCCTACCTCTTTCTTCCATGGAGTCTATTGTAGGTCAAGACACTTAATTTATTCCTTAGAAGTTGATGAATACCTTCCTCAAAAAGTTTATTTAAAAAAAAAAAAAGCATGAAAATTTTAACAGAGGAACTATAAGAATTTACGGATTATTTTTATTATTTTTCATCTTTTATTCTGTTTTTGAAAAATTTTGGACTCCCTTCTTTGCTTCCTCTCTCTCTCTCTCTCTCTCTCTCTCTCTCTCTCTCTCTCCTCCTCCTCCTCCTCCTCCTCCTCCTCCTCCTCCTCCTCCTCCTCCTCCTCCTTCTCCTCTTCTTCTTCTTACTGTCTTCTCAAGCAAACACTCATTCTTTTTTGTATTGTGCCCTTTCATATCCTTTCATCCTCTCCTCTTTTTCTCTCTTCACTGATATTAGACTCTTCTGTTTTTCCATCCTCCCCAATCTCTCTCTCTCTCTCTCTCTCTCTCTCTCTCTCTCTCTCTCTCTCTCTCTCAGACATATGTCTCTTGTTTCCTCCTCCTCCTCCTCCTCCTTCTCCTCTTCCTCCTCCTCTTCCTCCTCCTCCTCATTTTTCCTTTAATGTCTTTGTCTCTTTTCCCCCTCCACTCTTTACCCTCCCATCTCTTTCTCGCCCCTCTTTTTGTCCTATCTTTATCTTTTATTCAACTCCTCTTCCCTCCAATCCACTCTTTTCTCCCCTTACCCCTTCCAGCTCCTCTTTTTTTTTCCCCTCCACTTCTCTTTTCCTCCTCCCTCTCCTTCCCTTCACGTTCCTTCTGCATTCTCTCTCATTTTCTCTTTCCCTCTTTATTTTCTCTCTTTTCTATCTTTGCCTCTTCCTCTCTTATACCCGCCTCTCTCTTTCCTCTTTATCTGCTCCTTCCTCTGTTTACTTCCTCTCTTTTTCTCTCTCCTCTCCACTTTCTGTCCGTATCTCATTCTTCACCCCCGGCCTCCTCTCTCGTCTTTTCTCCTCTTTTTTTTTTTCTCTCTCGCCGCTCCTTCTCCCTCCTCTCCTTCTTTACCTCCTCAGCAAACACTCTCACTCCTCAGATGTATGTATGTGAGACCCAGGAGAATCATCCTCGACGTTTCTTCTTTCTCCTTTCTCATTTACTTTATGCCTCTCTCTCTCTCTCTCTCTCTCTCTCTCTCTCAAGGTAAAAACCATATAATATTCCTATGATGGTATAAATATTTTTCTCTGGAAAAATGAGATTGTGGAAAAAAATCTACGGACATGTTTTGCCACGTTTCACTACTCCGACATACAATACGATATACATTTAACAAAATTCTATAATTATCCTATAAGGGAATCATGCGCGAGACCACTTTCGCCTCTGAGGGCTTCAATAATCGCATATTTATAACCGCTGAGAATCTGACCCATGTTGTAACAGTATTTATGACTCAGAATGACTCAGACACTAACCCCATGAAATTTCTGACACATTTCCTACCACATCCTCAGAATTAGGGAAATAACCTGCCAAATGTTTAACGCAGTTCCAGAATTAATAATAAGTCTGGGAATACGAGGTCAGTCTCCATTTCCATCAAAAAGTCTAGTGATACAACCCTCCGTATTTCACCACCTTCTTGTACAGTAAATCCTGGATGTCTTTGTAACCCTTGACGAAATGATTAAAATACGATAAGTTGCCCAATGCACTACCATTTTATAAGTTAAAATTTCGAGTTTCGGAAATTTCATTACCCTGCTTTAAATTTGGGGACTCTGCCAGATTTTTAGAGTCTTTTAGTTGTTGTTCATTTCCCAAGGCCAAATTTCGCGTCTTCAGAATGTTTTGCGAAATTCCTCGGTCGTCAAATAATTCTAACGATCGAGTGTGACATATTTCACCACCTTGTACGGTAAATCTCTGGTCTTTTCCAAATTACACCACCCAGTGATATATCTTTTAATCTATAAACTTTAACTCAAATTAGTTTAGCTAATTCCTCGAGCTTCAAATAAGTCTCGGGATCGAGTTTGCCAGATTTCACTATCTTCTTGAAAATCTGTGGAGTGTCCAGTATTTATTTATAGTTTATGCAGTGCCAAAAATCACTCCTTCAAAATTAAGTTAACGAAATTCCACGAGCTTCAAATAAGTCTAGGGATCGAGTGTGCCGGATTTCACTAGGTTAATGTAAGTCTGAGGCGCATTTCCCTGCCTGTGAAGTGGAAATGAGCTGAGGGGGAAATGCCAGTGTGACTTTTGAGGACGTCTGAAAGCACTCACTGACCTTGCGCCTTCCTCCGTGATGAAATTGAAAATGGTGGGGAGAATACCGTGGGGAGGAGAAAAAGGGGGAGGGGAGGAAATATGAGGGGAAGAAAGGAAGAAAAGAGAAGGGAAGGAGGAAGGAAGAAGGCAGGAGAAAGAGATAACGTAAGGAAGAAAGGAAGAATGAAGGAGGAAGAAATGTAGAAAAAAGCGAGGAAAAAATAGAAATGCATAACACAAAGAAAGGAAGAGAAAGAAGAAATGAAAGAAACACGAGTAAGAGTAAAAGAAAGGAAGGAAGGCAGGCGAAAAGACGGAAAGGAAAAACAGGAAGGGAGAAATGAAGAGAGCACCGATAGGAGAGGATAGATGGAAGTAAAAAAGAAAAAGTGCTGAAAGTTGCATAGTGGAAAAGAGAAAGGAACGGATATGAGAGGAAAGCAATGAGAAGAGACACGAATGGAGGAAGGAAGGAAAGTAGGTAGGAAAAATGGAAGGAGAGAAGGAACGAGGGAAGGAAGGGAGAAGAAAGAAAGAATAGCACGGGAATGAGAGGAAGAAGACAGGACAGAAGGATAACACAGGGATGAGAGAGAGAAAGGAAGAAGAAAAGAGACGAGTAAGGAAGAGGGAAGGAGGAAGAGGGAAGGAGGAAGAAGGAAGAGCGAAGGGAGGAAAATACCCCTGACCGTAATTATGTAGAGCCGCGCAAATGAAAACAAACTCACTCCAGGAACAAGGAAGATGACGAGGTGAGAGAGAGAGAGAGAGAGAGAGAGAGAGGGGAGGTAGGTTGGAAGGAGGGGAGCGGAGGGAGAAAAACTGAAAGGAGAGAAGGGAGGAGGGAAGAGAAAGAGAATAATGGCGGGAGGGAAGGAAGGAAAGGGGATATAAAAGAACTTTGACGAGAGAATGAGAGCTGTGTGTGCGTGTGTGTGTGTGTGTGTGTGTGTGTGTGTGACAGAGAGAGAGAGAGAGAGAGAGAGGGGATGACACAAGGAAGGACCAGAAGAGAAGCAGGAAAAAAAAAGTGAAAGAGAGAATACAAGGAAAAGAGAGTGATTGTAACGAAAAAGAGTGTGATTGAAGAAAGAAGAATGGTAATTGGATAAAGAGAGAAAGAGTATATATGGAAGAGTTGAAAATGGATAGAAAGAGAGGGGGAAAAACGAAGGGGAAGAAGGAAGAGAGAGAGAGAGAGAGAGAGAGAGAGAGAGAGAGAGAGAGAGAGAGAGAGAGACTGACTGTGTACAAAGAGCAGGAATGTGAGAAAGCGAGAGGGAGGGGGATAAAAGAGAAAGAGAGAGAGAGATGAAATTGAAATAAAAAATATGTATGGAAGGGAAGAGCAAGGGAGAAGGAGAATGGAGGATAGAGGGGAAGAGGAACAATAGGAGATAGATAGATAGATAGATAGATAGAGAGAGAGAGAGAGAGAGAGAGAGAGAGAGAGAGGAGAGAATGAGAGAGCGAGAAAGAAGAATTATGACAGCGACGACAAGCTTCTTTATTAAGAGAGAAGGAGGGAGGAGAGAGAGACAGAAAGAGAGAGGAAGAAGGGAGAGAAGAGAGAGAACGAAAGGAGAGAAGAGAGGGACAGAAGGAAAGAGATGTAGAAAAGAGGGAAAAATGAAAAAAAAAAAGGAAGATGGAAGAACTCAATGAATTGAATTGATAACAAAAATAAAAAAATAAATAAGATAAAATAGCCTATTGTGAAGATTTTAAAGTTCCTTCACCATATTTTGCCGGTTCAGCACGTGTGTGTGTGTGTGTGTGTGTGTGTGTGTGTGTGTGTAAGAATTTTTAAAAATAGTAACGATTAATATGCAGAGTTTAGACATGGGAGTTGAATGAGTGATTGAATAGAGGGAAAGTATATTATAGGTAGGTAGGTAGGTAGTTAGTAGATAGGCAGGTAGGTAGGTAGGTAGAAAGGTATATAGGTTAATTGTTTTACCGGTTTTAATATTGATTGATACATAGATTTAGAAATGCATGCATACATACACAAGCATACGTAGAGTCTGATATGAACTGAAAAGGTTAAAAGAAAAGAAAATGCAGGAAAGGGAAAAAATAGAGTAGGAAAAACAGAAGCAAAGGAGAAGGGAAAATAAGGAAGAATGTAAAGATACAAGAATAGCAGTAGAAAGAGTGAAAGTGAAAGGGAGAAAAAAAAAGAGGAGAGATAAAAGAGAGGGAAGAAAGGAAGGGAAACAGTGGAACGCAATAAAAGAGGAAAAATAAAGGAGAGGACGAGAGCGAGGACAGGAAAGGATGAAGGTTGTAAATTGTAGAGGAAAATGGGAAGGAGGAAAGGAAAGGAGGAGCAAATGAAGGAAGAGGAGAATGGAAAAGGAAATCAGGAAGGTAGGAAGAAAGGAAGGAAGAACGGAAGGGAGGGAGGGAGGAGGGAGGAAACATGGAAGAAAGGAATGAAGGGAGGGAGGGAGGGTAGAAGGAAGGAAGAAAAGATAGAAGGAAATTATAAAATGAAGAGAATTTTGTCAATTATCAAGGAATCATAGAAGACAGTGGAAAGATAGAACAAGAAAGAGATATTTCAAGGAAACTTAAAATGAATAGGAAGGTAATCAGGGAAAAGGAAGGAAGGAAGAATGGAAGGAAGGGGAGGAGAAAGGAAGGATGGAAGGATATGAAAGAAAATGGAAGGAAGGAAGGAAGGAAAAATGGAGGGACGGAAAGCAGAAAGGAAGGATGGGAGGAAAGGAAAGAAAATGGAAAAGGGGAAGAAATGAAGGCAGGCAGTGAAAAAGAATGAAATTAGGACGGAAGGAAAGAAGGAGCGAAAGAAGAAAGGAAGAAAAGGAGACGAATAGAGAAATATGAGGGAAAAAGAAGAAAGGTGTAATTTGATAAAGAAGAAGAAAATGAAGTAGAAGGAACAGTTAAAATAAAGACAGGAAGAAAATCAAACGAGAAGAGGAAGAAATCAGTAAGAAGGAAGACACGAAGAAAGAGGAGGAAGAAGAAACTGGTAATGGAGGAAGAGGAAAGCAGTTAGTACGAGAAAAATGGAAGAGAAAAATGTAATTACTTCTTTTAGTTCGATGACCTCTCTCTCTCTCTCTCTCTTCCTCTCTCTCTCTCTCTCTCTCTCTCTCTCTCTCTCTCTCTCACACACACACACACACACACACACACACACACACACACACACACACACACACACACACACACACACACAGCCACGTAAACTCATCACGGTCAAACCACCAGGAATTAATTTTGGTCTCATATTACGTTCCTCTTCCTTGTACTGCGCCGTTCCTGGGTGAGAGAGAGAGAGAGAGAGAGAGGAGGGGTTCATTTTTTGAGGTAAGTGAAGTAACGTCTGCTAGTTTGTGTGTGTGTGTGTGTGTGTGTGAGAGAGAGAGAGAGAGAGAGAGAGAGAGAGAGAGAGAGAATTTGGGTATAATTTAGTGATATAAATGATAATCTGAATTAGACTCATTTATCTTAAGTCTGGGAGTCATGTATGTGGCTTTTGATATTTCTTAACTCCCTTTTCAGAGCGATTTAGTCTGCATATTAAGTCAAAGTATTGTATTTATGTTAATGAAGGAAATTACTGATATAAAAAAATAATAAAACGTGATGATCATTTTACTTTTATATTCGTAAGGATGTCGACCTGCCCGACTCCATTCTCTCTCTCTCTCACACACACACACACACACACACACACACACACACACACACACCACATCCCCTCCCTCTACACACACAGTTATTTTTATTGGCCTCAAGAAATACGGAACAAAATAAAATGAAAATAATCCAAGTAACAAAGCCTTTACACTACAATTAATCCTTCCATTAAATCCAGATAAATCTCCTCAGTAAATCTCCATTAATCCTGTCTTTGAAGCCTACTAAGTGACCGGTAGTAATTAGCAGGGTGTAATCCCCCTTAATGACATTAAATCCGATTGAGACATGTATCTCCCTCTCTCTCTTTCTCTCCCTCACTCACACACACACACACACACACACACACACACACACACACACACACGTTCTCCTTTCCCATCCATCACTTGTCTTTGCTGCTGCTTCATCCCACTCCCCCCCCCTCTTTCTCTCTCTCTCTCTCTCTCTCTCTCTCTCTCTCTCACTGTGGGTAAAGAGAGACGTGAGGAAAAAAGAGAGAAAAGAGGGTTTGTGTGCCGGTAAAAGGAGAAAAAGAGGAGTTAGTAAAGAGGATGTGTTTAACTGTAAAGAGAGAGAGAGAGAGAGAGAGAGAGAGGGAGTGTGTGTGTGTGTGTGTGTGTGTGTGTCTGTGTGTCTGTGTGACTGTGTGAGGTGGTAGAGAGAGAGAGAGAGAGGAGACAAAAAGAGTGAGAAAAGAGGGGGTGTGATGTGGTAAAGAGAGTAGAGAAAAAGAGAGAGAGTGAGAAAATGCGGTGTGTGAGAAGGGAAAGGTGCCATGAATCTTTAGGGGTCACTGTGAGGAGGAGGAGGAGGAGAAGGAGGAGGAAGAAGAAGAAGAAGAAGAAGAAGAAGAAGAAGAAGAAGAAGAAGAAGAAAGGGAAGAGGAGGAGGAGGAGGAGGAAGAAGGAGAAGAAGCAGATGAAGATAAGAAAAGGAAGAATTAATAGGAGGAGGAGGAGGAAGGGGATTGAATAGAAACATTAGACAGTCATTATGAGGAGAGAGAGAGAGAGAGAGAAATACAGCAATCTCATCTATCTATAAAAATAAAAGCAAAAAAAAATAGAGGGTAAATTTGACTAGTAATCAAGGAGACTCACCGAATGTCACGTTCAACATGGTTTTTTGGCTAGGGGTAGTCAGATTGGAGGGTAAATTTGACTAGTAACCAAAGAGACTCATTGACCTTCACTTTCGGGTTAGTCTATGCCCAGGGATAGTCAGACTTGAGGGTAAATTTGACTAGTAACCAAGGAGACTCATGGACTTTCACTTCCAGCTTATTTTTGGTCAGGGTTAGTCAGATTGGAGGGTAAATTTGACTAGTAACCAAGGAGACTCGACATTCACACAACCACGACTAAGAATTTATGGGAGTTGTCCTGTTCCGTCGGGTGATAACAAATTGACTGTGCTATTGTTTGTCTGAATCTGAATTGAAGATAATAATAATAATAATAATAATAATAATAAAATATGAAAGAATGAAGTCGAATTGGCGTCCTCGGTGTGAAGAGGGAGAGAAAATAGAGTGCAGTAAAAATAAATAAATAAATAAATAGTAATAAGTAACAGTAAAGTATTAAATAAATAATGATACCTAAAGTAAATGAAAAAATAAATTAAGAAGGGGAGTGAGAAAATGAAGGTAGTGTAAAAATAATGAATAATAAATAATAAATACAAATAAATGAAATAAAGAGAAAAAAGAGTTAAAAAGGGAGAGAGTGAGAAAATAAAGAGAGTAAAGAGAGTGTGAGCAGGGAGCGTATGAGGACAATCAGATGGTGTGTTTGCAGCGGGATATTCAGGCTTGTGAAATATTATACCCTGGAGAGAGAGAGAGAGAGAGAGAGAGAGAGAGAGACGTCATTATCATCATTATTATCATTAGTATCATCATCATTAATCTGTCGAAAGGTATACAGGAGTGTGTAGTTGAGAAAGAGAGAGAGAAAGAGAGAGAGTAAATGCGTGTGCGTGTGTGTGTGTGTGTGTGTGTGTGTGTGTGTGTGTGTGTGAAGGATTTTCTCGGCTACTCAGACATTTTCCTTAAGATATTGCTCCCTCAAATATTCACACAGAGAGCGTGTAGACGATGAGCGCGTTAGGAAGGATGAGTGATGAAGATTATTATTATTATTATTATTATTATTATTAGTATTATTTCCCATTTTGTCTACTATATCTTTGCCTTTTTATTATTATTATTATTATTATTTATTATTATTATTATTATTATTATAGATGTTTTCCTTTTTGTTCACTGTATCTCTGCTTCTCTTTTATTATTATTACTATTATTATTATTATTATTACCGGTATTATTATTATTATTATTATTATTATTATTATTATTATTATTATTATTATACCGTAAGATGCGTCTATGATTTTCCTCTTTGATATGTATGTAACCTGCAGTCGAGTTTATATAGTTTAGGGAGACCTCGAGTAAAGATAATAAAAAATAATAATAAAAATAATCCATCTTTATTCCCCTTTTCTCCCTCCCACCTCTTCTCCCTCCCTCCCCTCCCTCTCCTCCCTTTCCCTTCCCCTACCCATTCCTCCCACCCCCTCCCCCTCCCCCTTCCCACCTCCTTGCCCATTTCCTCCTCCCCATTTCCTTCCCCCCCTCTCCTCTTTCCATATTCCTATCCCCTCCCTCCCTCCCTCCCTCCCCCATTCCTGCCTTCTTCCTTTCCTCCTCTCCAACCTTCCCATCTCTCTCTCTCTCTCTCTCTCTCTCTCTCTCTCTCTCTCTCTCTCTCTCTCTCTCTCTCTCTCTCTCGATGAGGCACGGACCATTAGGCTAGGCGAAGCTGTTGTAAGGCACGCTAGAGGCTGGTACCTGGATAGACAGGTAATTAGACAGGTAGCGATAGATAGAAAGATTAGGAGATAGATAAATACATACTTACTTCCTTGTGTAAGTAGGTAGGTAGGTATTAATAGAAAGATAGATTGGTAGGTAACAAGTAAAGAGAGTGGCTACATACATACATATATACATACATACATACGTACATACATACATATTTTGAAATAGATAAATAGGTATATAGATAAAGGGTATGGTGTCATAGTAATTTTTCCACTGCAGAAATTATTATTATTATTATTATTATTATTATTATTATTATATCCGTATTATTATTACACGCTTATTAACATTTTTTTTCGTATTGCCAGTAAGTGAGAGTGAGAGGAGGCAGTAGAAAATGTGTGTTAAAATAAACGAGTATATGGAAGAGGACAGTGTAGCGTAGTGGCAAGAGGTAGGTGAAAATTTAAATCCGTCTAAACTTCATGAAAGAGAGAGAGAGAGAGAGAGAGAGAGAGAGAGAGAGAGAGGACTATGTAGTATCCTCATGTCGTCGTCGTATCGTTTATAAAGGCTTCAACATGCTTACATGCGTCGGTCGTTGTTACCTAATGGTGGCTGTCCACGCTGCTCGATCTACAGTACAGCCCCCTTATTCAGTCCGTTATCTCTGAGGTCACACTCTGTGACCTCGTTCCAGGTCATCTTTGGTCTGCCTCTCGCAACCCTACCTTGGACGTTCACTTCTCATCCCCCGCACCCAGTTGTCATCCTCCATCCTCTCGACATGACCAAACCGTTTCAGAATACTCTTCCTCATCATCATCACATCACCAAAACATTAAAGTCCCACCCTTCCCCTCAATTCTTCAATCTCAATGCTGGCCCCCCAGGCCTCTTATCCATCAGATGACAGTCATTTCAGTTCGTTTGAGCCTACGAATATCCTCTTCCTTTATAGCTCAGGTCTCACTACCATACAGCATTACACTCCTAACACATGCTGCTAACAAAGATCCCTTAGCACGGAGAGAGAGCCCTATCAGTGTCAGGAGAGGCAACAGCTCCTGAACTTCCTCCAACCACTCCTTACCCTAGCCTCAGAGCTAACTCCAGCGCCACTCCCAACACATAACACGTCCCCCAAATAACAAAACTCTTCCACACACTCAAGAGACTCTCCAGCAAGATCAGTCCTTTCACACCTTACATTCTTAATATGTTTTCCCCGGCACACCACACACACGAAATCAGCATTATCTCGCAGTTTACCTTTAATACCACTACGTCTCTTATGCACTCACTTATCACAGACTCTGCGCAAGATGAAGCAGTTTCCCACACCTTTGCGGCCATCTGCACACTCCCTCTACATTCACCAATCTACCCACAGCATCTACTAATGTATCTCCATATTCTACTCATCTACCTACACTCTTCCATGGATTTTTAAAACTCCGATGCAAACTCCGGATTTACGGGAAGTAGAATATCGCCTGCCTTTAATTTTGGTGGGAAAATATAGGCTGATGGAATAAAGTAAAAAAAGGAATACCACTATGTCAGTTTTATGTCCGTGGGTGTATATTCTCTCTCTCCACCCGCCTACCTGCTGTGAGAGAGAGAGAGAGAGAGAGAGAGAGAGAGAGGGGGGGGGTGAAACGGGGGCGCGGATATGAGGAACGCTGTGTGGGAAGGGAAAGAGGCAGTAATATGGGGAGGAAAGAGAGAGAGGGAAGGAGGGATGGAGGGAAAAGGGGGGCGGGGCGTATATATGAGGAAGGATGTGTGGGAGGCGATAGAGGTAGTAATATGGGAAGGAGAGAGAGAGAGAGAAGAGGAGCGATGAGAAGCGAAAGGACGAGGAGAAAAAATTGAAAGAGGGGAAGAAATAAGAACTGAAGAGAAGTGATACAAAGAGAAAAGAGAAGAGACGGAAAAGAAGAGAAAAGGAGAGAGGAGGGGAGTGGAGATGAAGGGAGAGGAGAGGAGGGAAGAGAGAGAGAGAGATGAGAGAAAAACTAGAGGGCGGGGGAAGGATAACGAGAGAGATAAAATACGTGAAATGTGAGAAAGCATGGAAGATAGGAGAGGAGAGGATGGGAGTGAATATTAGAGAGAGAGAGAGAGGGGGGGGGTTGATAATAACGAAAAGAACTATTAACCAGCCAAACACTAATTACACACAATCCTACATATAATTCATTTACTCCATCTAGCCTTTTTTTATTTGTATTTTTTATTTAGGGGGAGGGGGGACTTATTTGGAGAGGGGTCTTAATTTTTTTTTTTTTTGGGGGGGGACATTATTTTAAAGGGGGGAACTTCAAGCACATTCCCCCCCTTGATCTCACTCACATGCACCCTTTTCACCCTCCTGTTCACACCCTTTCCATATCACCCTACCATCAATGCACACTTTCTTGCAACATCACATCAGTATATTTCTGTTCTTCATGTTCTGTTCTTCTGTTCTTCATGTTCTGTTCTTCTGTTCTTCATGTTCTGTTCTTCTGTTCTTCATGTTCTGTTCTTCTGTTCTTCATGTTCTGTTCTTCTGTTCTTCATGTACATCACGAGCATCTTTGTTTTTTCTATCAGATCATGAGGAGTAAAATAATTTCTTGATCAACCCTTCGATATCCTCACGCCATTGCAATATCGCACTCCCATGCTCTTATAAAGGTACCGTAAAAATAAACATAAATAAATAACACCTCAATCCATTTTCGTCTCATCTTCCCGTGGCTCTCCATCTTTATCCCTTTATCAGTTTAAATAATTTTCTAAGTCCTCGTTGCATACATTTACTTATTTTTTTTTTTTAAGTGATTCATTTGTCGTGCGATTGCCCTAAAATAGAGTAATATATTTTTGAAAGGTAAAAATTGTTGAAATAATGGCTTGCTGAACGCGGTCTTACTTTTATTGCGTTTTTTTCCCATATACATAAAAGCCATTAATATCATGCAATACTTCTCACATCCTGCCTCCAATATTTCCCTTACTTCAGTTTATTGGTCCACTTAATCGTACTAGTCTTACTTCCTAGTGATTTTGATAGTTTTATTTTAGTTTTCATTTTTTTTCTCTTCTGCATGCACCCTTCACGCTTCCAGACCTTCTAGTGTATTTCTCATAAATGGTTCATGATGTGTTTTCAGTATGGTTTAGTCAGTGAAACAAACACACACACACACACACACACACACACACAGGTAAATACACAGGTAAATAGATACTGGATAGATAGATAGATGGTTAGGTAGAAAGATATAGGTAAAGATGAATGGATAAGTAGATAGATATAGAGTGATAGTTAAATAGACCGACAGGTAGATAGATTGTTTTGCTAGTAAGGAAGAAGTGCTGTATTAGACGCCCCTTCCTTGGCAGATACTGGCCCATTCTTTCTTAATGATACAGGTATAATGAACACCTGACATCATTATCCCCGGTGCAGGTGTAAGATGAATCTCTCTCTCTCTCTCTCTCTCTCTCTCTCTCTTTTAACTTTAATTTTAATTTACTTAGATGTCCAGTATTGTAATATCATAGACAAATTTATGTAGTTTAAAGTGAATGAATTAATAATACTTACTAGCGAAGAGAGAGAGAGAGAGAGAGAGAGAGAGAGAGATGACAAAGTTAGGTTCCTCTGCTTACTATAACAAATAATAAGAGACAAACAAACATACATACTCATACACACACATGAAGACAGACAGACAGACAGACAGACGGAAAGACAGACAGACACACAAGTATACAGACAGACAGACAGACAGCAACCACTTGAGGCCAACAAAACACACTGTCCCAGTCCTATTCACAAGTTTATTTATGGAGAGAGAGGGAGAGAGAGAGAGAGAGAGAGAAATGGGTTGTACGTAAATATGTGAATTCTTAACAGATGAAAAGCAGAAAACACACACACACACACACACACACACACACACACACACACACACACACACACACACACACACACACACACACACACACACACACACGTCCCTTCCAAAATCTCTCTCTCTCTCTCTCTCTCTCTCTCTCTCTCTCATTCACAACCATTTTTTATGCGTTTTCTATATACTTTTCAAGGGGGTCTATGAAAAATATCCCAAACTGCCAACCAGGGAGAGAGAAAGTGAAACAGCTCCGGTGGGCAAATTCAGAGGCTGTTAACGACCGCTTTTACCGTCATTACAAAAATTTATTATGAAAGTTTTTTGGCAGCGAAATTAGTTGGGCCGAATTTTGGAAAACACTCCATATTCTTTTTTTTTTTTTTTTTTTTTTTTTTTTTTTTTTTCCACCGACTTTTTTGGTTCATGGGTATAATGCACTGTTATGAGGTTTTGGTATTACGTTCAAATTGCGTGTTTATTAACCCTTTCGTTTTCGGAACGGTGGCGACTATCATCCACTCATCTGATGTAGTGCTGCCTACTTCTTCCTTCACCTTTATCATTCTTTTTCTGTGTCTGCTCTCTTCCTATTTCTCCCAATTCCTGTCGCTTACTCCTCTTTCGTTTTCAGGAGGCTTTACTTTGAGTGACAAGCCTAATGGTTTCCTGTAAGCCAGGAAACCATTTACAACGCTGGGTGGTAACCATATAACCAACCCATATGTGTTCCCTACGTGTCAACAAGTGGGATGGCGGAAGGTTAGTGCCCTACACCATTAAACAACAAAAAAGACAAACGGCCACCCTTTTCTTGATTATGGCGTCTGGTTGTAGATAGATAGATAGATAGATTTTCGGAACTGATTTTTTTTTCAATTTACACCAGACTTTTTTTATTCTCTTTATATATTTATTTATTTATTTATTTATATTTGAACGAGGCGTAGGAGATTGGGCCCCGTATTTTCATCGGTTAAGGAAGCTCCGTAACACCTCTTTCATGGCGATTTATTTTTGGATAAGCCTGGTTAATAGGGTTTTGTAAGCTACTTATGCAGAGTATGGTGATAATAAAATGATTTACGTAACTCAGAACTAGCAAGGTGTAATAAGCAAAATAATTCACACAGAAAGAGGTGTTAGGGAGAGAATACCCGTCTTAGCGTTAATTCTCGTCGGTTAAGGAAGCTCCCAAACACCTTTTCCTAAGCGATTTGTTTTGCATATTACACCCTACTGTCCTATTCTTTGTTATAGAAAAATCCTTCAAACTTCGCCATACTTTGCATAAATAATATACGTAAAGGATATTAACCAGCCATATCCGAAAATAAATCGCTAAGGAAAAGGTGTTAGTGAGTTTCTATATCCGCCGAGTGTACGGGGTTGGAAGTGCGTGTTCAGTGTAAGAATTATGTTTTTATTTTTTAGAGACTGACTAGAAGAGTGCGTGAGAGAGAGGTGTTCGAGAGGAAAAGAGGGGGTCCGAGAGATATGGTGCGAGCGTGTGTAAGCGAGAGAGAGAGAGAGAGAGAGAGAGAGAGAGAGAGTTATAGTGCGAGCGT
>NC_136969.1:29569148-29574148 GCF_032717465.1 Coenobita brevimanus | reverse complement strand
TTTTTTTTTTACGTATACAGCAGAGAGAGAGAGAGAGAGAGAGAATCAGAATCAGTTAAGAGATGAAAGCAGCCTGAAATATCTAAGTCTCTCTCTCTCTCTCTCTCTCTCTCTCTCTCTCTCTCTCTCTCTCTCTCATAAAATTGGACAGAATGGGGCCCGCACCGCCTCTCTATCGGCCCTTCCGTGAGAGCCAATCAAAATTCTTCTCTCAACCTGCCCCGTAATAGCCGCGTTCTTATTGGCTGTTGCTGAGTGACGTGGAAGCTGAGGAAGAGCGCCCTTATGGGAATTAGATTTTGAGGGAGAGAGAAATGATTGTGATTCGATTTTGGATTTTGGTGGTGATTGTGGTGGATGGTGTAGTGGTAGTTGTGGTGATAATAATAATAATAATAATAATAATAATGATAATGATAATAATAATGATAATAATAATAATAATAATGATAATAGTAACAATAATAATGATAATTATTATTATAATAATACTAATAATAATAATAACAGTAACAATAATAATAATAATAATAATAATAATAATAATAATACTAATACTAATAATAATAACAGTAACACTAACAACAATAAGAACAACAGCAATAATAATGATGATAATTATAATAATAATGATATTTTAATCATGATCATCATCACAACCTCTTTTCTCACCTACGGCAAGAGCGAGGTAAGGGCCAGGAGAGAAAGGAGAAAGAAAACACGATGGAGGGAGAACTAATCAACAATATAGCCAGCGAAATGGGCCAGATATACATTCACTGATCATTTAGGACCCCGGAATCCTGACTCCAAAATACATACAAATATATAATGAATTTTCAGTTTTCCAAAAAAATATACCGTAACCATGAAAATTTTTGCAGTACCTGTATGAAAATTTATTCGTGTGTTTTTATTTTATTTTTTTCATTTTGAGTTTTTTTATTTTAAGATTTCAAAATTTGTACGCGTTTTTTTTTTTTTTTTTTTTTTTTTAAATACAGGTGTTAGTTAATGAAAAGCATGTTAGTGAGAAGTATTTGTTTTTCTAGTTTTGTGATTACCCACCTCATTCATAGTAGTGGGTATAGGGATGATGATGATGATGATGATGATGATGATGAAGTAGTTGATGATGATGATGATGAAGTAGTTGATGATGATGATGATGATGCTGCTGCTGCTGATGATGATGAAGTAGTTGATGCTGCTGCTGCTGCTGATGATGATGATGAGGTAGTTGATGATTATGATGATGAAAAAATAGTTGATGATGATGATGATGATGATGTAGTAGTTGATGATGATGATGATAGTGGTGATGATGATAATGACGATGATGATGATGATGATGAAAAATGCGTTGTTGTTGATGATGATGATGATAATGATGATGCAAGTTATTTATAAGATGAAAAGCGCATGTTTGTATATTGTATTTTCGTTTTTCTTTCATTTTTCACTTTTTTATTCACACATAAACAGTGTATCTATCTGTTGCCAAACCCCGGTGGTAGAGAGGGGCGCCTTCACGTGGTGGCACCGATATAACTGGGCGGTGGAGCTGCCTGGATATACAAACATCCCTCAGCCGCTCCCCTAACCCTGAAGGAGGATGGTGAGTTGCAGGAGGAAGACAGTTTCAGCCTGCAGTCCACTGGGTTCACATTTCAGATACACACACACACACACACACACACACACACACACACACACACACACACACACACACACACACACACACACACACACACACACACACACACACACATGAAGAGATGGAAAGAACTATAGGTAGACACAAAGACAGGTGAGAGAGAGAGAGAGAGAGAGAGAGAGAGAGAGAGAGAGAGAGAGAGAAGTGAATACAAAAATTAGTTTTTTTTTTTATCCATATGTTCAACTATTTTCTTATGGTGGTTTCCTTCAGAATTGTAAAGGCTTTGGAAATGCATGGTGTCTATATTCCCTATTTTCTTTCTCTTTTGTTTCAAGCTTTCTTTCCTTCTTTTTCTCTTTCTTTTTTCTTATTTCCTCTCGCCTCCTTCCCTCCTTCTTTTCGTTATTTCTTTCTCTCCTTTCTTTTTATCTCTTGGGTCCTTCTTTCCTTCCATCCTTTTACTTTGTTTCCTTCGTTCGTTCGTTCGTTCTTTCTTTTTCTTCCTTCCTTCCATCCCCTTTTCTTTCCCTCGCTTTTTCTTTTTCTTCCTTCCTTTCGTTCTTCCTTCCTCCCTTCTTTCTTTCCTTCGATCCTTCCATCCTTCCTTCCTTTCGTTCTTTATTTCCTTTTCCTTCCTTCCCTCCTTCCCTTTTAACTTCACAGCCATGCATCTCTTCATAGGTGAGTGATATATTTTGACGTGACCTGAAACAATATGAAAAAGAGCTTACAGTACTTGACTATACTCCATTCTCAATAACTTGGCCCAAAATTGCCATCTCTCCGCCTTAAATGCTGAGTTGTAGCAATAATTTTACACTTGGATATGGTGCTAGTCACGAAGAAGTGCTATGGAAAGGATGTAGTGCCGTAGAAGTGTATTGTCTTTCTCCGCCACTGGGCTACGTGGATTAACACAGCAAGAAGACGAAAATCTTGGCCAAATTAAGATGAAAAGAGTATAGTTTTCAAGGATCATCATCATCATCATCATCATCCTGTTATTGTCATTATCATCATCATCATCATCCTGTTACTGTCATGATCATGAACACCATAAAAATTAAATAATCATCATCATCATCCCATTATTATCGTTATCGCCACCATCATCACAATAATCCTCATCGTCATACTCATCATCATCATCATTATCATCATCATCATCATCCTGTTATTGTCATCATCACCACCATCATAATATTAATCATCATCATCATTATCATCCCATTATTATCATTATCGCAACCATCATCACAGTTATCATCCTCATCATCATTATCATCATCATCATCATCATCATCATCATCTAATTTTCATCTCCTCGTTCTAGTAATGCAGACCAATTAAACTTTTTTTTTTTTTTAATAATTTGGTCTTTAGCATACCCAAAAGTTAGGATAATTATTCTAAATTTTGTGTGTGTGTGTGTGTGTGTTTAATGGAGTACTTAGGCGCCGTGTGACTCCGCCTCATTTTGCACTCACGCTGTTAAAGTTCGCGTTCAGTGCCCTGGGTTAGTGTTCTCGTCGGTTGAGGAGGCTAACACCTCTTCCTAAGCGATTTATTTTGCTTACCGGGGTCTGTATTTTAAGTATCGAAAGAAATATTTTAAGTATCGAATGAAATATTTTAAGTATCGAACGAAATATTTTAAGTATCGGACGAAATATTTTAAGTATCGAGCTAAGACATTGAGGAACTTAAAGGAATGAAGGAATGACTTAAAACGCTTGGGTAACTTGACCGAAAACTTTAGGGAATGAACTTTAAATCTTTAAGGAAGTGATCTGGAAAATTTTAAGTCCATTTTGGGCCAAGAATTTCCTGCCTTGAATAAAATGTTTGGAATATGCAAGAGTAAAGTCTGTGTTTCCCCCTACACTACGAACGAGAAACGAAACAAAGTGAAACGCTAGAGATTACGAAACAGCGAGCGAAGCAGGAAGCGAAGTTAAGCGCTGGGCATCGAGACGGCGAAACAGGGAGCAAAGTCAAGCGCTAGACTTCTCGAAACAGCGAAACTCAGCAAAACAGGAGGAAAAATCAAAAGTTAGACATTACGAAACAACGAAACTAGCGAAACAGGAAGGAAAATCAAACGCTAGACATCACGAAACAACGAAACTAGTGAAACAAGAAGCAAAGTCAAGCGCTGGACATCACGAAACAGCGAAACTAACGAAACAGGAAGCAAAGTGAAACCCTAGACATCACGAAACAGCAAAACTAACGAAACGGGAAGCAAAGTTAATCGCTAGTCATCACGAAACGTCGAAACAGAGGAGCGAGTGACCTGAAGAAACCCGTAGCGATACCTGAAGCCGCCCTGAAACGTTTCCGATGGTCGCCGTAAACGTTTGTGTGTGGGGGGGGGCTCTGAAACGTTTACGGGTTTGGGGCATACTTGAGGGTGAGGCCTTAAGTGGAGTTCGATACTGATGTGGGAGCTTACTCGATATTCTCCCCGTGGATATTCTTAGCAGGGGAGTGAGAGGGTGGGGAAAGTGGAGAGGGAGAAGGGAATGGAGAGGGAGGAGTATGGGGAGGAAGGGGAGAAGGATGGAGTGTGTGAGAGGGAGGTGGGGAGAGAGGAGTATGGAGAGGAAAGTGGGAAGGATGGAGGAAGTGTGTGAGAGGAAAGTGGGGAAGGAGGGAGTATGGGGAGGGAAAAATGGGGTGGGGAAAGGGAATCTAGGGAGGGGGAGAATGCGGAGGAAGGGAAAAGCTGAGGAAAAGGAATGGGAGAGAGGAGTCAGGGACGTTTGGCTGGGGGGGCGGGGGTGAAGAAAGGGAAGGATATAAAGGGAGAGGAAGGGAGAGGGATGGAGGATGGTGAGAGAGGGAAGGGAGAGGAGGGAAGGAGGAGAAAGGTGGAAAAAGGAGGAGAGCTTTACTGATGTGGAAAAGGTGAGGGGGAGGGGGAAAGGGGAATGGGAAAAAGGGGAAGTGGTTAGAAAAGGATGGCAGAGAGGAGGGGGGTAGAGCAGGGGGGGTTGCGTGTGTGTGTGTGTGTGTGTGTGTGTGTGTGTGTGTGTGTGTCTGTGTGTGTGTCTGTGTGTGTGTCTGTGTGTGTCTGTGTGTGTGTGTGTGTGTGTGTGTGTGTGAAATTAATAGATAGATAGATAGATAATAGAGAGAGGGGGGTTGGGTTGGGGGTGTGAAAACGATATTATTGGGGGTTGAAGATAAAGAGGCATTTGCAGTGGAGGAGGAGGAGGGGAAGAAGGCCGGGGGAGGGGGAAGGTGGAGAGAGGGGGAGGCGGGGAGGGAAGTGTGGAGAGAGGGAAGGTGAGGAGAAAGTGCAAGGAAAGGAAAATAAGAGAGCGACACAGGGAGA
>NC_136969.1:29549148-29564148 GCF_032717465.1 Coenobita brevimanus | reverse complement strand
CTCCTTCACCGTCTTCTTTTCCTGTCTGTCTGTACCCAACTCTTTGCATATATTTGGCAGTCCGGTCCCTGAGGCGCAGACGTCCTACTACACACACACACACACACACACACACACACACACACACACACACACACACACACACACACACACACACACAAAATCATCCATGTTGAAATATACATACCGGGGATCTCTCTCTCTCTCTCTCTCTCTCTCTCTCTCAATTATTTTCCAATCCATCCATCCTTTCTCTCTCCCATCTTCTCACTATCATCATCTATCATTCATCCTCTTCCTCCTCTCCTCTGTCATCATCTGTCTTCTTTCCTCCCTCATATTTCTTCCTCTCCTCCTCCTTTTCTCTCCTTCCCTCTCTGCTCTCTCTCCTTCCCTCCTTCGTCTTTCCTTCCTCTCTTCTTTTCGCTTAATTCCTCTTACATCGTTTTATATTTCCTTCCTTCCTTCTTTCCATCATTGTCTTCCAATCTCTCTCTCTCTCTCTCTCTCTCTCTCTCTCTCTCTCCATCATAGTCTAATATATTACCTGACGTGATCACATTAAAAAGAGTCTTCCTTACTACACAGAGAAAATTGAGGCTTGAGAGAGAGAGAGAGAGAGAGAGAGAGGGAGAGAGGGAGGGAGGGAGAGAGAGAGAGAGGGAAGGAGGGGGAGGGAGGGAGGGAGAGAGAGGGGGGTAAGAAAAAATCCAGACATTAAAAAAAAAAACTTCTCCTTTCTAAATACAAGTTTTTCATATTTTTTTCAGTTAAATAATAGAGGAAAGAAAATCAAAGACCCAAATAAGAGAGAGATAGACAGACCGACAGACCGTCATTAGACCAAAAGTAAAGTGAGACAGACCGACTGAGACCAAATTACCAGGAACCAAATGCTAATAGATAAATAGACAGACGAGAGAGAGAGAGAGAGAGAGAGAGAGAGAGAGAGAGAGAGAGAGAGGCGGAAAAAAAAAAACACTAATTAGGCTAAAGATCGAAAGAGATTAAATGCAGAGACCAAGACCAAAGACCCCGAATCACAGACCGACAGACCAAAAGACCTCGAAAAAGAGAGACATAGGAAAAAGTGAATATTGGAAGGAAGTAGACCAAAGCCACGATTCACAGACCAGAAGACCACAGGGACCGAGATAGACACACGGAGACGAGAGACCACGAATCCGAGACCGATAAAGACCGGGAGACAGAGGAGGAGGCAGAGAAAAAAAAAATGATTATAGGAAGGAAGCAGACCGAGAGATGGAAGGGCAGAAAGAGACATCCCGAGACCAGAGACCCGAAATACGAGACCGAGAAAGACAGGGGAGGAGACCGTATTTGAATGTGGGTAGGAAATGCGGGTTGATTTTGGGGTCTCTTATTGCGGTCTGGAGTACGATTTGTCAGTGAGAGGTGGAGTGATGGTCGGTAAATGCAGGGAGTGGAGGAGACGGGTAAAGAGGGAGAGAGAGGAGGAGAGAAGAGAGTAGAGGGAAGAGAGAGGTGGAGAGAAGAAAGTAGAGGAAAGAGAGAGATGGAGAGAAGACTAGAGGGAAAAGAGGGGAGGTGGAGAGAAGACTAGAGGGAAAAGAGGGGAGGAGAGAAGAGAGTAGAGGGAAAAGAGAGGAGAAGAGAAAACTAGAGGGAAGAGAGAGGTGGAGAGAAGACTAGAGGGAAGAGAGAGGTGGAGAGAAGACTAGAGGGAAAGGAGGGGAGGAGAGAGGAGGATGGGAGGAGAGGAGGGGGAAAAGTAAAATTAGAACGAGGAGAGAAGCTAGGAAGAAGAAGAAGAAGAAGGAGAGAGAGAGAGAGAGAGAGAGAGAGAGAGAGAGAGAGAATAATAGAGTAAATGGAAGGAGAGGCGGAGACAGTGATAAAGAGGAGAGAGAGGAGGAGGAGGAGGAGAGAGTAGAAGAAAAAGAGAGGAGAGTGAAGGAAAGAGGGAGAAGAGAAATAATGCATACGGAGAGGGGGATAAAGAGGGGAAGAGGGAGAGAGAGAGAGAGAGAAGAAGAAGAGAGCAGAGGAAAATAATCATAGAGAGAGGGGGAGACAGGCATAAAGAGAAGAAGAGAAGAGAAGGAGATGAAGAGAAGAGAGTAAAGGAAAGTAGGTAAGCGGAGTAATGCGAAATAAATTTTTGGGAAGTGGAGAGGGAATAAAGAGGGAAAGTGGAGAGAGAGAGAGAGAGAGAGAGAGGAAGGAGGAAGCTGATCATTGAGGAGGCAAAAGAGAAGAGGGCCGTGGAAAGGAGAGAAATGTTTTAATGTAGGAAAAACGCTGGGAGGGATGGAGACAGGGATAGAGAGAGAGAGAGAGAGAGGCGGGGAGGGTGTTTGATATGAATGGAGGGGACAAGGAGAAAGAAAGCAATGAGGGGGGGTGGAGATGAGAGGAAAAGAAAGAAGAATGGAAGGAGACGTAGAGGAAGCATGATAAGAAACAGGGAAGGGGGAGAGAGAGGAGAGAAAAAGAGGAGGAGGAGGCGAGAGAGACGAAACACGTGATAAATAAAGAAAGGAGCGACATTTGTAAAGAGGAGGAGGAGAAGGAAGTGGAAGAAGAGGAGGAGGAGGAGGAGGAGACGTAGGTAAAATATGATCAGAGAGAGAATAACTGAGAATAAACGGAGACGAAAAAGGAATTAAAGAAGGAAGAGGAAATGAGAGAGAAAGTGGGAGATAAGGGGAAGAGAAAGGTATGAAAGACAGAATTTATAAACGAAGAGAGAGAGGGTAATCGAGAATGAGAGAGAGAGAGAGAGGGGGGGAGGGGTGATAAAGGAGGAGGAGAGGGAGCGAGGGTAATAAGAGAGGAGGAGGAGGAGGAGGAGGAGGAAAATGGGAGAGAGATTGAGAAAGTTTGGGAGGAAGAAAGAAAAGAGATAGACAGTGAAAATTACGAGCGAGAGTAATGGAGAATAATCACACACACACACACACACACACACACACACACACACACACACACACACACACACACACGGCTGCCTTTTTTCATTACACCGCGTCTACTGCCACACACATTTCCTTTTGAGGTGTCATTTCTTATCATTTCTCTCTGACATGCAATTTCACCTCACACAGACCTAGGGCATTTCCATTCCAGTTTCTCTCTCTCTCTCTCTCTCTCTCTCTCTCCATACAGCACTTTCAACATCACCATACATACACACATACATATGTACATAAATACACATACATACATACATACATACATACTCGGGATAAATAATATACAAATTGATATTAACTACCCATATCCACGAATAAATCGCTAAGGAAGAGGCGTTAGGGAACTTACTTAGATACAACAATGAGGGATAATATGAGCTAAGGAAATGAAGTGGTAATGAATAAAAAAATGAACAATAAAGTGAATAACCGGATGAGTAATGAGGGAGAGACGAAGAGAAAGAGAGGGATGAAAAGGAAATGAGAGAATGAGATGAGGAGGAAATGGAGAACGATAAAGAGGGGGAAGAAAAGGAAATGAGACAAGGAGATGAGGAGGAAATGAAGGGTGATAAAGAGGGAAAGAAAAGAAAATGAAACAAGGAGATGAGGAGGAAATGGAGAAATGATAAAGAGGGAAAGAAAAGGAAATGAGACAAGGAAATGAGGAGGAAATGAAGGGTGATAAAGAGGGAAGAGAAGGAAATGAAACAAGGAGATGAGGAGGAAATGAAGGATGATAAAGAGGGAAGAAAAGGAAATGAGATAAGAAAGTTAGACGGAAAATTTGAGAGAGTTAGGTGGAAGGAGAGTGACAGATTCTTAATTATGGTGGAAAATAAACGAAGATGAGAGAGAGAGAGAGAGAGAGAGAGAGAGAGAGAGAGAGAGAGAGAGAGAGGAGAAGAGGTGGAAAAGAAAAGGAGGAGGGAAACAGGATTTAATATGAGAGAGAGAGAGAGAGAGAGAGAGAGAGAGAGAGGAGAAATAAAACACTAAAAAAGAGTGAGAATGGTGAAAATAAAGAGAAAAAGAGAGAGGAAAAGTAAAGAAGGAAAGAGAAGAAGCAGATTGAATACAGGAGGGAAGAGAGGTAGAAGGTAATGAAGATGGGGAATGGCAGGCAAATTGATAGGTACTGCAAGGTAATGATTAAATTAGAAAATGAGAGAGAGAGAGAGAGAGAGAGAGAGAGAGAGAGAGAGAGAGAGAGAATGGAAGACTAATATGGAGAGAGAAAAATGGGAAAGAGAAAGATGGGAAGACAGACTATAAAATGGAGAATTAGAGAGAAACTTAGATACATAGGTAGATAGATAGGTAAGTAGGTAGGTAGGTAGGTAGGTAGGTAGAGAGAGAGAGAGAGAGAGAGAGAGAGAGAGAGAGAGAGAGAGACTAAATTAACCTCTGCCCAATGGTATACAGACAGAGAGCTATTTTGAGAGCTACACGTACTGATTATTTATAGAGCTGTTGTCGGTGTGTGTGTTTGGGTGTGTGTCTGTGTGTGTTTGTGTGTGTGTGTGTGTGTTTTGTATATTTATGTACCTGTGTTCAAAAAATAACCAAATTTTCACCATACCAAAGAAAAAAACGTAAAAAATTCAGGTATTTCCATATTTTTTTCCATTCTCCCATAAAAAAATAATATACCAACTAAATTAACCCTGCAAAGCCTGCAAAAACACTCCTCCAAACATACTTATCGTGTGATTAATCTGAATGTGTAAATATCAAGGCCTTTGGAGCTTTGTGTGGGCTGTTTTGTTGGCACACACACACACACACACACACACACACACACACACACACACACACACACACACACACACACACACACACACACACACACACACACACACACACACACACACACTAACAGCTCTGTATATCATCAACAAGTGTGCGTGTCGGAATGTGTGTCTGTGTGTTTGCCCATGAGGATTAGTTATTATTTTCTCTCTCTCTCTCTCTCTCTCTCTCTCTCTCTCTCTCTCTCTCTCTCTCTCTCTCTCTCTCTCTCTCTCTTGTCTAGATTTGTCTGTTTGTGTCTGTCAGTATATTTATCGACGTTATTGTACCCATGCCTATTATAGTCTTTATATATCTCTTTCTTTCAGTCTTTTTACCTGTACGTCATTTTACCTGTTAATGTGTCATCCTCTTTTGATTCATGTATGTCGCCACCCTCGTGTCTGTCGTCATATCCCCATTTTCATTAGCATTCCATTTGCTATCCAGACATCCTTCCTCACCCATTTCGTTTTCTCAGTTGATCTGTCTCGCACATATGCAACAATATTGCACATCTGCAGCCTCCTCTCGTATCTCCTTCCATCTGTATGCCATGTATTGGTTTATTTTACATTAGATTTTTATATTGAACCGATCCATTATATACATAAATTTATATGTATAAATATAAATATATGTATAAATATTAATAGATATATATATATATTTAAATCTATATCTTTGTTAGTCTTCTATTCATGTCATCATTCCCCACCTCACACACCTGTTCCTTGTGTATTCATCTTTCTGTCCATGTATCAATGGATCCATGCATACATTCATGTACCATCCATCCATCCAACCAACCCTTCCAGTTTTCCAGGCCAGGTTATGTTTGCGTGTGGGAGAAGGTTCAAATTAGAGTAATGAGGACTGGCGCCTTGATTCGCATCCATGTTGACTCCCTGGTTTACCCACCGAGGAGGGAGTGGGGGAGGGAGAGGAGAGGAGGAAGAAGGAAGGAGAGAAAATGTAGATGGAAGGTGAAGTAAGAGATGTGGCTGAAGGAGAAGGAGGAGGGAGAGAGGGAAGGAGAGAATGGCCAGATGTAGGTGGGGTAAAAGAGGAGAGGAAGGAGGGAGGAAAGAAAAGATAGAACAGAGGGGAAGAGGCAAGGTGGGAGGAAGGGAGGGAGAGAAAGGGAGGCAGTGCGAGGAGGAAAGAAGGAAGAGAAGATGGATGAGGAGAAGGGAGGAGAGGGAGAGATAGAGAGGTTTGGAAAGACGTTGGCTGGGAGGAAAGAGGGGAGATGGGAGAGGCTGCAGGTGTTGGGGGAGGGATAGGGTGTGGAACGAGTGAGGGGGGGAGGAAGATGGGAGGGGAGGGGGTGGGGAGCGGGAGGGGGGAAGAGTCGGTGGGGAGAGAGGAGGGAGAGAGGTGTTGGGAGTAATGTTTACACACACACACACACACACACACACACACACACACACACACACACACACACACACACACACACACTCTCTCTCTCTCTCTCTCTCTCTCTCTCTGGGGGCACGGTGGCTCAGTGGTAGAGCATCGGAGTCATGATCGGGGGATTACGAGTTCGAGCCTCGCCAGGTACTTCAGTGCCGGGAGTAGTAGAGCGCTCCTGTAACCTAGCGGGTATGTATGGCCATAGTTGCCTAGCTCGGGAATTAAATCTCTCTCTCTCTCTCTCTCTCTCTCATAATCCCATTTATTTCACTCATTTACCTTTTAAGAAATATACACAGCAACCTCGTGGCTTCTTAAGATTATTCACAAGTAAAAAAAAAAATCTTACGGAAAAAAAAATCGTCTTACGTTCTCCTTAAGTTTAGTAGTTAATTTTTTTCCATAGATGTGTAAAAATTAATCCTCTGAGATGGGGGATTTTTTCTTTTATTTTCCCTTACCATTTTCCTAGCGATTTCTTCCAGCTCGGGGAGGATTTATAACACTAGAGGGATTAGATATGGCATTTGTAATCCCCCTTAGTGCCAGAGGCTTTTCCCGTGTTGAAGAAAATCGTCTGGAGAGAGAGAAAGAGAGAGAGAGAGAGAGAGAGAGAGAATGTTTAGTGAGGGAAGATTGAAGGTGTGTGTGTGTGTGTGTGTGTGTGTGAGAGAGAGAGAGAGAGAGAGAGAGAGAGAGAGAGAGAGAATGTTTAGTGAGGGAAGATGGAAGGTGTGTGTGTGTGTGTGTGTGTGTGTGTGTGTGTGTGTGTGTGTATGTGTGTGTGTATGTGTGTGTGTGTGTGTGTGGACGAGTAAATGAATGGACGAGGGAGTGAACGAATGAAAAACCGAGAATTGAATGAATAGGGTATAACAGTGAAAAGTTGAAGCAGTGAGAGAGTGAGCCAGTGAAAGATAGTGAGCCAGCACGTAAGAAAATAAATGTGGGTGACAGAATGGATGAGTGAATGAGTGAGTGAGTGAGTGAGTGGGTGAGTGAGTGAGTGAGTGAGTGGGTGGGTGGGTGAGTGAGTGGGTGAGTGAGTCATTGTGAGCAAGAGTGGAAGCAGACTGTAAGAAAACACATATATCCTTAAAAATGCGTTATCAAAGAAAGTAAAGATAAGAGAGATAGCTCACTTAGGGAATTAATTAAAGCAAATCCTATGTCTATTACTGGAGAGAAAATCCAATAGTTCTTATCTGTATGCTAGTGTTTTAATTCTCTCTCTCTCTCTCTCTCTCTCTCTCTGTTTTTATCTTCCTCCTAACTTCATTTCCTGCGAATCTCTCTCCTTCCCTCTCTCTCTTTTTCTCTCTCCCTCTCCTGCACTTCTTCCCTCTCTCCCTCCATTCTTCTCCTCCTTTCCTCCACTGCTTCCTTCTCTCCCTCCTTTTCTCTCCCACTCTCCTCCTCTCCCTCATTTTCTCCCTCTCTCCTCCGCTTTCTCCTTTTCTCCCTCCCTCATCATTCTCTCCTCCTCTCTCTCCATCTCTCCCTTTCATCATTATCTCTCCATCTCTCATTACCTATCACCTCCTTCTCTCTCTCTCTCTCTCTTCTCTCTTTTCAGTGTGTTACTGCAATAGAGTGTGCTTGTTTTAGTTTCTCTCTCTCTCTCTCTCTCTCTCTCTCTCTCTCTCTCTCTCTCTAACAGACCCATAAGAAGTCTAACCAACAAACAACTCCTCTTTTTCTCGTTAATTTTCCTCCTCCCTTTCTCTCCTTCGTGCCTCCCTCTCCTCTCTTTTCTCCTCTCTTTTTCCCTTCTCTCTTTTTTCTCTCGCTCCCAAACAGAGCCATAAGGGGTGAGCCAACAAGCATCTCCTTCTCTTTGTCTCTTTAATTTCGCGCTTGGTAAACAGCCAAAGAAATACACCGCCAATTTCCCATTCAGTGGCTGCGAGAGAGAGAGAGAGAGAGAGAGAGAGAGAGAGAGAGAGAGAGAGAGAGAGGGACTGAGGGGTTGGGGAGGAGGGAAAGGGATGGAAAAGGTGGAGGAACGGTGGGAAGGTAGAGAGAGAGAGAGAGAGAGAGAGAGAGAGAGAGAGAGAGAGAGATACCAGGAGTGGAGGAGGAAAGTAAATTGGAGAAACAAAGGAAAGATTTGGAAAGAATGAGGAAAGGAGGAAGTACTGAGTCTAAGGAGAGAAAGGGGAGACAGGAAGAAGGAAGGAAGGAAGGAGAGAAATGGATTGCGGGAAGCAAGGAAGGAAAGAAGGAAGAAAGGAATGTAGACAGAGAAAAGAAAATAGATAAGAAAAAATTAAGGAGGGAAAAAGTGAAAAGAAAAAGGAAGGAAGGAAAAAGGAAACATATAATCCTTAAATCATCGTCCAATTTCAGAATCTTTCATACACCCACACATGCTTATTTTTTTATCCTATAGCCTTTAGAGTTTATATAATTTTCGTGTCTAAGTCAATTTTCATATTCTTGGTGCATAAGGAAAAACGAAAATATGTGAAACTGGGATGAAAAGAGGGAATGGTAATTTTGGGAGTGACTGAAGGAGAAATTTTGAAAGAAAGTAGGAAATGAAAGAAGGAAGGAAGGAAATGGAAAATGAAATAAGAAAGGAAGAGAGGAAGGAAGGAAGGAAGTAGATAATTAAAGAGAAGGAAGGGTGGAAGGAAGTAGAAAATGGCAATAAAACAAGGAAGGAAGGCAAGAAGGAAAGAGAAAATCAAGAAGGGAAGGAAGGAAAAAATTACAAGAAGGAAGGAAGGAAAGACGTATATAGTTAAAGAGAAAGAAGAAGGAAGGAAGTAAAAAATAAAAGATGGAAGGAAGGAAAAAAAGAAAAGATGGAAGAAAGGAAAGGAGGAGGGAAGGAAGGAAGGAAGGAAATGAAAAGGTGGTGGAGAAAAATATGTAAAGGGAAAAGGATAAATGTAAGATGGAAGGAACAAGGTAGGCAAAAAGTGAAGGAAAGAAGCATTTAAGAAGCACTGAAAAAAGATATAAGGAGGAAGGAAGAGGGAAAAAAGAAGGAAGGAAGGAACGGGGAAAGAAGGAAGGAAGGAAGGAAGAGGGAAAAAAGAAGGAAGGAAGGAACGGGGAAAGAAAGAAGGAAGGAAGAGGGAAAAAAGAAGGAAGGAAGGAACAGGGAAAGAAGGAAGGAAGGAAGAGGGAAAAAAGAAGGAAGGAAGGAACAGGGAAAGAAGGAAGGAAGGAAGAGGGAAAAAAAGAAGGAAGGAAGGAACGGGGAAGGAAGGAAGGAAGGAGTGATGAAAGAAAAGTATAAAACTGAAAGGAAGGGAAGAATAATTACAGGGTAAGAGGGAAGTAGGGAGGGAAGGGATTGAGGGATGAGAGGGAGAGAAAATTAAGGCATTAGAGAGAGAGAGAGAGAGAGAGAGAGAGAGAGAGAGAGAGTTAATAAAACCACATAATCCTTTACTCACTCGCTATATCCTCTTGGTGTGTCTTTTTCCTTAACTCCCTCCCATCCTCTCTCCTTCCCTCCCTCTTTTCCTCCGCTCCTCTCTCCTTCCCTCCCTCTTTTCCTCCGCTCCTCTGTCCTTCCCTCCCTCTTTTCCTCCGCTCCTCTGTCCTTCCCTCCCTCTTTTCCTCCGCTCCTCTGTCCTTCCCTCCCTCTTTTCCTCCGCTCCTCTGTCCTTCCCTCCCTCTTTTCCTCCGCTCCTCTCTCCTTCCCTCCCTCCTTTCCTCCGTTCTTCTCCTTCCCTCCCTTATTGACTCATTCCTTTAATTTCCCTCCTTTTTTCTTCCATCTCTCTTGCCTTTACTCTTTTCTCTCTCTCTCTCTCTCTCTCTCTCTCTCTCTCTCTCTCTCATACTGAGGAGGGATGGAGGGAGGAAGGCGATTGTAAACAGGAAATGACGTCACTGTGGTTTGGCCAATGAGCGGAAGAAACCAGCTGTGTGTGTATGTGAGTGTGTGTGTGTGAGAGAGAGAGAGAGAAAGAGAGAGAGAGAGAGAGAATGTGTGTGTGTGTGTGTGTGTGTGTGTGTGTCCTAACAAACTCCTCGACCTTTCACTTTTTATACACATATATTTTCCCGTATTCCATAACCTTTCATATTTTCCCATTTAATATTTAGTTTCTCTTATTAAACTCTGTAGCCTTTCATTCCTATACATTTTTTTTTTCAATAATTTAATCATTTTTAGATTTTTTATTTTCATTTTTTCATCGGTCTGTAACATATTGCTTTTTTAATGTTTTTTTTTTAATTGGATTATTTTTCCTTTTTCGTTTTCATATATTTAATTTTTTTTGTTTTTTTTTTCCTTCAGAACTCAGTAATATTTCACATTTTTTTTTTTTAATATTTCGTTTGTTTTTATTGAACTTTCTGAACTCTCATTTTTTTTTCTGTTTGTTTCTCTAATTGATGTCAGTAATTTTCATTCCATTATATTTTCCTTTTTCCCATTGAACTCCGTAACATCTCTCTTTTAAGTATATTTCCTCAGGTTGTGTGTGTGTGTGTGTGTGTGTGTGTGTGTGTGTGTGTGTGTGTGTGTGTGTGTGTGTGTGTGCCTGCCCGCCTTCCCGTAATGACTGGCCCGGGGCTGTTGACTGGTAATCAGCTCACCCCCCCTTTTCCCCCTTCTTCCCCCGCCTCACCCCCCCTCCCTACCCCCCACCCTCAGAAGTGCATCCCCTCTTTCTTCTTCCTTTACCTCATTTCTCTCTCTCTCTCTCTCTCTCTCTCTCTCTCTCTCTCTCTCTCTCTCTCTCTCTCTCTCTCTCTCTCTCATTCCTCCCTCCCTTCTTCCCCTCCACTCCTTCACAACCACCCAGTTCACTTTCTTTCCCCACTGTATATTCCATCACCTTTCCCTCACTCTTTCCTCCTTCACTTTCTGTCTCCTCTCTCTCTCTCTCTCTCTCTCTCTCTCTCTCTCTCTCTCTCTCTCTCTCTCTCTCTCTCTCTCCTCTCTCCCTCTCTTCTTCAATCGCCTCTCTCTAATCAACCCTCCCAAGCCAGTGTTTACGATACACATTGAGACAGCAACGAGAAATGAATCAGCAAGGTACTAAATCGCTTTCACCTTAACTTAGCCTAGGTTTTCGTTCTTTTGCGGTTTATTTCCCGTAGCTCAGTGGCTGGAAAAAAAAAGAGTACGACGGCTCTGCATCATTTCCATAGCACTTCTTCGTGACCAGCATCATATTCTAGGGTTTATATTTACAACTCAGTAACTGAGGTGCCAAAAAAAGACAGTACTCAGGCTCTGCATCACTTCCATAGCACTTCATCGTGACCAGCATCATATTCTAGTGTTTGTTATTTCTCGATAACTAGGATACCAAAAAAGACAGTACTAAGGCTCTACATCATATCCATAGCACTTCTTCGTGACCAGCATCATATTCCTGTGTTAATCTGGTATTACAGCTCAGCAGTCAAGATAGAGGGGTGGCAGTTTTAGGCCAAGTACAAGTGAAAGGAGTATAGTACACATCCTGACACCCAACAAAAGATTTCTCTCTCATAAATAACGTTAATGAAGAATTCTAGAGTTTAGGGCTATGTAAGAGTTCATGGATAAAGGAGACTGGCATCTAAATGAGTCTATTAGCACGTAATTACTTCCCATACAATTAACAGGTAACCACTTGAGCCAGGTAAACATCATCAGGGAGAGAGTAAATTCTTGTAAGTCTTTCCTTCTTGACTCACTGTGTATTCTGTCGTTAATATTCCCTTTTTCTCGACACTAAATTGGTGTTTTTTTTGGTCCTTTTGCAACTTATTTCGCTTAGCTCAGTGGCAGAAAGGTAATACTGCGACTCAGCATCATCCTTCGTTGCACTTCTTCGTGAGTAGTGCCGTATTATATTGTTAATTTATCTCGTCATTCAGGGTGGTGAGAGGAGCAATTAAGGCCAAGTTAGAGTAAAATCAGCATGTATGGAAGGTGCTGTGTGTGTGTGTGTGTGTGTGTGTGTGTGTGTGTGTGTGTGTGTGTGTGTGTGTGTGCGCGCGTGCGCTTTTTTTTTTTTTTTT
Organism: Coenobita brevimanus; assembly: GCF_032717465.1. Lineage (NCBI taxonomy): Eukaryota > Metazoa > Arthropoda > Malacostraca > Decapoda > Coenobitidae > Coenobita > Coenobita brevimanus. Next base: position 29,551,996 of record NC_136969.1, on the reverse strand, counting down.
TTTAAGAACTCATGAAAGCTTCAGTTTTGGTCCTATTGTCTATCATTCCTGTAAAATTTCCCACATTCAGTATACGTATGCAAAATATACTTGTCCCTATTTCTTATACGGCTGGAGATCTAAGAAGTAGTTGATTTTGTTCTACTTTCTTATCGTATTCTTAGATTTACTGGCTTCTTAATATTAATTCTGATCCTTCTACTCCCTATTCACTTTAACTTAGCCTCTTAGTGCCATCTCACCATCTTCCATGCTGAGTTGTAACAGTATATTAACACAAGAGTACGATGCTAGTCACGAAGAAGTGCCGTGAAATGTATGGATGGTCTTGGTAGTTTTTTTTTTATATTAATTTTTTTGCCTTTGACTTACGGAAATTAAGCTGGAATAGAACAAAATTTTGGGCCAAGTTACGGTGAAAGGAGTAGTCTGAGGCAAAGGTCAAAAGATCAGTGATTGTGGTGTATGTAGTTCACCTGTTTCCTTTTGTCTTTCCTTCCTCCCACCTTATTTCCTTGCCCTTCTTCCTCCTCCCTTTTCTTCCTCCTTCGGTCTTTCTTCCTTCTCTCCTCCTTCCTTTCTTTTCCATCCTCCACCCCTCCATCCCTACCTAATTTTTTTTTTATCGTGCATACTCCATCCCTCTTTGTCCTTCGTCCTTCACCCTTTTCTCCCTTCTTCGCTCTTTCTTCCTTCCCTCCTTCATCCTTCCTTCTCTCTCCTTCAGTCTTTCATTTCTCTCCTTCACCCCTCCCTTCCTGTTTTTCTCTGTCTCGTCCTTCCTCCCATTCTCTTTAATACTCTCTACATCACTCCTCCCTTTCTCCCCTTTCCTCCCTCCCTCTTCAGTAATCTTTAAATCACTCCTGTCTCCCTCTTTCATCTCCTCCCCTTCCTCTCTCTCTCTCTCTCTCTCTCTCCTTTTCATCCTTGTGACATTTTTTTGATAATTTTTTCTTTTTTTTTTTGATAATTTTTACTCTATTATTTCGATCTTTTGTATATGTTATCCTATTAATTCTCCAGTTCTGTTTATTTTCTTATTTATTTTTGTTGTATTGATTATTGCCTATTGTAATTTTTTTATCTTTTTTTATTATTTTCTATTGTTATTTTTTTTCTGCGATTTATTTTTTCTCTTCTTGTTATTTATTTCCTATTAATTATTTTCTCTGCTGTTTATTTTTCATTCAGTTCTTGTTTCATTTTTTTTTTTTTCCTGTATTAATTATTTTCTGTACAATTTATTTATTTTTCTATTAATATATTTTTCTGTTTAAATTTTTTCTGCTATTACCACCATTAGTCGATTTTATTAGGCTTGGGACAAACTATATTATTTTTTTTTACCTTATTTTTTCAAGCGAGGGGAGTTGGATCTATGTTTCGTTAATCCCTTCACTACGAGGACGATTTCTTAGATAAGATAGAAGATCCTGTCGATACCTAGAAGAAAGTAAAGCAAGAATAACTAAGAAGATAAAGATAAATAAGAATAGGAGAAGATAATAACTATATATGGAGAGTAGGGTAAATTAATAAAGAGTATAAAAAGGCAGAGAGAGTGTAAACAGAAGATACACTGGGAGAGGTTAGACTAAATGTGTAATGAGCATATGTAAAGGGAGAATAAATATGGGCGTGAAAAATATAGAGTAATATATGTAAAGGGAGAATATATGGGAGGGAGAATATACATAGGGACCGACTAAATATGCAGTGGTAATATATGAGGGCAGAATAATTTATGAACGTAAAATATGTAGGCGAAATATATATAAAGGGAGTATATGTAGAGGGAGAATGCATATGTATAGGGAGAATAATATACGGACGTGCAAAATAAAGGGGATATATATATATATATATATATCGAAGGAGAAATATAAGTAGAATGGTCTATTGTTTTCGTCATATATTTTTTTCCTTGATATCTCGTATGTCAACTGCCCTCCCTTTCTTTGTCCAAGGTGTGTGTGTGTGTGTGTGTGTGTGTGTGTGTGTGTGTGTGTGTGAGAGAGAGAGAGAGAGAGAGAGAGAGAGAGAGAGAGAGAGAGAAATTTCTGTTGTGAGAAAGACAATACACATAACCATAAATACTGTTCTGAGAGAGAGAGAGAGAGAGAGAGAGAGGAAGAAAAGAGAGGGAGAGAAAAACTGTCTCCGGATATCCTTTGGCTGTTAGCGCAGTGAGAGAGAAAGAGACCGGAGGGAGGGGAGAGAGTGATGGGAGGTAGGCACGAGAGAGAGAGAGAGAGAGAGAGAGAGAGAGAGAGAGAGATGTGAGAAAGGGGAGAATTAAAAAAGAACAAGTGAAAGTAATAAAGAAAATGAACGACAGTAATGTAAGCCAGGAGAGAGAGAGAGAGAGACAGATGTGAGAAAATGGGAGTAGAGCAAAAGAAAAAAGAGAAAATAAAGTACGAAAAAGATGGGAGGGAGAAATAAAAATGAGAGAGAGAGAGAGCAAGTGAGCAAGTGAGAGGATATCCCGTGACTGTAAGGAAAGAAGTCCATTATCACCCAGCGGGAGAACCGACCATGTTGACTCCTTCCTTCATTTCTTTCACTTCACTCATTCACTTTAATTCCACTTTCTTAACTCTCACTTTTTTTTTTTTGTAATTTTTACCCTTATTTCATGTTTTTTTTCTTTATTTCATGTCCTTTATTTTTTATTTCAATATTTTTTTCATTTTCGTACTGTTTACTTAGTTTCATTATTATTTTTTTATTGTCTTTAATTTGCGTCCTTCATTTCCGTCCATATCTGTCTTTCTCCTTTACTAAACTTTATTACCTGTGTATTTTCTTTAGCTGTCTTAATTCTCACTCCTTTATTGAATAG